>NC_060138.1:128336951-128670701 GCF_021461385.2 Schistocerca piceifrons | reverse complement strand
GAGGGCGCAAACGACAGTTCGCAGTGCTGTGAGCAATAGGACGACGTTCTTGACAATCTTTGACTCTGCTGACATCTCCAGGAGTTTCAACCCTTCTATAAGGACACAAGGACTGGCGCTGTACGCCCATTGAACATGATCGCACTCCTTTGGGGTGCAGCGTCACCGCAACTTTTGCTTTCATGCACAGGTTAGAACCATGTAAACTTATTTGTCCGTCGCTGACATAGAAGACTGCAAACCTTCTTTCCTTTCCGTCTGGGCAAGCTGTGCAGTGACTAGAGTACATGTAAAGCTTACTGGGACAGGGTAAATGCTAGCTACAATGAAGTCGATAATTCGATTGTAATATGGAATTTTAATTTGATATTCCCCACAACTGACAAAATTTACAAAAACAAAATGTGAATCTGTTTGTCCCCAGAATGGCACATTAACAATTTGCAATTACGCGCCCCTATTACCGGCAGCTGCGTTGATAAATACCCGGCACCTCGCAAGGATAGCTACCAGATCAATGATATTAGGTATGTTGTTGGAAGTGGTTAAGCGTTGGTGAAAATCTCACTTCTGAGTACACAAAGAGCTCTAACCGCAGAACTCTGCACGCCACGCGTTGGTGCAGTGCTGCGATACAGACCGTATATCTCCCTTCGAAGACGATGGCCAAGACGCCGTCTCCAAGTCCGCACCGCTCGATGGCTGAAGGCGAAGTCCTCACTCTCCACAATTCTCCCGTCTCCTACGCGTACGAAAACGCGGCGGAAGAATACTCAGTTTCGGCCAAGGTCGAACGCTCTATCATCGCCAAATCCCTCCAACGGCATTTATGAGATCTACCCAATGATCGAGTAGGTCATAATGCCCCTAGGCAAACAAGAAACCCGTCATCGCCACGTGTTGCTCAGTACAGATGGCTCCGGATGCCGGGCTACCCCCAAAAGCGCCGTATTGTTCCGCGTTTCCGGTGACCGCTACCTGCCGCCCACGGCGGCCCGGCGAGCTACGGCCATCTGCGGACTTTATATCCCACAATTCTCTACTTCCGCCACTTTTCACCAACGCTTTAACCCTAGGATGCATATATAGGGCCTCCGAGGCCCTTGCGTGTCTTCATTTTTAAAAAAAAATTCTGTAATTTTTTGTTTGATTTCAAACTGCTTTCCAGTACTCTTTCACTAACACTGTGACATTCCTCCTATCAAGTCTGAACGAGATACCTTTTTAAGTTTTTTGTATAATTCAATACGTTTATCCATACACCGTGAATGCATACACAGGGCTGCAGTGGCCCTCACACATTTATAAATGTTCTTTCGCCTATAGTGTCTTCAACATTTATTTGGGAGCAGTTATTAATTCAACAATAACTGTAGTGGTATTTCCAGCAACATGAGTGCCAACAGCAACAGTAGCTGTAGTAGTAATAGTATAACTAAAAAATAATACACACTACTTTCAGATATTGGCGATGTCGGTTTGTTATTGATCTTTTTGCTATCAGATGTTTTATTATTGCATAGTATTGTTATGCTGTGCTGCTCTTGTCAGCCTCATTGTTACTGTAGTTTGTTTGTTGCTGCAAGGCCCATATTGTTACGAGTATGACTCGTTTAGTGCTGCACAAGCTGCTGTTCGAGAGACACGCCTTTTGCTGTTGCTTCGACACGCAAAGCAAGAGATTCAGTACGTGCAAATGCAGCTAATTTTGAAAGTGTTGTGGCTTATTGGTCTGAAGAAGATGATTCTTGCGAAGAAGGAAATATTTTTGAAGATGAAAGTAGTGAAGAATCAGCCAATGAACCTCCAGATGTGAATATTGAGGCAGATGACAGTCCTTCCGATAATATTACTTCATCAGAGTCTTAAAATGAAGAATCACCACAAAAAGGTACAGAAGACCATACATACATTAGTCGGAATGGAACAATTTGGAAATTAGATCCTTCTGTAACTTTTCGTACGCCTGTCCATAATATCGTAAAGAAGGCACTTGGTCCAGCCCGTGGTTTGAAAACCTGTAAACCTAAGGATGCCTGAGACTATTTCATCTCCAAGGAAATACTAGAGGAAATCATCAGCTACACAAATATTGAAGGCAGAAGAGTGGCTTCTATACGTGGTAAAACGTGGAAAAACGTTTTGCTTGCTGAAATGGAGGGTTTTCTTGGTCTTTTACTGCTTTCTGGTGTTGAGAAGAGTTGGGATGTCCCTATTAGAGAATTATTCTTGGATGAAAAGGTAAATCCTACATATAAGGCTACCATGTCAGTACATAGCTTCGAGGATGAGAATGATTAGATTTGATGACAGGCATACCCGTGAAGCTCGATCTGCAGATGACAAACTTGCATCTGTTCGCTATGTATGGGAACTATTTCTTGACAAGTGTAGAAACAGAATGATGCCCGATGATTCGCTCACAGTTGACGAACAGCTAGTCCCATTCCGTGGAAGATGCAGCTTCACCCAGTATATGCCCTCTAAACCAGCCAAGTATACCATAAAAATATTTTGGTTATGTGATGGTACATCTGCATATGCTTTAGACAGAATTGTTTACACGGGAATGAAGGCCCATGAACCTATTCAGAAAAATCTTGGATTGAATGTGGTGAATGATCTTGCTAAAAGCATTGAAGGATCGTCAAAAAATATTACTGTTGACAACTTCTTTACTAGTGTGCAGCTGGCAGAAGAGATGCTTCAGAAGCAAATTACAGTGGTGGGAACAATAAAACAAAGTGAACCACAAATTCCTAATGAGATGAAACCATCTGCCTCAAGAGCGATTCATTCCTCTTTGTTTGCATTTAGAGGTGACATTACAATGGTGAGTTATGTTCCCAAAAAGAAAAAGTCTGTAGTTCTCATTAGCACAATGCATCATGACAGAAACATTGACGAAATTCATGCAAAAAAGAAACCAGATATCATAAAGTTCTACAGCTCTACGAAGGGTGGAGTAGATCAAATGGACCAGAAAATTCGTTATTACACTTGCAAGAGACAAACAAGGAGATGGCCATTTCCATTATTGGTGAATATGATGGACGAAGCACCAATGAACAGTGAAATTTTATTTTCCGCCTAACATCTGACATACCATAGTGGAAGAAGTGATAAAAGGCATTTGTTCCTAAGAAATTTAGCAGAGGAAATGGTAAGACCACTAATGGAACTTCGTATTCAGATCCCTAATCTTCCAAAGAAAATCATTGATGCCATGCAAAGATGCCATATTGCCAAACCAACTACCTGTTTCAGGAAAAAGAAGAAGATGCAATTATTGTCCATATAAAAAACACAGGAAAAGTGCTATGACATGCATTAAGTGTAAAACCAACATTTGTAAGGAACATAGTGGCGTTCTTTGTGCTTCTTGTTTGTCACATGTTGAAAACTAAGAAAAATGCAATTTTATGTGAACAATGAATAATAACTTTTTTGTCAAAATATTTCCTATATACATAATATTGTGAGTAATAAGCATGTTTTAATTGAAGAAATTGGTTGTAATAAATGTTATAAAATGTAAACTGCAACTTATAAGTGAATTAATAAAATTATTTGTATATGTTGTATGTAAAGGATGTAAATAATAAAAATTCACTCTTAGAGTTTTTTTTTTTTTTGTATTTATAAAATGTTAATCTGGCCCACCAGATCCTGTTACTGTATGTTAGGAATCTTTCAATATGACAATAAATTTGGCAGAAATAAATATAACTCCAAAGAATGATTATATGAAAAGAGGAAAATTTTTGATTATGGCAGGGCCTTGGAGGCCCTGCATATGAATTCATGTGTGTTTTCGGCACCATGCATCCTAGGGTTAACTTAGTGGCTCAATCATGCAGACATGCAGACAATACTGCTAGAGAGTGCCTCATGTTTATCATAATTCAATAGAGTCATGATCTGATGTCCTTGCCAGTCCCTTTATTATTAATACTAATGTTGGTAAGCTAACGTGTAAGTGCCCATCTCCTGGCACCTTACAACCACTAGGGACCGTTCAATCTGAACGTTATCCGAAGCAGCAAATTGTGCATTACCAGCCCTACTGTTTCGCGCCCTCTTGTAGCTTAAGTAGAGTGGGCAGTGGCAGGGGAGAAAGAGACTTCGACATTGACACATGTATGAATAAAACGTCAAAGGCTCCTCTAAAGACACCTACCCCACTCCAGTCCCCAAGTTCGGCAATACACTCGGTGCACTTTCGCACCTTCATTGAGAACTTTAAAATTTGCCTGTAAAGAGAAGCTGCAATGCTGTCAGGAGTGTCAAAGGGTTGTCCACCTACAGGCGCCTGGGATTATTTCACAAGTTGTCTGTGCAGGTGGGCGGGAGCCACTGAGCATGTTGCCAAACTTGGGAGAGTGAGGGATGTCTTGGTGGGAACCTTTGCCGTTTCATTCACACGCGTGTCAATGCCGCACACCCTCCTAACCCTCTGCCTCCTCCCCCGTGCTCACGCTAGGGAGGGCACGCAACAGGATGCCTGAAAACGTACAGTTTACTTCGGATCAAGTTCAAATTTCGGCGAATGGGTTTGAGCGCTCCCTAGTGGTCCACACCTGTATATGAGAGCAAAAATTGCAGTTGCGCTGCACTCCAATTGGGGATGCAGCCCCGCGATGTCCTTAGAGAATGGTTGAAACGTCTGATGTCAACAGTGTCAGGCTGTCGAGAACATCGCCCTGTTGCTCAATGCGAACTGTAGTTTTTGACAGCGAAATATGTGGGAAACAACGCCCCAAAGAAAAGGGGTGCTTTCACTCACCCCGTTTATGCCACACCCTGAGGAATTTCGTGTAGCTTCGGAGCAGCAGTGTGTCTAAAATATTTGCCTCGGCCAGCCACAAGAGAATCGCGTCATTTCAACACTGCGCGTCCAAGTTGGAACGTACGTCGCAGAGGCGTCAAAAGAAGGGGTGAAATGCACTGAAGCGTCAAAATACCGCGCTGCAGTCGGCGCAACAAGTGTCTGGCGCAGTTGTTATATCAGTTACTGCTGCTACAATCACAGATTATCAAGATATAAGTGAGTTTGAACGGCGTGTTATAGTCGGTGTACCAGCGATCGGGCGGAGCATCTTCGACGTAGAAATGAAGTTAGGATTTTCCCGTACAACCAGTTCACGAGTGTACCGTGAATATCAGGAATCCGATAAAACATCAAATCTCCGACGTCGCTGTGCCCGGAAAAAATCCTGCAAGCATGGGACCAATGACGACTGAAGAGAATCGTTCAACGTGAGCATGCAGCACTGCCGCAACACGACATGCCATGGATTCGACTAATGTCTGACGAGTAGTGCTGAAGGGTATTGACACAGTTAATCCTGTAGGACTGTCCATAAATCTGTAAGAATACGAGGGGGTGGAGATCTCTTCTGAACAGCACGTTGCAAGGCATCCCAGATGTGCTCAATAATGTTCATGTCTGGGGAGTTTGGTGGCCAGCGCAAGCGTTTAAACTCAGGAGAGTGTTCCTGGAGCCACTCTGTAGCAATTCTGGACGTGTGGGGTCTCGCATTGTCCTGGTTGAATTGTCCAAGTCCGTCGCAATGCGCAATGGAGATGTCATGAGACACGATGCTTACGTGCGAGTCACTTGTCAGAGTCGTATCTAGACGTATCAGGGGTCGCATATCACTCCAATTGCACACGCCCCAGACCATTGCAGAACCTCCACCAGCTTGAACAGAGTTACAGAGTTCCCTGCTGACATGCAGGATCCATGGATTCATGAGGTGGTCTCCGTACTCGTACGCATCCACCCGCTCGATACAATTTGAAACGAGACTCGTCCGACCAGGCAACATGTTTCCAGTCATCAGCAGTTCACTGTCGATGTTGACGGGCCCAGGCGAGGCGTGAAGTTTTTTGTCGTGCAGTCATCAAGCGTACACGAGTGGGCCTTCGGCTCCGAAAGCCCATGTCGATGATGTTTCGTTGAATGGTTCGTATGGCGGCACTTGTTCATGGTCCAGCATTGAAAACTGCAGCAATTTGCGGAAGGGTTGCACTTCTGTCCTGCTGAACGATTCTCTTCAGTCATCGTTGGTCCCGTTGTTACAGGAACTTTTTCCGGCCGCAGCGATAACGGATATTTGATGTTTCAGCGGATACCTGATATTCACGGTACAACCGTGAAATTGTCGTACGGGAAAATCATCGCTACTTCGCAGATGCTCTGTCCCATCGCTCGTGCGCCGACTATAACACCACACTCAAACTCTGTTAAATCTTGTAGCAGCAGTAACCGATCTAACAACTGCGCCAGACACTTTTCATCTTACATATGCGATCGCAGGGCCGTATTGTGCCTGTTTACATATCTCTCTACTTGAATACGCATGTCTATACCAATTTCTTTGGCGCTTCAGTGTAGAAAGAAAAAGAGACATTGCTGCTCACGCTAGGCGTCAGCTAGTATTTTATAAATACGTTTTATAATATCTTCGACGGCGTCCTGGGATGATTTTATCTGGTCCTAGCTTTTCTGGCGCAGGAAACGGTGCAAGTAGAAAGTGGCTCTGTGGTTGTGTAGTGTATATCGATGACAGTACTTAAGTTCAGGGCACAGTGTAACAAAAGGAACTGTACAAGGTGAGGTGGTTGATAGATGAGTACCGTGCGAGCATATTGCGCTATTAAAGTCAACGTTCGAAAACGCTTCTTTCGTATGCTAGCATTTCTGAAATGTGGAAGACGAAGTTGGCAGCTTGGACCACATAAGCTGGGTGAGGAGCAAAGGAGACAACGTACATTACTGTCAGTAAACATCAGTTTAATTCACTTACAGTAGGTGCTCAACTTGACGGCCAGTAATTAAAGAATTTGTGGAGATACGCCTAGCGCAAAATCTTATAAATCGCGATGGCGGTTTTCAACTTGACAAGGCGTGGGACTCGGTGATCTCTCTAATTTCCTCTGAGAGAAGACAGTTTACTCATGATGACACGTCTGGCGACATCTGACGTCTGTTTTTAGCGATGCGGGCGCGCTTTCCGACAGAAGGCGGACATGTAGTTTACACCTTTAAGCATGCACCTGCGCGCCACAGATAGAACAGTAGCTCCAGAGGGCGCGGATTTCGATAGAAGGCGCTCCTGTGACGGAGCCAATGCGCATGCGTTTTCGCGCCAATTTTTTGCGATAAAGTTGACTCCGGGAGCTTGCAGTCTCCAGTGACGGACACTCACCTGAAGATGGCTGGACGATTGCCAGCCGAAATATCGTGGCAAGTAGTCAACATGATCCGGCTGCAACCCCGAAACCTCATCGAAAATCCAATTGTGTATTAGGAGGTTAAATATTTTTGGGAATACTGCGTTACATTGTGGTTTATTTAGTACCAAAATCTGGAGTTGTGTTACGGACCTGTTTTAACATTACCTGAGCACATTACCCAAGTATTACAGACTTAATATATAAAATCAATTTGCAATTACGGAATTCTGAAAGAACTTCCAATACTACATAGTAAATGAAGACAACTAAGTGAAACATCAGTTGCCTAAATAAATGAAAAATAGACTTGTCTTTAATCAAACTGACCCACATATATCCTTGATATACCATTTTATAGTTTTAATTAAATATACAAAGTTACTCTACATCACACTGAGTGTAAATGTTGATTCACACAATTCACAAAATAAAAATGTGGGTTAATAAGCTAGCCAAAAATTCCTACAGTGTAGTGTATCGAAGTTACTAACCGTGGCGCACAACTACGATCACTTTCCACAAAAGCTCTGCCGTATGCACAGAAAAGGCACTGAGCACAGTAGGGCAGAACAAATGTGCATCAGTTGTCAAACTCGAATATGGCGGCCAATAGCGAATGACAACCAATGTTTTCGTTAGTCAACCCCTTCAATTCGACGTTCGACATGCCATTTCAGCTTTATGAAAAATTTGCAAGTTTAAATTCGATAGAGTTTGTGTATCACCAAATGATGTTTTGCCGAACCCTTGGAAAGATTCCCAGTGTATCATAGGTGACTGCAACTGCTACTTGTATTTCTACCACGAGATTTTGTGATGACTTCACAGGTGTCTCGTATACTAGGGTTTTCATGTACCTCCAGAAATGAAAATCCAATGGTGTCTGTGTTTGTTTAGCTACTGTCCCATTTCGGAGGTTCTAGCTCATCAGTACTCTTAGAATGCCCGCAGCTCTCACTCTTTCCTTTACTCCTTGCCGAGCTGGTGTGTTCCAAACTGCCTATAGCTTCCTCTGCATCTTAAAGACGCCAGCATAAAACGAAGCGTTTTCGAACATACTTTTATTAGCCAAATATGCTCATATGGCGCCCATCCAGCAACCACCACACCTTCTAACACACTTCTTGATACATCCTGAATATTTATTAAACAATTTCAACAGTTACAACTGCAGGCAAACTAATCAGCACTCAACTTACCAAAATGCAAGAACTTAACTTGTAACACAAAAATGCACGAAAAAATAATCTGTCCCTTTAAATGTCAACAACCTTACAATGACAGCGAAAAAAGTTGGAGGAGAAGTTACATACAGCTTATGTCACCTATACCAGGTGGCCCACCCACGCCTTTCTCCGTCAACGTTAATTAATCCCGGATACCACAGACGCCGAATGGTTTGCCTAAACAGAACAGTAATGGGGCTCCACATTAACAGAGAGGAGAGCTTGCTAAACGTAAAGCCAGCACTTGGTCCTACAGCTTGTCGCTAGAAAACTTGCTTGCTGTAGTAGGCAAGTGGGTTCGTTTCCTGGTCTCCAGAAAGGCGTCTGTGTAGAAAAATGATTGTCCCTGACCGAAACAATATGCACAAGGGCCGAAGCACATTAATTATCTGTTTCAAGACATATGAACGCATTACAGCTAATTTCTTAATAACGCACAATGCACCAATTCGTGCTTCACAAATGGCAGTATTACATAAATGCTATCATATCTTTGACTGCAATAAGAACAATGAATATAATGAATATCATGAATGATGTTACTTTAAACCTATGTTATAGACTGACAAATCTTTGGAATCGCATTATTCATTCAAATGCATATCCGTATTTTTGGATGTACTGATGTAAACACGTCTCGGTATTAGCATTCTGTAGATACTTTTAACAAATCTGAATTTTCCGGTTCCGTTTCGTAAACCCTGGCTTCGATATAAACTCATAAGAAAAAATCCAAGGGCGTTAAATCAGGCGATCTCGCTGACCATCGAATGCAACGATCACGACCAATCCACAGTTTGGGGTACGCGCTGTTGAGATATTCCGTAACCGGTGCTTAGGGTAGCCACGCGGTCTAGTGCGTCCTGTCACGGTTAGCGGAGCTCCCCCCCCCCCCCCCCCCCCCGTCGGAGGTTCTAGTTTTAACGGACCTCTTCCTTCCTGAAGTTCCACAGTCCATAAGTTAGATCGTATTCAAGTCCTACTCCTTTGTCCACATGGTAAATTTAGGATCTACGGAGGTTCAAATTCAGACAGAGGTCGTTAACAAATACGAACAGCGTTGGTACTTAGCTTTTACGATGATGCCTTCGTTGTTGTCTTCATAGTGTATATTGGCTTCGTTGAGTCTAGGAGTGATTCTGCTGAGAGGCTCCCGTGGTTTTCTTTATGTTAGGAAGAGACTAATTGGTTTGTATGATAACATGTGGTATTTTGCCTCTTAGAGAAAAAGAATTATTTTAGTTTATGCACATCACTACTTCATGAATCTTCTCACATTTAAAATCACTTCTACACAAATATAAAATGAAGTTTATTGTCTTTCACCAAATTTACAATCAAGCGTCTTCCGCCATATCTATATCACAACCTTCCCCAACCGACGCTAGTGATAAAAGACCCCGAACCTCGTGTTCCAAAGATCCATCTCGTACCGGCAAGACCAAAGATGACAGTCTCTTCGAGTTGTTAAACTCGAAGCCAAAGACAGTATTTACACAAAATATTATAAGTAAAGAAATTACAGAAATAAATAATTTTACGTTTCTCACAATTACCAATTTGTTTCGGGTGATTAATTTAAATACGGAGGAATCCACAGAAAAGGCTAGCTAAAGTTTTCTATATGCATCAAGGTTACGCCAAATGGTATATTCAATGTGCTTTGGAAACTGTTATATGCGACTCAATAGTCATAAGTTGTAGACGCCATTGCCACGTAAACAAGGTTAAAGTGTATAAAGATAGATATACGGAATCTGACAGTCTTCAAATCGGACATTGGAGTATCGGTTACTTACAAACTATTTACTGTATCGAGTATTACTACACTAGCTTATGGTTCAAGGTGACGTTCTGTTATAGTGTCCTCCTTCCGTCATGGGTGTGTGTTGTCCTTATCGTAAGTTAATTTAAGTTAGATTAAGTAGTGTGTAAGCTTAGGGACCGATGACCTCAGCAGTTTGGTCCCATAAGATCTTACCACAAATTTCCAAATTTATTCCATAACCCCTTTACAATAATGGGCCTGTGCAACATCATGGTGAAACCAATGGCTCATAGCTAAATGAAGTGTGATGTCTTCTAGGAGATGCCCCAGATTCAACTCATTCTGTAGGAATTGCGAATACAGCCGACCAGTTACGCTGGCAACGAAATAAACTGATCCAATGACGTGGTCTCCTATAATGCCGTACCATACGTTAACACTCCAGTGAGCTTGCATGTGATGTGGTCTCAACTAGGGAGAATTTGCAGGAATCCAGTAATATACAGTAGATTGTGTCTACTGACAGTGGCGTCATTGGCGATAAAGCATTTACCTCCCCATAAAATCTGCCTGATGAAATCTGGATTGTAGGCTAATTTATTTACGAGATGTCTGCAGAATGACATTCCATTTTGGAAATGGCTGTTGGTATAGTGCAGCTTAAAGGGATGCCATGTTAGTTCCTCCTGAATCCTTTGTACCGGAGACCTCGCTGCAGCTATTCTTTGTCCTAATTACGATGAGAAATGGGTATTACTAGGTGAAATCTAATGACTTTGTAACGTATTACTATGTTTACGACGTGTCTCAGCGAGCCATAGACGTTATCTCGCATTTCTATCTGCTTCTCTCACACAAATAATGATAAAAATTCAGATATTCAGGGTCGCCACCAGCCCAAGCCCTTCCTAACCATTTAGAAAAAAAACGGAGCTGGAAAATTATTAGTTTAATTACTTTAATAATTTAATTACAAGTACGCAAATTTCTTTAAGCAGCCAGATAAATAGCACTCCATGTCGTGCATGAAGCAACTTAATTAATTCAGGAATGGAAATCAGAGTAAAGGGGTAAGATCGACACCAAAAAATTTATCTTTCACGTAAATTATTTCTTGTAACTAAGTATTTGGTTGCACATCCTAACTACACATTACTGGTGCCTGACTCGAAATATTTAAGTAAGAATTGCGTGAGGATTAATCAGAGCACAATTTAACTACAGCAAGAAGAAACACAGAAGACGGGGTTGGGAGACAATTATACTATCATCTCCTTTGCATCAATACCATAAAAATATCTAAGTGAGATTTGCATTACGATTCTACGCATGCTCTATTCTGGACAGAGGTTTAACCAATACACAAGGCTGTGCGATAATTATTTAACATACTAACAGCGTCTGCTGCTTGCAAACGGCCGAACTAGAGCACGTGGTGCTCTAAAGTTCTTAAATATTTCACCAGTCAAACATAGCGAAGTCCTAACTCAACCTGATTCCTATCACATGAAACCCCCCTTAAGAGCTACGATCCGTACTCACCAAGCGTTCACCGAAGAGTGCCCCTTTCTCTTTCCAGATTACCTAGCTCCTCGTGCAGCGGAAGCTACCAGAGGGGTAGCCCTTCGTCACCAACCTCACACACAAAAACAGCCTTCGACACAGCCCTCGACTAAGATGGGTAGACCTCTCTGTTCAGGTATTGGAAACCTAAGTTGGTCATCCTGTGCTCTCCTTTGATCGAGAAACAACATCGTCTGCTCCCAGCAGACGATGACAAATTCAACGATTCCCACAAAACAAAACCGAAACCCCACATGAAAACACACGTATAATAATCAATAGGCCTAATTTGAGTGCTCAGTCTTTCTGGGAGAGTTCATGAATTGAGCTAAAATCAGGTAGTAAAGTGAATAAGTTGTACCTAACAGCGTCTTATGAAACGACTTCACAGAGACGTTTCAACTTCCATAATATTAGTAATAATGGCCACATTATTATTATTATTATTATTATTATTATTATTATTGTCTTTCCTGTCTCAGACGTTATGTCTGGTTAAAAATGGAAAGTGACGCGGACCTTGATCAAGCGTGACTTCCTTTTAACTGTACAGTATATGTTACATTGCATTTAGGAACTTTCAGGTAATTGAACGTGTATCAATAATTACAGATTTCTGAAGTGGTATGTATACGCTTGGCTGTAGCTGTATTGCGTTGATGTACTGGTGGATATTGTGTGGTATGACTCCTGTAGTTGATAGTATAATTGGTATGATGTCAACTTTATCCTGATGCCACATGTCTTTGACTTCCTCAGCCAGTTCGATGTATTTTTCAGTTTTTTCTCCTGTTTTCTTCTATATATTTGTTGTATTGGGTATGGATATTTCGATTAGTTGTGTTAATTTCTTCTTTTTATTGGTGAGTATGATGTCAAGTTTGTTATGTGGTGTTGTTTTATCTGTTATAATGGTTCTGTTCCAGTATAATTTGTATTCATCATTCTCCAGTACATTTTGTGGTGCATACTTGTATGTGGGAACATGTTGTTTTATTAGTTTATGTTGTATGGCAAGTTGTTGATGTACTATTTCTGCTACATTGTCATGTCTTCTGGGGTATTCTGTATTTGCTAGTATTGCACATCCGCTTGTGATGTGATCTACTATTTCTATTTGTTGTTTTCAAAGTCTGAATTGGGATCTTTAATAATATGCTTGCTGTAATACCTGGTGTTTATTGTTTGATCCTGTATTGCAATCATGAATCCTTCCGTCTCACTGTATGTATTGCCTTTTCTTAGCCATGTGTTGGATGCATCTTGATCGATGTGTGGCTGTGGTAGATGATACGGGTGCTTGCCATGTAGTGTTTTCTTTTTCCAATTTACTTTCTTCGCATCTGTTGTTGTTATATGACCTAATGGGTTGTAGAAGTGGTTATGAAATTGCAGTGTGTACCCGATGTATTTATATGAGTGATTGCTTTGTGTATTTTGCTAGTTTCTGCTCGTTCTATAAAGAATTTTCTTATATTGTCTACCTGTCCATAATGTAGGTTTTTTATGTCGATAAATCCCCTTCCTCCTTCCTTTCTGCTTAATGTGAATCTTTCTGTTGCTGAATGTATGTGATGTATTCTATATTTGTGGCATTGTGATCGTGTAAGTGTATTGAGTGCTTCTAGGTCTGTGTTACTCCATTTCACTACTCCAAATGAGTTGGTCAATATTGGTATAGCATAAGTATTTGTAGCTTTTGACTTGTTTCTTGCTGTCAATTCTGTTTTCATTTTTTTGGTAGTCTTTGTCTATATTCTTCTTTTAGTTCTTCTTTAATATTTGTATTTTCTATTCCTATTTTTTGCCTGTATCCTAGATATTTATAGGCATCTGTTTTTTCCATCGCTTCTATGCAGTCTCTGTGGTTACCCAATATGTAATCTTCTTGTTTAGTGTGTTTTCCCTTGACTATGCTATTTTTCTTACATTTGTCTGTTCCAGAAGCCATATTTATATCATCGCTGAATACTTCTGTTATCTTTAGTAATTGAGTTGTTGATTTGTTGCTGCCAGTAGTTTTAGATCATCCATGTATAGCAAATGTGTGATTTTGTGTTGGTATGTTCCAGTAATATTGTATCCATAATTTGTATTATTTAGCATTTTGGATAGTGGGTTCACAGCAAGGCAGAAGCACAAGGGACTTAATGAGTCTCCTTGGTATATTCCACGCTTAATCTGTATTGGCTGTGATGTTATATTATTTGAATTTGTTTGGATATTAAGTATGGTTTTCCAGTTTTTCATTACTATGTTTAGGAACTATATCAATTTAGGATCTACTTTGTATATTTCCAATATTTGTAGTAATCATGAGTGGGGTACACTTGTAATGCCGGAAATGCATATCCTCCTGTTTCCATCTATTGCACTCCAAATTTTTTTCCTTATTTTGTTACCTGAAGATATAACATTTCTGTGTCTTTGTATATTGTAATTGTTTTACTATTTGTATATATATGCATTTATGTCGATGTATAATTGGTTTGTTTTGTGAATATTATTTTTATTTATACGCTGGGTCTGGCCTAGGGAAAACTATGCTGTCGAACGAATACATCGATAGGTCGTGTGGAGAACCAAAGTGTTTAGGATCTTTGGTAGTGTTAACTCTGCCGCGTGGAGCGCGGGCAGGGAGGGAGTCTGGCTGGAGTAGCGAGTGGAGCAGGTGTGTTGTGTGACTCTCCCGCGAGTTGCCGCGCTTTCGGGGTTTGGCAGCATGTAATTGCGCTCGACTTGCTATGATAGTTTCTGACACGGTGTCGCAAACGCGAAGCATTAGCTGGCGCACATCAAGAGCCCGTTTCGCCTGGTGACCGTGTCGAGAAGGAAGCGCGCCAATATCCAGCTTCTGCAACAGCGACGGCCGACAATGAGTGACTATCGCCACCTCCTCGATCGACGGCTTCAAACCTTCAATCAACCAACAAGGAAGACTGGAAGCACGTAAAGTTTTAGAACTGTATGGCAGACCTCAGCTTTTAAAACCAAATCACAAAATTACAGCAACGTAGCATGAACCTTTGTTGCTCATTGTCCCAATTGCATTACCAAGCAGGGTCCCTTCCTTTTCCGAAATGGATCCGAGTGTCGTTGAAATTCAAACGCCAGCATTAAAGCAATATTATTCTATTTCACTGCTTTAATTTCAAAGTTCAGTTAAAGTACTCATAGCTGGCTACAATATTTAGATTACACAAGCACAAATGATGAGTGCGAGTTTTGTTACCATATTTTAGTTACCTGTGACTACAGCTCAGCTTGGTACGTACTAAATTTTACTACTGTTAATTGTTCAGAATCATTTAATTCAAGTTCAAAACTAAATCTCTTATTTCTAAATTGCGTAGATTCAAGTAGCTTTTGAAATGATTGTTGAGGTAGTCCAAAACTAACCGTATTTTACTGAATTTCAATGTGCTTCAGAAAGAAAGCTCACTATTAACTTCAGTCACTAAATTAACTTTCGATTTTCCGATTTTATTAATTCTTTTGCTAAATTAAGTCAGAGCGTAGCGAAATTTATTACTTCTGACAAACTTTCAGTTTTCACACTACACATGTCAACCTTCAGTTGCCACACTTCTAGTGCTAATTATATGTGTAATAACTTTTATTTTTCAGTTACTATAGTAATTGTCCTTAGGACTGGCGACCGTAATTTCCCCCAAATCTCAAATATCTAATTACCGCTAGTTAATTGTTAACGTAACGGCCGCACATTTACTTTCTTTATTAACTTTACCCCTTTTCAAAATTAATTTCCACCAGTTTCATTTGCATTTTTCCTTTCATCAAGATGTAACCCTTTCCTCCCTCTTTACCGACAAATTGACTTCGGTGACGATTGCTTTTCCCAAATTTCCATTAGGTACACGCAGTTTAATTTTTCACTGTCATTAAGGTCGATAAGTGAAGGGGAGGTTACACACTATCAAAAGCTTTTTGGTAATCAATGTATGTGTAGTGTAGTGACCTTTGTTTAGTTTTAGCTTGATATGTCACCTCTGGATCTATTGTCAGTTGCTCTTTACATCCTCGTGTTCCTTTGCAGCAGTCTTTTTGTTCTTCATTTATAATTTTGTTCTGTGTTGTATGTGTCATTAATTTCTGTGTAATGACTGAAGTTAATATTTTGTATATTATTGGTAGGCATGTTATGGGGCGATATTTTGCTGGGTTTGCTGTGTCTGCTTGATCTTTAGGTTTCAGATAAGTTATTCCATGTGTAAGTGTATCAGGGAATGTGTATGGGTCTGCAATGTAA
Source organism: Schistocerca piceifrons (assembly GCF_021461385.2). NCBI lineage: Eukaryota > Metazoa > Arthropoda > Insecta > Orthoptera > Acrididae > Schistocerca > Schistocerca piceifrons. The sequence continues at coordinate 128,654,632 of NC_060138.1, read as the reverse complement.
CTGTTAAATAATTTAGTTAGATGTGAATGTGTTGAGGTGAACTTCTTTAGCCAGAAATTTGCTATTTTATCTTTTCCAGGGGCTTTCCAATTGTGAGTAGAATTAATTTCTCGGGTGACTTCATGTTGCAAAATTATCACTTCGGGCATTTGTGGTATCATCTTGTATGTGTCTGTTTCTGCTTGTATCCACCATGCATGCCTGTTATGTTGTACTGGGTTTGACCTAATGTTGCTCCAGAAGTGTTCCATGTCTGTTATGTTTGGTGAGTTGTCTATTTTAATGTGTGTGTTATGTATTGTCTGGTAAAATTTCTTTTGGTTTGTGTTGAATGTTTGGTTTTGTTTCCTTCTATTTTCACTTTTTTTGTATCTTCTAAGTCGTTTGGCCAATGCTTGTAATTTCTGCTTCTTTTCATCTAATTGGTCTATCGCTTCTTGTTGTGAGATTTTACCTAACCTTTTTCGTTTTTTTTTTTCTGATATTTCATTTCTTATAAATTGTGTTAGCTGTCCGATGTCTTTTCTCAGTTTTTCTATTCTGATCTGTAGCCTGTGTTGCCATGCTGGTTTTGTGGGTTTCTTTTGTGTGTTGGTTTGTTCTGATCTCTGCCTAGTGTGTATATTTAGTGTAGTGAGTGCTCCTATATAAACCAGTAGTTGTAACTCTTCCATAATTGTATTTTCATTTATTTTGTTGTGTATGATTGTGTTGATAGTTGTTATTGTTGTTTCGACTTGTGGGTTATTTGGTGGTCTATGCAAGAATGGTCTAATGCCTGTATTTGTGTCTTTGTATTCTATATATGTTAGTTGAAATTTTTCTTCTGTATCTAACATGTGTGTCACTTCATGTTCTATTTGTGCTTGTTCTGGTGGCCGTCTTAAGATTTCGTTTTCCTCTGACTGTTTAATTGATGCGTGGTGTTCTTTGTTTGTTTGCTCTGGGATGTTTGAGTCCATTACTGCATTTTCTCCTTCTTCTGATTGCACATTATTTTGTTCCAGTATTTGTTGTACTTGTTGTTTGATGTTTCCTAATTCTGACTGGGGTATCCTGTTATTTTTTATTACTACACGGATCTGATCAGCTATTCGTTGTTCTGTTAAAAATTTTAATTCTGGGTAACTGATAATAAATTTTGTGTATAGTTGTGATCTGTATCTAGTTGTGTTGGTTCCTAGGTTTGTTGCTTGGTAATAACAGAACATGAGGTGTCGATTAACTTCATCTGACCGTCTCATCCTCTGTCTTTGTTTTGCTTCTAGGGTGGTTGCAGGAAGCATATCCTGCAAAACACCTCTATTTGGAGTTGAATCATTTTCCAGTTGGCTAGCAGTGTCGTTACCATTGTGGGCGGGCATAGGGTTCAAGCGTCGTCCCCGACCATGACGGCGCTTGTCCGAGGCTTCTTCTGTCCTGTCCTGAACCAACTAATCACGCTAAAAGGGGGTTAGCCCTATTAGTGGTTTGTTCTTTTCGTCGCCTTTTGCGACTGGCAGAACATACCGGAGGCCTATTCTTTTCCCGGGCCTCCACGGGAATTATTATTATTATTATAGGTAGAAATAATATTGCAACCTAAATTCAATAGCACGACAACTCTTTCGTTTATACTACATTCTACATGCACGGTATTTTCATTTAAGCTAAGCTTAGTGTGCGTGGGATGTGCTCCAAAATACTCAATAGCGTTCCCGGCAACATCGAGTACGTCGCGGATTGGTCTTTCTACGACACGTTGTATCTGGAAAGCTCCCTCGGTTCTTAAACGCTATCAGTACGTCTAAAAACATGTGCAGAAGGAAGACGTCGCATTGGAAAACGTTGTGAATGCAGCTTTCGGGCTTCAGCTGCGTTTCCGTGCGTCTTACAATAGATCAATATCACATCGATGTAATCTTTGCTGGAGTACTTGCAGTTGTTGCCCATTTCACTGCAATACCTGACTCGAACTACAAGCAGACGGCCACGCGACCTTATCAAGGCGGATCCAAGAGGAAAACGCACGCAGATGGCGCCACAGCTACTTGCAGGTTCGCTTGTACGTGCACTGTGCACTTCACCTTGGTCAACATTGACGAGGCAACCCTTCTTGCAGGAACATAAACTGGAAAAACAAAACCACAGTGGACGGCTTGTGTGGGTCACCTGGTATATGTGCAAAATCCTCGCCCTTTAATTAGTAAGACAATGCATCTCATGTGCATTATATGTGCCATATGCTGATTTCCGGGTAGCAACCATACTTTGTCCTACACCTATTTTTAAATGTGCTTTGTCAAGTAGAAGAGAGATTATTTTTAAACTTCATGTTTCTAATTTAGTTCTTATGTTTTTCATTGTGGTTTCTGAAGATATGGCCGTTAAGTACAAATTTTGTGATCAGATTTCGTAATGGAGTCGCAATATTTACGCTGTGAAAAGAAGTGTACGACGAAATAGTTATATCGAGCGATGGAAGAACGATAGTCCACCACAAAAAAAGAGTGAGAAGGATATAAAATGTAGACTGGCAGTGGCAAGGAAAGCGTTTCTGAAGAAGAGAAATTTGTTTAACATCGAGTATAGATTTAAGTGTCAGGAAATCGTTTCTGAAAGTATTTATACGGAGTGTAGCCATGTATGGAAGTGAAACGTGGACGATAAATAGTTTAGACAAGAAGAGAATAGAAGCTTTTGAAATGTGGTGCTATAGAAGAATGCTGAAGGTTAAATGGGTATATCACATAAACAATGAGGAGATACTGAATAGAATTGGGGAGAAGAGAAATTCGTGGCACAACTTGCCTAGAAGAAGGGGTCGGTTGGTGGGACATATTCTGAGGCATCAAGGGATCACCACCAATTTAGTGTTGGAGGGTAGTGTGGAGGGTAACAATCGATCTTTTTTTTTAGATGTCTACCTTTTTCTCCCTACTTCAGTTTCGTTATAGGTTTTTAAGTAGTTTAAAGTTCTTATTCTCTCTATTATTTAATGAGCGTTTTATCAATGTGATTGCGTATTATTGTTAACTAATTGTTATTTATGGTTTGGTTTAGCGAATCCTTTTCACTGTTTGCTCCTTTTATTTGAGTCATTTTAATTATGTTTGCGGTGGTTATGAAGTCTATATTGCTTACTGTTCTCCTTAAGTTAAAGTATACTTCTCCACCTGAAATCGCCAAAGATAATTTATCGCTCTACAGAAATCGATCGCTACAGACAAGTGCTATGCTGTGTCATATGTATGGAATGTAGCGTCCAAATTTAGTTCGTAAATTGTTTAGGTCTTCAGAGAAATATTCTCGACAAATCCCAAAACCATGTAAAACTTCAGGTTCGTTCCTTCCCCCCCCCCTCCCGGCCAAACGACTTGAGTATTTATAATCACTGATTATTTCTTTTGAAATGATGAAGGGTTATGAACTCTACACACCTGATACTCTTGTTGTGCTTTTATATGTATTTATTTTCTTCAATACCATAAGACATAGATTACTGCCTTAATGGCTCCTCCCAGTCCGACATAGAACATGTCGCTTCCAATGTCCAATATGGAATAATTATCTCTTTGCCGTAGCTTAATACAGTCTGTATATCTTTGTTATCGAGTCCGCACGGAGATGCTTAAATTCCACAGAGTATTTAACTCTCGAGCAGGTATTTTACATTTATTGTCGTATTAATAGTCCGTCGCACTTTATTTATAGGTTTTTGCATCTCAAAACGCTGCAGTAGTTAATGGAAGCTTTTTATAATGTAGAAGTACTTATTGTAAAGCGTCTAACGCCTTATTTGAAAACCACGCAGCTTTTCCTCCCGTGAAACCAGTTGAAACGCTCCACTGTTTCGTGTAATCACTATAGTTTTGATACCATTTTCTATGTTTGGTGTGTCATTTGTTTTAGTAAGTGTTACCAACTCTCTTGGTGTTTTCCTTTCGCTTGTTTTTTGTCTGCTTGTGTGTTAATGTAAATGTGTTTGTGTGTGTGTGTGTGTGTGTGTGTGTGTGTATCGAAATTTTTTCCATTCCATTTAGGCGCTACTCAAGAGAGTAATGGATATGTGATCATCTGGTGATCTATTTGTCTACTGTATAATCATTTAGTCTAAACAATGAGCGCTTAGTCATTTTCACTCACTCATTTACCGGTAGTATCTTTTTTCCCTATGTTTTTTGATAGTTTTCTTGTGAAGTTTCTAGGTGCCTTACTACCATTACATGTTCCTCTCTTGTAATTCGCTTGTGATTCATTTCTCTTAAATGTTCTGTAAAACTTGAGCAGCTCGTCCGATACTTCCAGCCTCTGAATGTTCTTTGTATAGTACCTGGTGTCAGATGTTCTGCCTGTTTGTCCTGTATACCTCCCATTACATTCGTTCTGTAGTAGATTTTATTTTGACAGGAAGATTCGGGTGTAAGGTCCCGGGGACGGCGACACCATTAGAATACTGAGCACATCTTTTTCACCTCTTTGTTTGTCGCTAGTAACAACAGCCCTTTAGTTATGACTTCATTCATTCATCCGTTTCGGACACAACACATGGCCAGAACGCTAGATGAAAGGGCTGCGTACGCAGTATCGTGTCACGTGACTTCAGTCTTAACATTGGTGCTCAGGATTGTTAAGACCGGAATAATATGACACCATACTGTGTATTAAGTCTTTTCATCTAAAGTTGTGATGATGGGCCGCGCTCGAAAAAAACACAAATAAAGTATTAACAAGTGGACTGTTGTTATTAGCGGACGAAAAAGATGAAAAAATACGTTCTGAGTATTAACACAATGACCGCAGCGCTCCTGCGTGACTTTCTGTCGCAGCTGAAAATAAAAGTCATTAGAATTTAGGTCAAGTTTAACTGAGCGAGGATATCGGCTGTTTCTTCTCCAGAGGTACCATCCAGGCTCGCAGCTTAACGGTTTAGGGATATCACAGGAGACGTTACTTTGGCTGGATGGCGTTTGAGCCACCGCCCTCTGAAAGAGCTCCATTTTCTCTTCGACTGGAATTAAATTTTAGTGTAACTCGCAAACGTGGCGATAAGAACACGTCTGACGATCTCATGAAGAACATGAAAATGGTTGCCCTTATAGAGAAGTAGTATGGATTTCATTGTGTTCAACACAATTTGCTTCAAAGACATTGCGTCTTTTTTTAAGCGACAGGGGGAAGGCGTGGTATTGCATTTCAGGTCCGGCGTCCATAGGCGGCGCTACCATTGTTAGTATTGCCCACATGATGAAGATCACGCCACAGCAAAAATCGAGTCATGGAATGCTTGTAGCTCTATTCTACTTTTCATTGCTAATGTTTGTTAGTATGTAGTGTTCATATGTTACAAAACAACTGCTACTGAACGCTTAAATTATTGAGTAAACAGATTTGACGTGGCTTTGGAACAATATCGAACCACGATCTAATCTAAGCCAACTGCCTTGCCGCAGTGGTAACACCGGTTCCCGTCAGATCATCAGAGTTAAGCGGTTAAGCGCTGTTGGCAAGTGGGGTGCACTCAGCCCCTGTGAGGCAAACTGAGGAGCTACTTGATTGAGAAGTAGCCGCTCCGGTCTCGGAAACTGTCATACGACTGGGAGAGCGGTGTGCTGACCACATGCCCTTCCATATCCGCATCCACTGACGCCTATGGTCTGAGGATGACACGGCGGCCGGTCGGTACCGTTGGGCCTTCATGGCCTGTTCTGAAGGAGTTAAGATCTAATCTAAATACCTTATTTACGGATTTTACGTGGCTATAGAGCAATATGTATCCACGAACTAACCTAATTGTTACTCTTGTAAATACATACATACGTAATGAAAGTAGTTAGTAATGTAGTTGTTAGTTTTTGTATATATTCTTTAATATCAAGATGTGTCAGTATTGCATGTTTACACTGTTTGTATTAGTACTGTGTGTCACGTATATTAGATTATAAGAAATTACAACTATTAATCTTTATAACAATGTGTCCAGAGTTTCCTCGTGTTTTATGCACAACACACATTAAATGTATTCGCACTTGCCAATAATGACAAGCATCAGCTGTAGAATGGAATGGCGACTTTGAAAATTTGTGCCGGGCCGGGCACGACTTCCATATGTTGTTAACCATGCATCTACGACCTGGACTCGTACATCCATTAATTCCCGTACGGGTCAGACGTATTTGAAAGTCGCTTGCCCGGTATCAGCAGAGAAATACCATAATGCAGTGCCTGTGTTATTCTGATCACGGTGCAAAGTTCCTTTGGACATGCATGAATGCACAATCAGAATAACACAGGCACTGCAATATGGTATGCATCCACAACTATCCTAATTACTTCAACTATTATTATGGACTTCGGCATTGCAGACCTTTTTCAGGCAACTCCAGTACTTTTCATCAGAGGTTACTGAAAATTAAAACACCACGTAACAACCCTCGTCTCTTCTACTTTCTGGGCAAGCTCTAACGTTCGGACACGGGGATTAGCGAACTTCTTCTATACCATTCATGGACTCAGAGTTCACTTGGCCCCGAATTTCACCAGTCGCAGCTTAGAGGACACCACTAGAGGTCAGTAATACGAGACATGTTTTTTAACTAAGGTCCATTTTGTTGTACAAGGTGCACTCAAGTTCTAAGGCCTCCGATTTTTTTTCTAATTAACTACTCACCCGAAATCGATGAAACTGGCGTTACTTCTCGACGTAATCGCCGTGAAGACGCACACATTTTTCACAACGCTGACGCCATGATTCCATGGCAGTGGCGAAGGCTTCTTTAGGAGTCTGTTTTGACCACTGGAAAATCGCTGAGGCAATAGCAGCACAGCTGGTGAATGTGCGGCCATGGAGAGTGTCTTTCATTGTTGGAAAAACCCAAAAGTCGCTAGGAGCCAGGTCAGGTGAGTAGGGAGCATGAGGAATCACTTCAAAGTTGTTATCACGACGAAACTGTTGCGTAACGTTAGCTCGATGTGCGAGTGCGTTGTCTTGGTGAAACAGCACACGCGCAGCCCTTCCCGGACGTTTTTGTTGCAGTGCAGGAAGGAATTTCTTCTCCAAAACATTTTCGTAGGATGCACCTGTTACCGTAGTGCCCTTTGGAACGCAATGGGTAAGGATTACGCCCTCGGTGTCCCAGAACATGGACACCATCATTTTTTCAGCACTGGCGGTTACCCGAAATTTTTTTGGTGGCGGTAAATCTGTGTGCTTCCATTGAGCTGACTGGCGCTTTGTTTCTGGATTGAAAAATGGCATCCACGTCTCATCCATTGTCACAACCGACGAAAAGAAAGTCCCATTCATGCTGTTGTTGCGCGTCAACATTGCTTGGCAACATGCGACACGGGCAGCCGTGTGGTCGTCCGTCAGCATTCGTGGCACCCACCTGGATGACACTTTTCGCATTTTCAGGTCGTCATGCAGGATTGTGTGCATAGAACCCACAGAAATGCCAACTCTGGAGGCGATCTGTTCAACAGTCATTCGGCGATCCCACAAAACAATTCTCTCCACTTTCTCGATCGTGTCCTCAGACCGGCTTGTGCGAGCCCGAGGTTGTTTCGGTTTGTTGCTACACGATGTTCTGCCTTCATTAAACTGTCGCACCCATGAACGCACTTTCGACACATCCATAACTCCATCAACACATGTCTCAACTGTCGATGAATTTCAATTGGTTTCACACCACGCAAATTCAGAAAACGAATGATTGCACGCTGTTCAAGTAAGGAAAACGTCGCCATTTTAAGTATTTAAAACAGTTCTCATTCTCGCCGCTGGCGGTAAAATTCCATCTGCCGTACGGTGCTGCCATCTCTGGGACGTATTGACAATGAACGCGGCCTCATTTTACAACAATGCGCATGTTTCTATCTCTTTCCAGTCCAGAGAAAAAAAATCGGAGGCCTTAGAACTTGAATGCACCTCGTAGACACTAGTAGTTTGCGTGCATACCGCAACGAACGCTTGCGTCGTGTACCGGCATGCCTTGGGAACAACTGTGCTCAGTTTCAGCTCTGTAGCTAACCTGTACGGTTCTGTTCTGTGCTTTCAAAATGTTTAAGACTATCAACTCGCCCGCCGCGTGTGAGGTTCGCCCAGTGATACGGTTTTTGTCAGCAAGGAACCTGTCTGCTGCGAAATTTATCGACAGATTTGCGGAGTGTACGATGACACTGTTATGAGTGAAAGGAAAGTGCGTAAGTGGGTACGAGAATTCAAAGATGGCCGTGACAATGTCCGTGATGAAGACTGCTCCGGTTGCCCTTCTTTGATTACAGACGATTTGGTGGCTTCAGTTGAAGCGAGGATTCGTGAGAACAGGCGCTTCACAATAACAGGTCCCTCAAACGAATTTCCTGACGTATCGAGATCAGTGCTTAACAACATTGTTTCTGAACACCTAAAGTTTAGGAAACTGTGCTCCTGTTGGGTCCTGAAACTCCTAGCAGAGAACCACAAAAACCAAAGATTTGAGTGTGTGATGAAGTTCTTGACTCATTATCACGATGAATGTGACGGCTTCTTGAGTTAGATCGAAACTGGAGACGAAACATGGGTTTCGCATATCACTCCCGAAACGAAGCAACAGAGCATGGAATGGAGAAACACACACACACACGCCCGTAAAAGTGAAGGCCAAACAGACTCTGTCACAGCGCAAAATCATGGCGTCGGTGCTTTAGGATGGGCATGGTGTTTTTGTTGGTCGACTTCATGCAACGAGGAACCACAATCAATGCAGAAGCATACTGTCAAACCCTGAGAAAGCTACGGAGAGCGATTCAAAATAAAAGACGCGACATGATGACAAAGGAAATTGTCCTTCATGACAATGCAAGATCTCACACTGCAGGTCAGACCCGCGATTTATTGGACAGTTTTGGCTGGGAAGTTTTAGACCACCCACCCTACAGTCATGATCTTGCGCCAAGCGATTACCATCTGCTCCTCCACCTCAAAGAACAGCTCAGTGGCAACCGTGACAATGATGACGACGACGTGAAAGCGGCACTGAACTCTTGGTTATCGAAGCAAGCGGCAGCTCTTTATGAAGAGGGTATTTTAAAATTGGTTTAGATGCATGATACGTGTTTGAACAAACTTGGCAACTATGTCAAAAAAAAGGAAGTATGTGATTTCTGAAAATAAATTTACTTATCTGAAATAACCTTTCGTTGTGTACCTACACTACTGGCCCTTAAAATTGCCACACCACGAAGATGACGTGCTACAGACGCGAAATTTAACCGACAGGAAGAAGGTGCTGTGATATGCAAAAGATTAGCTTTTCAGAGCATTCACACAAGGTTGGCGCCGGAGGCGACACCTACAACGTGCTGACATGAGGAAGGTTTCCAAATGATTTCTCATAAACAGACAGCAGTTGACCGGCGTTGCCTGGTTAAACGTGGTTGGAATCATCGTGCAAGGAGGAGAAATGCGTACCATCACGTTTCCGACTTTGATAAAGGTCGGATTGTAGCCTATCGCGATTGCGGTTTATCGTATCGCGACATTGCTGCTCGCCTTGGTCGAGATCTAATGACTGTTAACAGAATATGGAATCGGTGGGTTCAGGAGGGTAATACGGAACGCCGTGCTGGATCCCAACGGCCTCGTATCACTAGCAGTCGAGACGAGAGGCATCTTATCCGCATGGCTGTAACAGATCGTGCAGCCACGTCTCGATCCCTGAGTCAACAGATGGGGACGTTTCCAAGACAACAACCACCTGCACGAACAGTTCGATGACGTTTGCAGCAGCATGGACTATCAGCTCTGAGACCATGGCTGCGGTTACCCTTGACGCTGCATCACAGACAGGAGCGCCTGAGATGGTGTACTCAACGACGAACCTGGGTGCACGAATGGCAAAACGTCATTTTTTCGGATGAATCCAGGTTCTGTTTACAGTATCATGATGGTGGCATCCGTGTTTGGCGACATCGCGGTGAAAGCACATTGGAAGCTTGTATTCGTCATCGCCTTACTGGTGTATCACCCAGCGTGATGGTATGGGTTGCCATTGGTTACACCTCTCGGTCACCTCTTGTTCGCACTGACGGCACTTTGAACAGGGGACGTTACATTTCACATGTGTTACGACCCGTGGCTCTACCCTTCATTCGATCCCTGCGAAACCCTACATTTCATCAGGATAATTCACGACCGCATGTTGCAGGTCCTGTAGGGGCCTTTGTGGATATAGAAAATGTTCGACTGCTGCTCTGGCCAGCACATTCTCCAGATCTCTCACCAACTGAAAACGTCTGGTCGAGCAACTGGCTCGTTACAATACGCCAGCCACTACTCTTGATGAACTGTGGTATCGTGTTGAAGCTGCATGGGCAGCTGTACCTGTACCCGCCATCCAAGCTCTGTTAATTCCCAGGCGTATCAAGGCCGTTATTACGGCCAGAGGTGGTTGTTCTGGGTAGTGATTTCTCAGGATCTATGCACCCAAATTGCGTGAAAATGTAATCACATGTCAGTTCTAGTATAATGTATTTGTCCAGTGAATACCCGTTTATCATCTGCATTTCTCCTTGGTCTAGCAATTTTAAGGCCAGTAGTGTATGTTCAAACGGACATTACTTAAAAATTATGCCTCGTAGGTCTCCTTCCACTTAGGTGTGGACGTTGCCGCTGATCTGCTGATTCGTTTTCCCACCATCCCCGCACGGTTTACACGCAACTGGCGCTGCAGCAGCAGTACCACTTGACGCGAAGCCGTCCACTCCGATGCAGAGCGCAGACGTGTGACGTGCTCGAGCGGCAGACATTCCACGACAGCCGGGAATGGGTGTGGCGAGGCGTCGCTATCAGGAGTGGTGGTGGACCCGTACCCACGGCGCCTCTCCAGACGAAATCTGGCGCGGCGAAGTGGACGGAGGCGCCGCACAAAAACAACAGTCGTGCTCCACCCAGCACACACACACACACACACACACACACACACAGAAGTGGATGGAAACTCTCGACATGTAGGTCTCGTTGCTGTAGACGAGACAACTCTCTGGTAAGATAAGGACTCTCCTCCAGCGAGTTTTCTGTACGGTAAAAGCCACTCATTAAGAATTTATCCGAGGATTTCAGCAGGCGAAGCAAGACGCAGACGGACACGTCGCACCCCTAGTTAAATGATGCAAAACTTCGGAACCCTGTTGGTGCTTGGACTGACAACTCATCCTCGTCGTCATGTATACGTGCAGTAGGGGACACAATTCACGAGACCCTTCACTTTTTTCTTAATGCTGAACTGCAAAAGTTTATGCGATTTTGGCATATGATGACGTGGTTGGAGACCGTGGCTGTTATTTGAAGACAAACTTTGATGGTGTCGAGACAACAACCAGCCAAAAATTTACTTTAAGTTCTTTTATTCAAAGTTACCGTTACCAGTTTCGAGTCATTACAATTGTCGGCCGGAGTGGCCGAGCGGTTCTAGGCGCTACAGTGTGGAGCCGCGCTACCGCTACGGTCGCAGGTTCGAATCCTGCCTCGGGCATGGATGTGTGTGGTGTCCTTAGGTTAGTTAGGTTTAATTAGTTCTAAGTTCTAGGCGACTGATGACCTCAGAAGTTAAGTCCCGTAGTGCTCAGAGCCAATTGAACCATTTGAACCAATGATTGCGATTCATCGTCAGACGGGTTTCATGCTTTCATTACAACATTCGCTGCAATTTTTGCTGATTAGTTATCCTAAAATATAAATAATACATAATTATAAGCACGTCACAAAGATGAATGAGTTACAGATTTGCAGTGGGATGTGACTCACGTGAAATGTCGGTTTGGGGTACTTGCTTTCATAGTTTTCGCCCAGCAGACAACGTTTGTAGTTTTCGCTGCATTCACATCATTGCACACATAAACTTGCATAATTGAGCGCTTCAGATTTATCACTGCTCAATTATGCAAGTTTATGTGTGCAATGATGTGAATGCGGCGAAAACCACAAACGTTGCATAATTGAAAGCTTCAAATTTATCACTGCGCCGTTATGCAAGTTTATGTGTGCAATGATGGGAATGCGACGAAAACTACAAACGTTGTCTGGTGGACGAAAACTATGAAAACAAGTGCTCCAAACCGACATTTCACGTGAGTCACATCCCAATGCAAATCTGTAACTCACCCATCTTTGTCACGTGTTTATAATTACGTATTATTTATATTTCAGGATAACTAATTAGTAAAAAATGCAGCTCATGTTGTAATGAAAGCCGTGTGATGATGAATCGTAATGATTCGAAACCGGTGAAGGTAGTTTTCGAATAAAGGAACTTAAATTTGTGGCTGGTTGCTGTCTCAACATTTGTCCGCAAAGCTTTATTGTCTGTTGCACAGCGTAACCGCCAAAGAAACACAGTGCTACCAACCTACTGTTTAACAAGTAGGTTCCGTTTCTGCTAGTGAAAAACGTGTAACGAAAATCGTCAACTATGGGCGTCACAGCCAATAGTAACAACAGCATTCGTGATGCACGCTTTGACATGTCGCAGAGCTCGTAAACGGGGTCACTAACCAATTCCCAATTTTATATCTCCCGCAGTATATTGAGCTCATCGCTCTGACACATGCTTTTTTGCATCACTGCCGTCGTAATTTCGGTGATGGAGACAACAATAAGACTTAAACATGCAATTATTCTATGTGTGCAACAGCAACTTAATCTATACGTAGTTCAAATTTAAAAAAAAATTATGGTAAAAGCCTCTAAAAACTTGTAGCTGTACATCATTATTTACTGTCGCATCTTCAGGTTAAATCTAGCACAACATACATACGAATCAGAGGCCGTTAAGTGAAAAATGCCTACTATGAAGGCAACAGAAAAATACTCACTTGGCTAGATTACATTAAGCCATGAAACCAATACGACATACCAACGTCCTCTAAGACACATACCCTGGCATCAGCAAATGCAATCGATGTTAAAAGATGCATCAATGATCTTAGACAATCACGGATCATCACTGAGGGACGTAGAAATTTGGCCCTAAACATCGGGCGGATAAGCGGAAGAACACGAAACCGTGGCATCAGGGTTCGGTAAATATAGTACGGTAGCAACTTATCAGTGTTTAACTGCTGATAGTCTGGTAGTACTTAGAAAAACAGGTGTCTCAGCTACGATGAGGAAATAATAGCATCGTGTGCAGACGCTAGCCGCTAGTATGTCATAGCGGGAACTGACACGAGCAACGGGCCGTATCTGCGGCATGAGATTTAACCTGAAGATGACATTCATTATCACGAAACCGATTGTATCCTGATTCTACAATAAAGGTCGATTTGCAGCAACAAGCGGATTCTACATTTTTCAGATTTTACCACTTTTTTTTAAAAAAAAAAAAAAGACTTGACGCAGTGCCATACGGTACAAGAGAGGCTTTGTGAGCGCAGTGAGGCGAACTCTTGAAACTTCGAGACTATACGTTGCAATTAGAGTAGGGCAACGTATTACTTCCTCTTTCATACATCTCGCGAAATAATCATACCAGAACTGCGGAATGTTTCGCATCATTAGCTACGTTAGGTAGGAACATACCACCTAGTGGTAATACACGAAAATTTGTGCTGGACCAGGGTTCGAACCCAGATTTCCTAATTGTCGCGAGTAGTCGCCTTAACAACTTTGGCTGTCCGAGCGCGCTACCTGGACCGACCCAAACTTCCATTGAGTCATATTGCCTACCATACTGAAACCCTGTGGTGTGAGTCCAAGGAAAGTTGCTAGCGATGAAATTTTCGAAATTTGTGATAAGGTCTTATGGGACCAAACTGCTGAGGTCATCCGTCCCTAAGCTTATGCACTACATAATGCAGCTTCAACTAACTTACACTAAGGACAACACAAACACCCATGCCCGAGGTAGGACTCGAAACTCCGACGGGGGTAGCCGCGCGAACCGTGACAAGGCGCACCAGACCGTTCGGCTACCCCGCGCGGCTGCTGCTAGCGATGGGGTTGTACATAGTACGAGGTATCGAAGTATCCACAGAATGTATTAGCAGTTGCGAATGCGGACAACAGTCAGCTGTATAATGGAATGACGACAATGAAAATTTGTGCTGGACCGGTACTCGTACCCGGATTTCCAGCTTATCGCAAGCGGTCGCCTTACCATTAGACTTTCCCGGCACGAATAACAGCCAGAGCAAAACTTCCATAACTCATGAACCATGTGTCTACAACCCGCACTCGTACATTCGTTATGTATATTCCCATACAGGGGAGACATTTTAAATGAAAGTCGCATGCTCGGTGTTGGCAGGTAATTACAACATAGCAGAGGCTGTGTTGTTCAGAACTACAATGCTTCGTAGTGCACGGATAGCCTAATGCTAAAGCGACCTCTCGCGATAAGTGGGAAAGCCGGATTCACGATCCGACACAAATTTTCATTGTCGTCGTCCAGTATAAAGGTGGTGGTAGTCCATATTCGCAATTGCGAATACATTTCACGTATTTCATGACAGCTGCAGCCGCCGCAGCACCTGTTCCTTATGACGTGCATGCATATCCGAGGAACATTACGTAGTACTTCTGAACAACGCAGGCGCAGCTATGTCGTACAATCTTTCTGTTCTGTTCTACCTGTGTAGTCGAAGCGTTGTCAATTCAGCTTCTGTTGCTATTTTGGATATCGAAACGGATTATCTCAAGGACGCACAGTGTGTTTAGCTCTGACTTGCTGTTATTCAAGTTAAGTAAACGAAGTTCATCAAACACTACGTGTTTGTCTCTCTATTTTGCTCTCTGTCTGAGAAACCACCAGCTCCTTGGGAATCCATTGCTGACGTGATCAATCCGAGAGCACTCGTCTCACACACGAGAGAAATGTTTCAAGCTACCTCCATTATCTTCAGCACTCTTTTGGACGTTTTGCACTTGCGGCTCTGGTTTATAATGGTTAAACAACGTTCATGAGATTCAAAACTGCAAAATACAATTCGTAATTGCGAGACGTATACTAGAAATTCAAGTAAGAAAATGACAGCTGCTAAATACACTCATAGTACACCCCCCCCTCCCCCCCCGGCGTGTTGTGTAACTGCCCAGTGTGCAGTCTGTTCATCGAAGTTGTTTTGCACGGAAAATCACACTACAACATGAAACAACTGTATGCTTACCTAGGCGAGAACACAAAAGCGTCAAAAATGTGCTGCACCAGTTGCCGGTGGCCGCTGTGCAGCGAACAAACACTTGAGTGTATGCTGTTCTTATCTACACTCATGCTCATAAATTAAGGATAATTGCAGAATGTGGTGTCACACAACGTGGCACTGCACAAAACTGGTGCTAACAGCATAGGCACGTGGGGAACACACACGACACAGATCTGTACGTCCACGGTATTGCTGATAAGTTGAGGAAACCGTTCCGAAACACATGTCCTACAAAACGCCTCTGTTTTCTGCGCATGTACCCCGACATCAATATGGGACATGATCACCATGTACACGTTCACAGGCCACACAACGGGTTGGCATATATCTGGATCAGGTGGTCGAGGAGCTGCCGGGGTATAGCCTCCCATTCTTGCGCCAGTGCCTGTCGGTGCTCCTGAAGTGTCGTAGAGGTTTGAAGACGTGCAGCGATACGTCGACCGAGAGTATCCCAGACCTGCTCGATGGGTTTTGGGTCTGGAGAACAGGCAGGCCACTCGATTTGCCTGATTTCTGTTTCAAGGTACTCCTCCACTATGGCAGCTCGGTGAGGCCGTGCGTTATCATCCATCAGGAGGAAGATGAGACCCACTGCACCCCTGAAAAGGCTGACATACTGGTCCAAAATGACGTCCCGATACACCTGACATGTTACAGTTCCTCTGTCAAAGACATGCAGGGGTGTACGTGCACCAATCATAAGCCCACCCCACACCATCAAACCAAGACCTCCATACATGTCCCTTTCAAGGACATTAAGGGGTTGGTATTTGGTTGTTGGTTCACGTCAGATGAAAACCCGGCGAGAATCACTGTACAGATTACACCTGGACTCGTCTGTGAACATAACCTGGGACCACTGTTCCATTGACCATGTACTGTGTTCTTGACACCAGGCTTCACGGGCTCACCTGTGACCAGAGGTCAGTGGAATGCACCGTGCAGGTCTCCGGGCGAATAAACCATGTCTCTTCAGTCGTCTTAGACTGTGTGTCTGGAGACGACTGTTCCAGTGGCTGCGGTAAGGTCCCGAGCAAGGCTACCTGCAGTACTCCGTGGCCGTCTGCAGGCATTGATGGTGAGATATCGGTCTTCTTGTGGTGATGTACACTGTGGACGTCCCGTACTGTAGCGCCTGGACACGTTTCCTGTCTGCTGGAATCGTTGCCACAATCCTGAGATCACACTTTGTGGCACACGGAGGGCCCGTGCTACGACCAGCTGTGTTTGACCAGCCTCCAGTGGCCCTAGTACTCTAGCCCTCATAACGTCACCAATATGTGTTCTTTGAGCCATTTTCAACATACAGTCACCATCAGCACGTCTGAAAACGTCTGCACACTTACTCTCTGCCCCGTACTCTGACATGCACCAACACACCTCTGCGTATGTGGACTGCTGCCAGCGCTACCGTGAGAAGACCGCAGGTCAAATGCACCCCATGGTCATACCCCGAGGTGATTTAAACCCGAAAACCGCCCACCAGAGCTTTGTTTCACCATGTATCAGCATTATCCTTGATTTATGAGGATGAGTGTAGATGCTGCTACGAACTCTTTCGCACAAGGATTTGCTACTACTGCTGGGTTAGAAAGTGAAGCAAATTGTCTTTGAGGTTCTATCAGACTAATACCTTTAGCAAGTAGCCGAAATGCGCTTAAAAACGTAAAGGGCTGTGTGGACTCAGACTCGCGTCTTCTGGTGTATCACGTGCGACATTTACCACAACAAAACTCTGCGCGTTTCCCCTACAATTTTGAATGTGAGTAGAAATTCTCGTCTGTCACAGAGGTGACACTGGGAATTTCTCCCTTCCACCGGTGAGGAATACAGTACAGTCGGATGGAGCCGGTTCGAGGATGTGATGGTCACAGTTCGGGGGGCGTCTCGTGGGAGAGGTATCGCGTGGTGTTCGGTCCAGCCTGACAATTCCTTCGCTGTTCTTTTTGAGTAAGTGTCGCGGTTAGCATTTGCGCTGCTTTTGCTCGGAGCAGCTCACGATTTGCTTGTTTATTTCACGACGTGAGTTTCCTTTTGTAATGGACTTCTTGTACTGGGATCGTGAGTCTATCTTCTCCAGTATTATTGCATCTGCGAGCTGCCCAGACTGAAAAGTCGTTGGCTTATTGAGTAGGAATCTTCCACAGAGCACTCACGTGCCTACAGCATTTACTCAGTGCAGTCAATATAGACTAGAATTTAGTCTCATGACTGGGTAATTCCACGCTGTTTGTAATTCCACGCGCAGTAATTTCATTATCTTTGACACGGTGAACTGTCACTATAGTTTCCTTTGATCAGAGAATCATATTATTCTAGAATCAGTAAATTAAAGATTAACGAATATTATCGTTTTCTCTGTCCTGAAACCATTTGACGAGGACACCGTATTCCTTAAATGTATATCATCATACGGCTCTATTTGCCTGAATTGTGCACTCACTGTGTTGTCGTTCCAGTGTAAAACAGTTGCCATTATCTGGAATATGTTTTGATTAAGCAAGAAAGATAATTGTTTCACTCGATTTTTTTTTGGAATTTTTGGGGGTTAATTTATAAGTAACTGAACTTCACCTTCATCTGTACTGAGCAGCGTATGTGGACACCATTCCAAGTGTCGTTCTGTGGTGTTGTAAACCTACAAGGTGTCGAATAGCTGGTAGAATTAATAGTGTTTTGAGTCCGCAGCTACGGCAGACCGCTTGCACTCGCTACTGCCGAACACCAGACGGCTCACACGAACTTTGAGGCACTACACACACAAAAACCATAAAATTACAGCACTTCCGCATCCTACAGCGTTTCTATATAGTACAGATGGCCATACATAAAATGCTGCCTTTTGTTGTGTTGTCAAGTGTACATTGTTGCCACGGTAGCTTATACATCAAAAGTTATAAAGAATTTATGCCGTTTTTACCAGAATTCTTGTGGTTATAAACTCGTTGGCACGGCCATCTCAAATAACAGATTGTGTGAAACTTCCTGGCAGATTAAAACTGTGTGCCCGACCGAGACTCGAACTCGGGACCTTTGCCTTTCGCGGGCAAGCGCTCTACCATCTGAGCTACCGAAGCACGACTCACGCCCGCTACTCACAGCTTTACTTCTGCCAGTATCTCGTCTCCTACCTTCCAAACTTCACAGAAGCTCTCCTGCGAACCTTGCAGAACTAGCACTCCTGAAAGAAAGGATATAGCGGAGACATGGCTTAGCCACAGCCTGGGGGATGTTTCCAGAATGAGATTTTCACTCCGCAGCGGAGTGTGCGCTGATATGAAACTTCCTGGCAGGTCCCGAGTTCGAGTCTCGGTCGGGCACACAGTTTTAATCTGCCAGGAAGTTTCATACCAGCGCACACTACGCTGCAGAGTGAAAATCTCATTCTGGAAACAGATTGTGTGTTGTCACCTCTGCTCTTGCAGCTCTGGAATCCATTAAACGGCCAAAACGCAGTAAGTAGAATCGATTGTTTTTCCAGGTGACTCGTTGAGTAGTATTAATCTGGCGACCGTATTTTTTTCGATTCTTTCAACAGGCACAAGCAGTCGATGTAATGAATGGGCCACGGGATATTAATTGATTTTCCACGTATTGCGACAGAGGGTAGTAAGTATCTCAGAAGAAATTCAGGTGCAAATTTCTTTTCCAGACGTATGGAATTCAACGACACATTTTCGTTTAAAATCACACTAGCATGTGAGACGTCATTTTTGAACGCTACCCAATTGCTGCTATCTGTCACATGGCAATGAAACCAACTCGATATTATTGCGAAGTTTCCAAACTTGTTACTGTACCAACATTATCTGGCTCGTACGCTCAAAGTCGACACAACAAAGCAGGGGGTTCAAGAAAGGTAAAACGTCGGAAGTCAGTTGCACAAGAAAACCTTTATGAGGTTAACTTCACAACCGGTTTCAACCTTGCAAACTGTCATCTTCAGAAGTTAAACACGTTGAAATCATTGGTAAGCCAACGTCAAAGTAAGAATCGGACGGTGGTGTCCTACAAATGATGGCAAAAAAATACAAATTTAAAGAAAGTCTGTTAGAAAGAAATGTACAAATATTGAACAGCAGAAGCAAAATACATTTGTCAAAGAACTGTAAAATAGTTAAACTTGAAAGCCGCAACATACCTTTTTACTAAATCAATAAAATAGAGCGACATCACCAAAAATATGTAATATGCATGATCGGGAGCAAAAAATGACCCTTCAAATCGCAGGTCGTACATAATATACGCGACAAACGTCAACCAACATACCTGTGACATGAAAGGCATTGAACAAGCCTATACACAACGCTGTTTGCCACTATTTCTCTTCGAAGAGGAGGTGGTGCAATCCGTGCAAGATGGTAGAGCCATCCGGCTGTAGTTGACTTCAAGCAGCTTCTTAATATTCTGCATGTGTCGTTGAGGACAATGTCCACCTGTTTGGCAGGTGTTGACTTATAAAAAACAGCAAACCCTAGCCTTGGAGAATTTCAACTTGAGCATGTGGCAATCAAGATTTCTCGCAAAGAAATCATGAATTTTATTGTACTCAGGGGTGCAAACTTGGATTCAGACCACTACGTTTCTAAAATTAAGTTCAAAGTCATCCCAAACAGGAAACGCAGCATGAAACAAATTAACGGTCGGAAGTACAGTACGGAAAAGATATTAACATCAGGTGAATTCACAAAAGCAACAGAAAACATTCAGACGCAAAGCTGGGAGAATATCAAAGAAAACCTCATTACTGCAGCCGAACTGATAGCACCTAACATAGAAAGTAAAAAACATGCCTGGTGGTCGTTGGAATGTGATGCCCTCATTGAAACAAGAAAACAGGCATGGCAAAACTGGCAATCACAGAAAACAGAAGAAAGCAGAATGAATTTCATTACAATTAGAAAACTGGTAGATAAAAATATAAAAAGGATTAACAATACACATGAAAACAAAACTCTCCTCCAAATTGATGAAGAATTTGATAAAAACAACACAAGAAGCTTTACAGAACTTTCAAACAAAGGTTTTCAAGATACAAAGCACCCATCCTCCAATTTCTAGATGTAAATTGGACAATCGCTCACAATAACACGGAAAATTGCAAAATACTTGGACCCACGAATCGGGGAATACCAGGGAGGTTTTAGAACGGGTAGATCATGTTCGGAGCAAATACTAAACCTCAAAAACACCATGGCATACCAAAAGTCAAGGGCGAAGACATACGTAATCTCCTTCATTGATTTCAAAAAAGCATATGATTCGATTGATAGAGAATCTCTGTTATCAGTCCTGGAAGAAATGGGTTTGGATAAGAAAACAACTAATATTATAAAAGCGACCCTTACAAATACATTTTCGAAAGTTAAATTTATGGGCAAATTATCGGAACCCTTTGAAATAAAAACGGAAGTGCGATAGGGGGATGAGATCTCACCGTTGCTGTTCAGTTGTGCGCTTGAGAAAGTAGTCAGAGAATGGAACAAAAATATTAAGAGTAGTATAAGAATGGGTTGCAAAAAGAAGAACCTTAAAGTAAATTGCATTGCTTTTGCAGATGATATGGCCTTGTTTGCTGAAACAATGGAAGAAGCACGGGAGCAAGTCCTTGAACTAAAGATACAAGCAGCTAAAATAGGTCTTCACATCTCCTTTGAAAAAACTAAGATATTGACAAACATCAAGCATTCAGTAAATATCTCAAGGTCAAGAACTAAAGATTGAAATAGTAAAAGAATTCAAATATCTCGGAGAATGGATTATTTTGCATGCTGGGGAAAGCAAAGCAATGGAATCCAGAAAAAATAAACTTGAATTGGCCTTCCAACTAACAAAAAATACATAATGGTACAACAAAAAATTCCTTTCATGGGGGTCCAAAATTACACATTACAAGACAGAGATTAAGCCAGAAGAACTGTATGCAGCAGAAACACTAAACATGAATTTCAAAGGCCAAATGGAGAAACTTGAGCTAAAGAAAAGAAAAATTTTAAGAAAAATCATAGGACCAAAATATCAAGAGAATAAGATTACATACACCAAAAATGAAACTCCTTACAAGAAAACTGAAAAACTTTGAAATACTATACGAAAAAGGAGGATACATTTTTATGGTAATCTTCTCAGAATGAATTCCAACAGATTAACTAAACAAATCTTTGACTTTTTCTGTAACCGCAAAACGAAACTCAACTGGTTTAAAGAAACTGAGAAAGACCTAGTAGAATTAAAGATTTCAGAAAATTCACTCATTGATCGAACAGCTAAATTAATTATTGAAGATGAAAACATAAGGTTCCAATACAAATCTACACAAAACTCCAAACCCTACATCTCGGTAGAAGAGAGGAAAAGAAGATCAGAAAGAATGAAGAAATACTGGGCCCTAAGAAAAGAACAACGTGCAAGGAAATTATTCATCCAGCGTACCCCAAAGAGAAAGAAGGAAGAAACAGCACAGGAATACTCTGCAGTGGAGTAGCATAATGCCGCTGCAGAACTTCGGATGGTTTCAGCCTGACTGCCCCACTGTGATCCGGCCAGTTTCCTCAGTAGGTCGTTCCTGGCGGAGACTTTTCATCTGAAATCCATGTAGACTGTTTTGAACGTTAGAGATCTGTCAAGTGATATTCCTAGGTATTTTAGAATGTCACAGTGTTCCAATCTATCCCTGGGTCATTCTATCTTTAACCCGTGGTTGGTTTCCCTATTTCTCAGATGCAAAGCACGCACTTGTGCCTTTGATGGTTTTGGTTTAAACTGGTTTGTTCTGTAGTATTTTGACAGCTCTTCAAAGAGCACTCTTTAGGTTCATTTCTATTGAATCGAAGTTTGTGCTTTGGGTTACCAGCGTAAGATCATCAGCAGAGAAGAAACTCCTGCAGTTGGGGACTATGGGTTAGTCGTTAGTATGTATGTTGAACAAAACTGGAGTCAACACACTTCCCTGGGGAAGGACATTTTCCTGTAGCCCCCATCGGCTACACTATCCTTGGAGGCCAATGAAGAATCTCCGGTTCTGCAGAAGATTGGTGATGAGTCTGGTGAGGCTGAAATCTTTGGTTAGGTTGTAGTCATTGTTTAATAGTAACTGGTGGTTGAGGGTAATATGCTGCTGTCAACTCCATGAATACCACTCCTGTCACCTTACAGGCTTCAAAACCATCTTGTATGAACTGTGTATGTGGAAGGAGCCTCCCCAAACATTGCGACTGAGCAAAGCGATCAGCCGTATACCCTGGGCGTCAAGAAACGACGGCTGATCCTTTCCAACCAGAAACATTACAAATTAAAAATATGTAGTAGTTCGTGGCTATACTAAGGAAACATCGTCAGAAAGTAAAAAAAAAAAAAATCTATGTTACATAAAAGCCATTTGGACATATTGGATAGAAACATAAAATAAAATTTCTTCAAAATCTGTGAGCAAGCCAGCTTCGAATGTATAACTGGATACAACAAGAGTTGCACAAGAAGTAGATTACTATAAATCACTAACAGGGAAGATATGCGATCAAAAAACAATCGACGGTTGAGGTGGCCGAGCGGTTCTAGGCCCTACAGCCTGGAACCGCGTGACCGCTACGGTCGCAGGTTCGTATCCTGCCTCGGGCATGGATGTGTGTGGTGTCCTTAGGTTAGTTAGGTTTAAGTAGTTCTAAGTTCTAGGGGACTGATGACCTCAGAAGTTAAGTCCCATAGTGCCCAGAGCCATTTGAGCCAAAAAGCAATCTGTTTTTGAGTGTAAGTTGATCATTCAGCAAATCTTTAGACTTGAGAGAGGAGGGGGGACGTTTATAAATTTGAACTTTTTCGAAGATTCAATTTGCACTCTTTGCTGACTACATGCAAAATTTCGTTACCGGGTAAAAATTGCAGGCGAAAGCGTATTTTTCGATTTTAAGATGTTCTGCCAAAGTTGACCTATACAGGGTGTTACAAAAAGGTACGGCCAAACTTTCAGGAAACATTCCTCACACACAAATAAAGAAAAGATGTTATGTGGACATGTGTCCGGAAACGCTTAATCTCCATGTTAGAGCTCATTTTAGTTTCGTCAGTATGTACTGTACTTCCTCTATTCACCGCCAGTTGGCCCAATTGAAGGAATGTAATGTTGACTTCGGTGCTTGTGTTGACATGCGACTCACTGCTCTACAGTACTAGCATCAAGCACATCAGTACGTAGCATGGACAGGTTAGTGTTCATCACGAGCGTGGTTTTGCAGTCAGTGCAATGTTTACAAATGCGGAGTTGGCAGACACCCATTTGATGTATGGATTAGCACGGGGGCAATAGCGGTGGCGCGGTGCGTTTGTATCGAGACAGATTTCCAGAACGAAGGTGTCCCGACAGGAAGACGTTCGAAGCAATTGATCGGCGTCTTAGGGAGCACGGGACATTCCAGCCTATGACTCGCGACTGGGGAAGACCTAGAACGACGATGACACCTGCAATGGACGAGGCAATTCTTCGTGCAGTTGACGATAACCCTAATGTCAACGTCAGAGACGTTGCTGCTGTACAAGGTAACGTTGACCACGTCACTGTATGGAGAGTGCTACTGGAGAACCAGTTGTTTCCGTACCATGTACAGCGTGCGCAGGCACTATCAGCAGCTGATTGGCCTCCACGGGTATACTTCTGTGAATGGTTCATCCAACAATGTGTCAATCCTCATTACAGTGTAAATGTTCTCTTTACGGATGAGGCTTCATTCCAACGTGATCAAATTGTAAATTTTCACACTCAACATGTGTGGGCTGACGAGAATCCGCACGCAATTGTGCAATCACGTCATCAACACAGATTTTCTGTGAACGTTTGGGCAGGCATTGTTGGTGATGTCTTGATTGGGCCCCATGTTCTTCCACCTACGCTCAATGGAGCACGTTATCATGATTTCATACGGGATACTCTAAGTGTGCTGCTAGAACATGTGCCTTTATAAATACGACACAACATGTGGTTCATGCACGATGGGGCTCCTGCACATTTCAGTCGAAGTGTTCGTACGCTTCTCAACAACAGATTCGGTGACCGATGGATTGGTAGAGGCGGACCAATTCCATGGCCTCCACGCTATCCTGACCTCAACCCTCTTGACTTTCATTTATGGGGGCATTTGAAAGCTCTTGTCTACGCAACCCCGGTACCAAATGCATCAGCGCATCAGGGATTCCATGCGACGGGGGGTGGATGCATGTATCCTCGCTAACGGAAGACATTTTGAACATTTCCTTTAAAACAAAGTGTTTGAAGTCACGGTTGCTGTGTGTTTCCATTCCATGATTACTGTGATTTGAAGAGGAGTAATAAAATGAGCTCCAACATGGAAAGTTAGCGTTTCCGGACACATGTCCACATAACATATTTTCTTTCTTTGTGTGTGACGAATGTTTCCTGAAAGTTTGGCCGTACCTTTTTGTAACACCCTGTATAAAATAGACGGTACTAGTTTCGGAATGAGTCTCGCATCGAGACCTGCACCCCATTGTGTGTGACAATACAAAGGGTAGCCCGCCATTGGCTGACCGCGACCAGTCTCGGCAAGTGCGGGCGAGCGAACAGCCTCGCCGTGACACGCAGCCAGCACAAGTGGGACGTCGGCAGCTATTGTTCTACGGGCGACGTACATCCTTGGCATCGCAACCTGCTGCTCTGCGTCGGAAGACCAGTGTAACAGCGAACGCTTTTCCACGCAACTACGCGACCAAGGCCGTCCTTTCCGCAGTTCCGATTTGGGACAATGCCGCTGGCGACGTGATTTAAGGCGCCGGCTGCACGCATTAGCCTTTAACTCCCGCCGCCAAATTCGGACGTGTTCTCTTTCTCGGAGGCGCACTGCCGACTTTCACAAAATCTGCATCTGTTGCCGCCTCTAGATGATTTGCTTACCGCCTGTAAGTAACACTTTTCCTATTGTGACACTACTACACAGTTGTCATCACTGTAGGTTGTTCTAAAAGTCTCTCCGCAGTGACGTATGATTGTTCGCTGCGCGTGCCGTATGCGCTGTGAATATACCGAAATGAAACTCGGTGAAATACAACTTATTAATTTACTGAATATTCATTTTTACTTACAAACTTACACATTAAATTTTGAAAGTGTCCCCCTTGTTGTTGAATACACAATTCAGTTCGTCTAATCATGTTTCCAAATACAAGCTGTAATATTTCTTCTGTAACAGAAGCAGTGAAAGGTGGATATTGCCGTTTTCAATTCATCGATGGATTTTGGACGGTTTTTATAGACAGTTGCTTTCGCTGTACCCCAGAAGAAAAAAAGGTTCAAATGGCTCTGAGCACTATGGGACTTAAATTCTGAGGTCATCAGTCCCCTAGAACGTAGAGCTACTTAAACCTAACTAACCTAAGGACATCACAAACATCCATAGCCGAGGCAGGATTCGAACCTGCGACCGTAGCTGTCGCGTGGATCCAGACTGATGCGCCTAGAATTGCTCGGCCACTCCGGCCGGCCCAGAAGAAAAGTCAGGTTGTGTTAGGCCAGGTGATTGTGGAGGCCAAAGTCCCTGTGAAATTATGCGATCACCAAAAACAACAGCAAGCAGTGACATTGAAACGCGACATGTATGCGCGGTTGCACCATCTTGTTGAAAATAATCGTTCAGTATTTCACTTAACACAAGTTCTCTTATGAATGGGCACAAAATATCACTGCAGTATCGTTGTGCGTTTATTGTTTCGCTGAAAAATATGGGACCCACAATCCGACGTCTAGAAATTGCAATCCAAACTCATATTTTCACAGAATGAAGTGTTTCCTCATGAATACACAATGGATTTACAGTACTCCACATACGAGAATTTTGCGAGTTCATGTACCCGAATGAATGCAACCACGCCTCATCGGTGAAAAACGTTTCATTAAGAATATCCCTTCCATTTTGTTGAACGAAATTTTTGAACCATTGACAATAAAGCAGTCTCTTGCCATGATCAGTATTTTTCAGTCCTTGCACGACTGTAACTTTGTATGGGAAAAGTTCTAATTCTTTCCTTACAGCTGTGTGGGCCACTAAGGCACTAACATCGATTTCCTGGGCGAGCTTTCTTACTGACTTGTTCGAAATCATGGACATTTTATCGGAAATATCGAGTAGTTTATCCTCAGACAAAACGCTAGGACGACCACTTTTCGCTGCATCTGTCACTGAACCCGTACTTCGAAATATGTTAGTCAAATCTCGCACAGTATCGCGATGTGGGAGTGTTGTCTCCGGGAAAACTGAATTAAATGTTTGATGAACTGAAACTGTGTATTTACCGCCAGCTTTGAACATTTGTTCGACTAAAAACACACGTTCTTCAATGGTTAGCATTTTAACAGCGACAAAACGAAACAAACGAACAAAGGAACTAAAGTTAATCGTTCACGTCAACACGTAACGACACACACCAACGATACTACTGGCGCAGGCTGAGATAAACATAGCAGTCGAATGTTGAAAGAGTCCACTTGAACGGAAGTAACCCACGCAGGCGAACAATCATACGGCACGCGTAGCTAACAATCATACGGCACTGCGGAGAGACTTTTTGAACACGCCGTATAATAACAATGGCTAAACACCAGCAGTCACAATCAGACGATGTTGTGTTGTTGTTGTGGTCTTCAGTCCTGAGACTGGTTTGATGCAGCTCTCCACGCTACTCTATCCTGTGCAAGCTTCTTCATCTCCCAATACCTACTGCAGCCTACATCCTT
This sequence comes from Schistocerca piceifrons, assembly GCF_021461385.2. Classification (NCBI taxonomy): domain Eukaryota; kingdom Metazoa; phylum Arthropoda; class Insecta; order Orthoptera; family Acrididae; genus Schistocerca; species Schistocerca piceifrons. Next base: position 128,627,736 of record NC_060138.1, on the reverse strand, counting down.
CTGAATATGCTTAGTGTATTCATCTCTTGGTCTCCCTCTATGATTTTTACCCTCCACGCTGCCCTCCAATACTAAATTGGTGATCCCTCGATGTCTCAGAACATGTCCTACCAACCGATCCCTTCTTCTCGTCAAGTTGTGCCACAAGCTCCTCTTCTCCCCAATTCTATTCAATACTTCCTCATTAGTTATGTGATCTACCCATCTAATCTTCAGCATTCTTCTGTAGCACCACATTTCGAAAGCTTCTATTCTCTTCTTGTCTAAACTATTTATCGTCCACGTTCCACTTCCATACATGGCTATACTCCATACAAGTACTTTCAGAAACGACTTCCTGACATTTAAGTCTATACTCGATGTTACCAAATTTTTCTTCTTCAGAAACGCTTTCCTTGCCATCGCCAGTCTACATTTTTCATCCTCTCTACTTCGTCCATCATCAGTTATTTTGCTCCCCAAATAGCAAAACTCCTTTACTACTTTAAGTGTCTCATTTCCTAATCTAATTCCCTCAGCATCACCCGACTTAATTCGGCTACATTCCATTATCCTCGTTTTGCTTTTGTTGATGTTCATCTTATACCCTCCTTTCAAGACACTGCCCATTCCGTTCAACTGCTCTTCCAAGCCCTTTGCTGTCTCTGACAGAATTACAATGTCATCGGCGAACCTCAAAGTTTTTATTTCTTCTCCATGGATTTTAATACCTACTCCGAACTTTTCTTTGGTTTCCTTTACTGCTTGCTCAATATACAGATTGAATAGCATCGGGGATAGGCTACAATCCTGTCTCACTCCCTTCCCAATGACTCTTCCCTTTCATGTCCCTCGACTCTAATAACTGCCATCTGGTTCCTGTACAAATTGTAAATAGCATTTCGCTCCCTGTATTTTACCCCTGCCACCTTCAGAATTTGAAAGAGAGTATTCCATTCAATATTGTCAAAAGCATTCTCTAAGTCTACAAATGCTAGAAACGTAGGTTTGCCTTTCCTTAATCTTTCTTCTAAGATAAGTCGTAGGGTCAGTATTGCCTCACGTGTTCCAACATATCTACGGAATCCAAACTGATCTTCCCCGAAGTCGGCTTCTATCAGTTTTTCTATTCGTCTCTAAAGAATTCGCGTTAGTACTTTACAGCTGTGACTTATTAAACTGATAGTTCGGTAATTTTCACATCTGTCAACACTTGCTTTCTTTGGGATTGGAATTATTATATTCTTCTTGAAGTCTGAGGGTATTTCGTCTGTCTCGTACATCTTGCTGACCAGATGGTAGAGTTTTGTCAGGACTGGCTCTCCCAAGGCCGTCAGTAGTTCTAATGGAATGTTTTCTACTCCGGGGCGCCTTGTTTCGACTCAGGTCTTTCAGTGCTCTGTCAAACTCTTCACGCAGTATCATATCTCCCATTTCATCCTCATCTACATCTTCTTCCATTTCCATAATATTGTCCTCAAGTTCATCGCCCTTGTATAGACCCTCTATATACTCTTTCCACCTTTCTGCTTTCCCTTCTTTGCTTATAACTGGGTTTCCATCAAAGCTCTTGATTTTCATGCAAGTGGTTCTCCTTTCTCCAAAGGTCTCTTTAATTTTCCTGTAGGCGGTATCTATCTTACCCCCAGTGAGATAAGCCTCTACATCCTTACATTTGTCTTCTAGCCGTGCCTGCTTAACCATCTTGAACTTCCTGTCGATCTTATTTTTGAGACGTTTGTATTCCTTTTTGCCTGCTTCATTTACTGCATTTTTATATTTTCACCTTTCATCAATTAAACTCAATACTTCTTCTGTTACCCAAGAGTTTCTACTAGTCCTCGTCTTTTTACCTACTTGATCCTCTGCTGCCTTCATTATTTCATCCCTCAAAGCTGCCCACTCTTCTTCTACTGTCTTTCCTTCCCCCATTCCTGTCAATTGTTCCCTTATGCTCTCCCTGAAACTCTGGACAACCTCTAGTTCTTTCAGTTTATCCAGGTCCCATCTCCTTAAATTCCCACCTTTTTGCAATTTCTTCAGTTTTAATCTACAGTTCATAACCAATAGATTGTGGTCAGAGTCCACATCTGCCCCTGGATATGTCTTACAATTTAAAACCTGGTTCCTAAATCTCTGTCTTACTATTATATAATCTACCTAATACCTTTTAGTATCTCCAGTGTTCTTCCATGTATACAACCTTCTTTCATGATTGTTGAACCAAGTGTTACCTATGATTAAGTTATGCTCTGAACAAAATTCTACCAGGCGGCTTCCTCTTTCATTTCATAGCCCCAATCCATATTCACCTACTGTGTTTCCTTCTCTCCGTTTTCCTATATACGAATTTCAGTCACCCATGACTTAAATTTTCGTCTCCCTTCACTACCTGAATAATTTCTTTTATCTCATCATACATTTCACCAATTTCTTCGTCATCTGCAGAGATAGTTGGCATATAAACTTGTTCTACGTAGTAGGCGTGTAGGCGTGGGCTTCGTGTCTATCTTGGCCACAATATTGCGTTCACTATGCTGTTTGTAATAGCTTACCCGTACTCCTATTTTTTTATTCATTATTAAACCTACTCCTGCATTACCCCTATTTGATTTTGTATGTAAAACCCTGTATTCACCTGACCAAATGTCTCGTTCCTCCTGCCCCCGAACTTCACAAATTCCCACTATATCTAACTTCAACCTATCCATTTCCCTTTTTAAATTTTCTAACCTACCTGCCCGATTAAGGGATCCGACATTCCACACTCCGATCCGTAGAACGCCAGTTTTCTTTCTCCTGATAACGACATCCTCGTGAGTAGTCCCCGCCCGGAGATCCGAATGGGAAACTATTTTATCTGCGGAATATTTTACCCAAGAGGACACCATCATCATTTAACCATACAGTAAAGCTGCATGCCCTCGGGAAAAATTACGGCTGTAGTTTCCCCTTGCTTTCAGCCGTTCGCAGTACCAGGCAAGGCCATTTTGGTTAGTGTTACAAGGCCAGATCAGTCAATCATCCAGACTGTTGCCCCTGCAACTAGTGAAAAGGCTGCTGCCCCTCTTCAGTAACCACACGTTTGTCTGGCCTCTCAACAGATACCCCTCCGTTATGGTTGCACCTACGGTACGGCTATCTGTATCGCTGAGGCACGCAGGCCTCCCCACCAACGGCAAGGTCCATGGTTCATGAGGGGGTCTCCTCCTATTAACACAGAATGAAGTGGTTCCTCATGAATAGACAATGGATTTGCAGTACTCCAGATATTAGAATTTTGCGAGTTTATGTACCCGAATAAATGAAACCACGCCTCATCAGTGAAAAACGTTTCATTAAGAATATCCCTTCGATTTTGTTGAACGAAATTTTTGAACCTTTGACAATAATGCAGTCTCGTAGCATGATCAGTATTTTTCAGTTCTTGCACGATTCTCACTTTGTATAGAAAAAGTTCCAATTTTTTCGTTACAGCTGTGTGGGCCGATCCTACACTAACATCGATTGCCTGGGCGAGTTTTCTTACTGACTTGTTCGGACTCATGGACATTTTATCGGAAATATCGAGTAGTTTATCCTCAGACAAAACGCTAGGACGACCACTTTTCGCTGCATCTGTCACTGAACCCGTACTTCGAAATTTGTTAGTCAAATCTCGCTCAATATCGCGATGTGGGAGTGTTGTCTCCGGGAAAACTGAATTAAATGTTTGACGAACTAAAACTGTGTATTTACCGCCAGCTTTGAAAACTTGTTCGACTAAAAACACACGACCTTGAATGGTTAGCATTTTAACAGCGACGAAACGAAACAAACGTACAAAGGAACTAAACTTAATCGTTCACGTCAACACGTAACGACACGCACAAACGATACTACTGACGCTGACTGAGATAAACGAAACAGTGGAATGTCGGGAGAGTCCACTTGAAGGGAAGTAACCCAGGCAGGCGAACAACCATAAGGCACGCGCGGCTAACAATCATATGGCAGTGCGGAGAGACTTTTTGAGCACCCCATATAATAATTAATGGGTTAAACACTAGCAGTCGCAGTCAGACGATACCAAAAGCAAAAAACTCTTAGTAAACATGGGCTCTAAAACGCAAACCTTAAGAGTTATGAGCACTTCTTTATTTTCGACTCTGTGAAATAAATCTCTTCTACTGAACAAGCGCCCATAGCTCTTAAGGGTTGCACTTAAGAGTCCATGTTTACTAGACTTTTTTACTTCTTTTGGTCCATACTACCACCTCGCAAAATATAAATATAAAAGAGCTTGCATTAGAAGAGATTTGTTTCAGAGTACCGAAGATGAAGAAGTGCTCACACATAGCCCTACCACATGAATGTTACCACCGCCTATGTTCGGAACAATGTGCAGTAATCACTCACATACGGCAGATGGCAACACTTGCAGTGGAGGGTATATAAACCGTGTCGAGGGCAGGCGGAAAGCAGTTCGTACAGTGGTTGTCGTCATGATTGGGTTTCGGGCCAAGGGTGGAAGCATTTCCGAAGCGGTTAAGTTTGTAAACTGTGCGCGTGCCGTCGTGGTTGCAGTACACCGTGCAAGGCAAAATGGCATAAGGGCCACTGTGGTGCACCACGGGCCATAGATAAGAACGGCGTACGACGGCTGCGGAGATGTGTAAGTGTGAATGAAACGCCTGAGCTAGCAGGACAGAGCGATTCGGTTGTGGAAAGGGGCCAAAATGAGTTCCTGTCAGTTGCACTCAACATACAAACGTTATTTCTCCACACACAATATTACACAAGGATTCGAAACACTCAAAGTTTTAATCGAAATACCATTTACCATGAAAGATCTTAATCATGGAATGAACTCAATGAAAAACGAGAAAGCAGCGGGAGCCGACGATATATGCGTGGAACAGATCAAACAGCTCGGACCTAGTGCCAAGCAATGGATCCTGCAGCTCTTTAATCATTGCTTAAAAACGTGTAAGATCCCACAGATGTGGAGGAAATCAAAGGTAGTGGCGCTACTAAAACCTGGGAAAGACGCTGGCCATCGAAGAACTACCGCCCAATAGCACTCCTGTGCCATCTGTACAAACTGTACGAACGAATAATCCTAAACCGCATAGCAAATATCGCAGACCAAAAGCTCATTCCCCAACAGGCTGACTTCAGACCCGGGAAATCATGCACCAGTCAAATCCTAGCACTCACAGAACACATAGAGGAAGGGTTTGAAAACAAACAAATAACAGGTGTAGCATTGGTGGACTTAAGTTCTGCATAGGACACCGTCAACCACAGAAAGCTCATGGAAAAACTGTACTGTACATTTAACGATCATCAATTCACAAAAATCATTGAATCTCTGCTGCAAAACAGACAGTTCTATGTAATGCTGAACGGGAAAAAAAGCCGATGGCGTCGACAAAAGAACGGTTTTGCCCAGGGCAGTGTGCTGCCCCCCCTACTATTTAACCTATACGCCAGTGATCAACCAACACCGGAACGTACTACCCATTTCTTGTATGCCGATGATCTGGCCATTACAGCGCAAGGAAATAGCTTTTAGGAAGTAGAAGGGAAATTAGAAAGCTCGCTACACGAAATACTGAATACTGTAAAGAGAACTCCTTCAAACCAAATCCATCTAAGACACAGGTTAGCGCTTTCCACCTCCGCACAAAACAGGCAAACAGGAAGCTGAACGTCACTTGGAATGGCAACAAACTGGACCATACGGACAAACCAACATACCTTGGTGTCATGCTGGATAGATCACTGACGTACAGATATCACTGTGAAAAAACCTGCCAAAAAGTTGCTGCCAGGAACAATATTTTAAGAAAACCGGCGAATAGTAAATGGGGAGCTAGTCCGACTGTATTACGAACAACTTCTCAAGCACTTTGCTTCTCCATGGCAGAATATGCATGCCCTGTATGGTCTCGATCCACACATGCCAAAAAAGTCACTACAGTCTTTAATGAAACATGCAGGCTAACAACAGGATGCATGAAACCCACTCCACTTGGGAAAATATACAAAGCAGCTGGATTCTCATCTCCTGAACCCCGAAGAATTGCGCACGAACATACAGAAAAATTTAAACAGATTTTCGACGAGCGCCACCCGCTGCATGGTTCTTCATGTGGACGTAGCAGACTTAAATCCCGCAAGAGATTTCTCACTAGTGAATTGAACGAGCCTCCGTAGGACTACCCTGCCTCACGAGAAATACCCAGCGGCAGTACATCAAGCTGGAAGATTTGGAGAACACTGAACCGCATAAGAACAGGCGTAGCACCAGTTAAAGCAAACCTAGTCAAATGGGGCTTCAAGGACGAAGGAGACAACAAATGCGACTGTTGTGAAGTTCGGGATACGGAACACCTTCTAGTGTTCCATCTGCCCCACAAGGTGCACCCTTGACGAACTATGACTTGAGAAGAGAGAAACATTGGACTTGGCCCGACATTGGGTTGAAAGGCTTTGAAACAAATCTCCGGACACGAAAAAGTAAAGTAAAGTTAATCGACCTCCTTTGATTAACTTTAGATCGGCTGAAGGCCACACTCAAAATCCAAGACGCAAGGCCTAAATAAGAAATTGACATACAAGGTTCGTCTGGAGGTGTTACCCAAAAATATTTTCTGAATCTTCAATCTCATCGGCTGAAGGCCTTAGCAATTTAATTTTCATGGAACTTGGATGGAGGTCGCATATTAAGTAATAAGAAGAGTTTCAGTCCAAAGGCAGAAGGCCTTATCTTAAAACATTAAATGCAAAATTAGCGTGAAGACCCATACAAAGGCATCACAATCTTATGTCTTAAGGACAGACAAGAACATTAATTTAAGAGATATTAAAACTCGGCTGAAGGCCACTCATCAACACAATAATTTAACGGCTTAAGGGCTTAAAATATTTGATGTAAAATTCGGATAAAAACCTCCATATAAGGAATAACAATCTTATACCTGAACGGCAAGCGAGGAATGTGTAAAAACTCGGCTGAAGGCCACAGATCAGCCAAATAACTAAAACTCAACAGGGAAGTTAGAATAGACACGGAACGGCGCTCAGACGTTTACAAGGGTCGGCCTGGAATTGTGACACTAACGCCGGTTTAGGTGATACAGGCAGCCTGACCAACAATCTCTTAACCGGAAGGCAACCCAACCGACAGACAGCCGACAAACCAACTAACTACCTGATTTCGGTCACCAGACCAACGGCACTACAACCAAATTGTCAGCGAGGTGAAGAGACCAGTAACACTCGTCTTCAAATATTGGTGTGTTAATAAGCCAAGGCACAATAACTATTGACATACATGAACATCGCAGCGATTGTGGAACTACACGCCGTGGCGGACAGCACCAACACGGTAAGAAAACACTCACTCGCTGCTCTGTCGCAACCGACCAACTGTGTACTGGAGTATGCATACAGCATTACAGCATTTAAAACATTGCTCAGTCGAACTGACACAGGGTACACAGTGTTGCACGAAACACTGCCACAAGACACTCGAACACTCGTAAAACGAATCACTGATGAACGACTAGAACAAATCACTGGCGGACACACACACAAACCCGAAGGACGGTCGGTGACAAACACACGACGTCTGACCAGACGACCGATCAACAACCAACCAAATTCGTTGCCACTCAAACTATGTGTGTCAGCTATAGTCGGGCGAGTCTTCACTATCCGGAGCTCACTGCAGCTCCAACCCGCCTCAAACCGATATCCGTCCGAAACTGGTAGACGTGGCGATCCGGGCACACTGGCTCGGACCCAATCATGCAGAGGTAACTCTTACCCATTGGCCACGACGTCTCCGCACAAGAATGAATCGAGCCACGTCCAGAAAGATGACCCAGTGACGAGGCCCAGAAACGGTCAAAGGACCAAACACACGTCGACCAAAGAGGTGACCAACTGAGCGACCGACCGACAGTCGATACCGCTGCCATATCCGTCCATCGGACAGTTCATCCTGTGTCGCGAGCGGTCGGCGAGTACTGGCTGTCAGCGCTTCCCTAGCGCTCCGTCCCCGACTGCTGCTACGTCCTGACTGCATTACTACCGCATTCGAACTTCAACCCCTCCAGGTCCGACCTCGCACCCGACTGCCAGACACACGACGACCCGGAAATACTATCGGTCGTCCAGAGATAGTACGACAGTGCACTTATCTTTGCGCGCTGCTGCTGCCGCTCACGGGCAGTCAAGACAGCAATTCAGTGACACCAGTAATTGAAATTAAAATGACGAGGCGGCCGTCCGGCAAAAACAAGATGTTAAATAAAGATGGTACGAACATGAGCCACGCACGCCTCAGTGAATACACGTGCAACTGTTCAGCAACTTGACCTCCCAGATGAACCAAGGGGCTACCAACAGCGCTTCCTCAACGACCGTTCAACGATCGTTGCTGCGTCTGGGCCTTGGCAGTAGGCGCCTGGTTCACTCAACCATGTTGATTGCTGTTCACAAACGACGAAGGCTGGAATTTGCACGCCACTACTGCGACTGGACGTCCACTGAGTGGTGACAGATAGCCTTTTCGTAAGAGTCACGTTTTATACTCCATCGAACAGATGGCCGTTGGCCTGTTAGGCGTCAGACGTCTGAACGGAAACACACTGCGTCAATCGTCGGAAGGGTCCAGGCCAGAGGAGGGAGCGTTATGGTTTGGTGAATATTTTCGTGACATTCCCTGGCTGATGTCGTGATTCTGGAAGAAACAGTGGATCAACACAAGTATATATCTATCCTTGGGGATCATGTCCACTTCTTCTTCTTCTTCTTCTTCTTCTTCTTGCGTTATGGCCTCTGTAGGACCACAGGTAGCCCCTTCGTGGACTGCATTTTCCTCTTCTTCTCCCAGAACCTCTTCATTCTTTCTCTTCTTCTTCCCCGCTCTTCTTCCGAGATCTTCAATGTCCTTTTCCCCTGTCGGCTCCGCTGGTGACACTCTAATCTTTTCCTGTATTCTTCTCTGTCGTTGATATCCGGCATATTGGTCGGTGTATATTTGTTCCTCAAATTTTCCTTTCCTTCGCCCTGATCCCCAATTCCAACCATTCCTTCCGAAGTTCAACAACCCACTTGTTTCCTGTCTTTCGCCTTGTCCTTTCTGTTGTTTCCCACGCTCTCTTCGTCATTATGTCCATACTCATCCTAGCTACATGTCCAGCAAACCTTGCCCTTTTGGGTCTGATTTCCCCGGATATTGTTCTCATGTTCCGGTACAATTCTTCCCTAGATCTTCGCATCCACCTCTTTTTGACCTAGTATTTTTCACAGTATTTTTATGTCTTCTTTCTCTAGTTGTTATGCCCCATTTCTTCCTAGTGTCATCATCTTAGCAGTATATAATACTGCATTCCTCACCGTTGCCTTGTAGTGGCATGTCTTTGCCTCTGAGGATATATTCATTTTATTGTATATCTCCCTCGTCATGCAGAAGGCTGACCTCATTTTCTTTATCCTCTCTGTTATTCCCTCCTTCCTCCTGTTCCTTTCTGTTATAAAATCTCCCAGGTATTTAAACTTGCCCACCATTTGCACAATGCCTTCTGGTGTTTCCCAGTCTGCAGTGGTATTTAATGTCTTTGTCTTGTGATAGGCGATCCTTAATCCCACCTTTCTGGCTACCTTACTTAAGTTGTCGAGTTGTGTCTTTGCGTCTTCTTCCGTTTCACTTACTATTGCTATGTCGTCTGCAAAGGCTAGGCAGTCCACTTGAGCCCTGTTGTCCCTTTTGTCCCCCACATGGGTCTTTGGTATTCCCATTTTCTTATTTATTGCTCTCCAGTGCCTGATCTCTTCGCCCAGTGATGTACTGAACAAAATTGGTGACAATCCATCTCCCTGTTTAACACCAGTCTTGATCTCAAGTTCTTCACACAGTGCTCCTCTGAATCTCACCCTTGCTTTTGTGTCTGTCAGAATTTCTTTTATGAGCTCTTGTGTAGTTCTATCAAGTCCTCTGGTCTTCAGGATCCTAACAAGAGTCTGCCTGTCGATGGACTCATATGCCTCTGTGAAGTCCACGAAGGTTATTACTGTCTTTTTGTTTTCTAAGGCCCTATGTTCTATCAGTTGCTTCAGGATAAATGTCTGTTCTATACAACCTCTTCCCTTCCTGAATCCCGCTTGGTAGTCTGCGAGGTGCCGGGGCTAGCAGTGTATTTAACACTAAATTCTTCTCTAATCTTCATATGGAAATGATGCGCTAAGCCCCCCCCTTTTCTAACTCTTACTTTTGCTGTTGTTCATGGATTAAGAAGAAACGCGAACTGACTGTAATCGACCCTGCAAGTGGAGTAGAAAAGAGTTTTGCACCTGAAATAATTTAATTGGATAGGAATTAAGGAAAGTTTCATTAACGTAGTGAGAAATGAAAGGGTTGCTCTACCGATTAACAGAATGAAAGTTCTGTCCAAAACAACAATTTGATTTATTATGACTAAACTCAAAATAATAAACAAAACACACAAAAGATTTACAATACATCAAATTGGATACTCAAACAAAGGCTGTGAAGGTGAAGTTCTCCATAAACTAGATTGTGACATTTATGACCAAGTGGTATGTGGAGCCAATTCCTTGCAACTTAAATCTTAAGAGAAACACCCAGCCAACCCAACATTAATTGCTGCTACAGTAGTGAGAACTCCGACAATGAACATCCAAGACAGAAAAAAGTTAGAAAAGACGAACAGGCGCGCACTGCTAAGCTCTGATTATCACCTAGCAAAATTGCCTGCTTTGCCGGTGCTGCGGACATACATTACCAAGCTGTCTTCTTAACTGCAAGGACACGATCTGGCATACCGGAGGCGATGGCTGGTTGCTTCGATGTCCCGTCGTGGTGATGATAATGTCGTGAGTATAGCCCGAAACAAATTCTCCGGGTCTGGTTGTTCCAGACTAAAGACTTCCTAGCAACACCAATACGCCTCTGAGGGAGACGAAGAAGGCCCGCCATACAATCACTGACGGCACAGTGATTGATTTTAACAAGCGAAGTAACACAGTAACTCCGATACAGTCAACTTTAGCCAAAACTGCTCAAGACAGACAACATAGGCCGCTTGTGCGCAGAACGCTCAATTGCCAACTGTACTCGGAAAGTTACGTTGAAGTCGAAACTTCAGCAACTTCGTCAAACAGTTACAATCAAATAAAAGTACATTAGACAGCCAACGGTAGGCAGGCTGTCCAGAGCAGCGAGAGCTCAGTCTTGTAACCTACTCCGACCGAAAGGCGAGAGCCAACTCTCTCAAGAGCACCTGTACAAACCGAACACAGAACATTCCCGCCCCCACGACAGTGGCAGTGGTTAAACGTTCCAATCAGCAACTCGAAAACCGACAGAATATTCCACTCTATTGCTGAAGCACTACTATTCCACCAATGGAGATTCTTGGCGCCAATTTCTGCGCCGATTTTGCTACGTCACGGAGCTATGCCCTGAGCAAGCCAATCACAGTTACGATTTCGCAGAAAACGCGGGAATTTGCCCGCCAAGACTGCCTGGGAACACAAGTCCTTCCCACGCCTCGCTGGTAGGCCACCAGAAACGGTTTTCACTAAGTTTCTGCGAAGTAACGGGATCTCTAGCCCAGCCGCCCCTTCCGGCCCATCTGGGCGTGTCGCTCCCGCTCTCATGACAATGTCGGCATCTGGAAAGCATCCACTCGACTCCCTCACACCCGTTGGCTTAAACGCTCAAGATCAGCAGAACCCGCCTGTCACCGGACCACCTAGGTGACGAGAGACGCTGCATGGGAAGTCCGTGTATGAAGGAATAGCAACTTTTCACCACATGCAATTAGAGAGGAAAATCGAATTACTCAGAGTAAGATAGAAATATGAGAGGGGGCTCATGCCACCTCTCAAGTCACCAACTGTACTATCTACCTGTTCGTCTACTCTCTTGAGCAATAGTTTTGACAGCTCCTTGTATCTGACCTCTAGTAGCGATATTCCTCTGTAGTCCACTTCTACATGCAGTTTTTTTTCCTGCAACACAATGGAACCTACCACTACGACAATTCAATGTGTAACACAGTTCACAGGGCACTTGCGTCGTTCGAAGAGCACCAAGACCCTGTGAGACCACCTCAATCGGGCTGTTGGCCCCATTTATCCTCAACCAAGAACCCTAACACAGCTGGCCACGGTGCTGCAGTGAAGGTGACTCTGCAGCCCTGTTGGTACCTCCCAGAACCTCGCTGGCTCTCCTCCTGCACGTCTCGCAGTGGTCCAACCTGCCAAAAGTGGTTGTTCAGCGTTTTGACTGGTGTTCACATTAATGTGACTGGGCAGTGTAGGATTTCATAGAATTAATGAACAATGCTTTCAACTGACCAACATAAATTTAATTCTATAAGTACACTCATGCTCATAAACACAACGTGGCACTACACAAAACTGGCGCTAATAGCATAGGCACATAGGGAACACACACGAAACAGATCTGTAAGTCCACAGTATTGGTGCTAAGTTGAGAAAACCATCCCGAAGCACATGTGCTACAAAACGCCACTGTTTCCTCCGCATGCACCCCGGCATCAGTATGGGATATGATAACCATGCACACGTACACAGGCCGCACAACGGGGTTGGCATATTCTGGATCAGGTGGTCGGGCAGCTGATGGTGTATAGCCTCCCATTCTCGCGCCGGTGCCTGTCGGAGCTGCTGAAGTGTCCTAGGGGTTTGAAGACGTGCAGCGACATGTCGACCGAGAGCACCCCAGATGCGCTCGATGGGTTTTAGGTATGGAGAACAAGCAGGCCACTCAGTTCGCCTGATATCTTCTGTTTCAAGGTACTCCTCCACGATGGCATCTCGGTGGGGCCTTGCGTTATCATCCATCAGGAGGAAGGTGAGACCCACTGCACCCCTGGAAAGGCCTGACCTGATGCAGTTCCTCTGTCAAAAACATGCAGGGGTGTACGTGCACCAATCATAATCCCACCCTACACCATCAAACCACAACCTCCATACAGGTCCGTTTCAAGGACATTAAGAGGTTGTTATCTGGTTCCTGGTTCACACCAGATGAAAATCCGGCGAGAGTCACTGTTCAGACTATACCTTGACTCGTGCGTGAACATAACCTGGGACCACTGTTCCAGTGACCATTTACTGTGTCCTTGACATCAGGCTTTACGGGCTCTCCTGTGACGAGTGGTCAGTGGAATGCACCTCGCAGGTCTCCAGGCGAATAAACCACATCTGTTCAGTCGCTTGTAGATTGTGTGTCCCAGTGGGTGCGGTAGGGCCCCAAGCAAGGCTACCTGCAGTACTCTGGGCACTGATGGTGAGATTTCAGTCTCCTTGTGGTATTGTACACTTTGGACATCCCATACTGTAGCGCCTGGACACGTTTACTAACGCTGCTGGAATAGTTGCCATAACCTTGAGATCACACTTTGTGACACACAGAGGGCCTGTGCTACGACCTGCTGTATTTGACCAGCCTACAGTCGCCCTAGTATTCTACTCCTCATTGTTGTTGTTGTTGTTGTTGTTGTGGTCTCCAGTCTTGAGACTGGTTTGATGCAGCTCTCCATGCTAATCTATCCTGTGCAAGCTCCTTTATCTCCCAGTACCTACTACAACCTACATCGTTCTGAATCTGCTTAGTGTACTCATCTCTTGGTCTCCCTCTACGATTTTTATCCTCCACACTGCCCTACAATGCTAAATTTGTGATCCCTTGATGCGTCGGGACATGTCCTACCAACCGATCCCTTCTTCTAGTCAAGTTGTGCCACAAATTTCTCTTCTCCCCAATCCTATTCAATACCTCCTCATTAGTTACGTGATCTACACACCTAATCTTCAACATTCTTCTGTAGCACCACATTTCAAAAGCTTCTATTCTCTTCTTGTCCAAACTATTTATTGTCCATGTTTCACTTCCATACATGGCTACACTCCATACAAATACTTTCAGAAACGACTTCCTGACACTTAAATCTATACTCGATGTTAACAAATTTCTCTTCTTCAGAAACGCTTTCCTTGCCATTTCCAGTCTACATTTTATATCCTCTCTACTTCGACCATCATCAGTTATTTTGCTCCCCAAATAGCAAAATTCCTTTACTACTTCAAGTGTCTCATTTTCTAATCTAATTCCCTCTGCATCACCCGACTTAATTCGACTACATTCCATTATCCTCGTTTTGCTTTTGTTGATGTTCATTTTATATCCTCCTTTCAAGACACTGTCCATTCCGTTCAACTGCTCTTTCAAGTAATTTGCAGTCTCTGACAGAATTACAATGTCATCGGCGAACCTCAAAGTTTTTATTTCTTCTCCGTGGATTTTAATACCTACTCCGAATTTTTCTTTTGTTTCCTTTGCTGCTTGCTCAATATACAGATTGAATAACATCGGGGAGAGGCTACAACCCTGTCTCACTCCCTTCTCAACCACTGCTTCCCTTTCATGCCCCTCGACTCTTATAACTGCCATCTGGTTTCTGTACAAATTGTATATAGCCTTTCGCTCCCTGTATTTTACTCCTGCCACCTTTAGAATTTGAAAGAGAGTATTCCAGCCAACATTGTCAAAAGCTTTCTTTAAGTCTACAAATGCTCGAAACGTAGGTTTGCCTTTCCTTAATCTTTCTTCTAAGATAAGTCGTAAGGTCAGTGTTGCCTCACGTGTTCCAACATTTCTACGGAATCCAAACTGATCTTCCCCGAAGTCGGCTTCTACCAGTTTTTCCATTCGTCTGTAGATAATTCGCGTTAGTATTTTGCAGCTGTGACTTATTAAACTAATAGTTCGGTAATTTTCACATCGGTCAACACCTGCTTTCTTTGGGATTGGAATTATTATATTCTTCTTGATGTCTGAGGGAATTTCACCTGTCTCGTACATCTTGCTCTCCAGATGGTAGAGTTTTGTCAGGACTGGCTCTCCCAAGGCCCTCAGTAGTTCTAATGGAATGTTGTCTACTCCCGGGGCCTTGTTTCGACTCAGGTCTTTCAGTGATCTGTCAAACGCATCACGCAGTATCATATCTCCTATTTCATCTTCATCAACATCCTCTTCCATTTCCATAATACTGTCCTCTAGTACATCGCCCTTGTGTAGACCCTGTATATACTTCTTCCACCTTTCTGCTTTCCCCTCTTTGCTTAGAACTGGGTTTCCATCTGAGCGCTTGGTATTCATACAAGTGGTTCTCCTTTCTCCAAAGGTCTCTTTAATTTTCCTGTATGCTGTATCTATCTTACCCCTAGTGAGATAAGCCTCTACATCCTTACATTTGTCCTCTAGCCATGCCTGCTTAGCCATTTTGCACTTCCTGTCGATCTCATTTTTGAGAGGTTCGTATTCCTTTTTGCCTGCTTCATTTACTGCATTTTTATATTTTCTCCTTTCATCAATTAAATTCAATATATCTTCTGTTACCCAAGGATGTCTACTAGCCCTCTTCTTTTTACCTACTTGATCCTCTGCTGCCTTCACTACTTCATTCCTCAGAGCTACCCATTCGTCTTGTACTGTATTTCTTTCCCCCATTCCTGTCAATTGTTCCCTTACGCTCTCCCTGAAACTCTGGACAACCTCCGGTTCTTTCAGTTTATCCAGGTCCCATCTCCTTAAATTCCCACCTTTTTGCAGTTTCTTCAGTTTCAATCTGCAGTTCATAACCAATGGATTGTGGTCAGAGTCCACATCTGCCCCTGGATATGTCTTACAATTTAAAACCTGGTTCCTAAATCCCTGTCTTACTATTATATTATCTATCTGATACCTTTTAGTATCTCCAGTGTTCTTCCATGTATACAACCTTCTTTCATGATTGTTGAACCAAGTGTTACCTATGATTAAGTTATGCTCTGAACAAAATTCTACCAGGCGGCTTCCTCTTTCATTTCTTAGCCCCAATCCATATTCACCTACTATGATTCCTTCTCTCCCTTTTCCTACTGTTGAATTCCAGTCACCCATGACTATTAAATTTTCGTCTCCCTTCACTACCTGAATAATTTCTTTTATCTCATCATACATTTCTTCAATTTCTTCGTCATCTGCAGAGCTAGTTGGCATATAATCTTGTACAACTGTAGTAGGCATGGGCTTCGTGTCTATCCTGGCCACTATAATACGTTCACTATGCTGTTCGTAGTAGCTAACCCGCACTCCTATTTTTTTATTCATTATTAAACCTACTCCTGCATTACCTCTATTTGATTTTGTATTTATAACCCTGTATTCACCTGACCAGAAGTCTTGTTCCTCCTGCCACCGAACTTCACTAATTCCCACTATATCTAACTTTAACCTATCCATTTCCCTTTTTAAATTTTCTAACCTACCTGCCCGATTAAGGGATCTGACACTCCACGCTCCGATCCGTAGAATGCCAGTTTTCTTTCTCCTGATAACGACGTCCTCCTGAGTAGTCCCCGCCCAGAGATCTGAATAGAATCAATCCGGAATATTTTACCCAAGATGACGCCATCATCATTTAACCATACAGTAAAGCTGCATGCCCTCGGGAAAAATTACGGCTGTAGTTTCCCCTTGCTTTCAGCCGTTCGCAGTACCACAACAGCAAGGCCGTTTTGGTTAATGTTACAAGGCCAGATCAGTCAATCATCCAGACTGTTGCCCTTGCAACTACTGAAAAGGCTGCTGCCCCTCTTCAGGAACCACACGTTTGTCTGGCATCTCAACAGATACCCTTCCGTTGTGGTTGCACCTACGGTACGGCTATGTGTATCGTTGAGGCACGCAAGCCTCCCCACCAACGGGAAGGTCCATGGTTCATGGGGGGGGGGGGGCTACTACCCCTCATAACGTTATCAATATGTGTTCTTTGAGCCATTTTCAAGACACAGTCACCATTAGCACGTCTGAAAACGTCTGCTCACTTATTAGCTGCACTGTACTCTGACATGCACCAACACACCTCTGCGTATGTGGACTGCTGCCAGGGCCACTGTGCGACGACCGCATGTTAAATGCACCGCATGGCCATACCCAGAGGTGATTTAAACCCACAAACCGCCCACCAGAGCGTTGTTTCACCATGTGTCAGCATTATCCTTAATTTATGAACATGAGTGTATTTATTGCGTGAAGTCGTTCTAAACATTGCAATAACTTGCCTTTCTGTTGATTATTTGTACACTTTCCCATGACGGTTGGGTTAAATTGCTTAGGGACTGATAGCTTATCGATAATCACTTTAATTAAGCCGAATGTAGTGGGAAGTGGAAGTACTTCGATTAAGAAGATCCCACAAGCTGTCGTTCTCATCTCCAAAATTTGTTAGCTGAAAATTGTTTCGGACGATCTATTAATCTCCGATGTCAAACAAATTTTATATCAGTCAATAGCTTCAATAAGGGTGTAGCATCAATACATGTGGTTTGCATGTCATTGACTTTAAAGTGCACGTCACTGTAATGTATACATACATCTACATATATAGGTACAGTAACTGTCGGCCTTAGCTTTGTACTAACAACAACTACTTGTGTTCTAGTACATTGTTGTATTGGGCGATGGAAAAATGCTTGTCAACAGACATTCGTAATCTCTCTTATGCCATTCTCATGATGCCTACGAGAGGTACGCTATGGCGGCAGTAGAATTGTAGTGCAATCTTTCTCTAACAGCGTACCCGTAAATCTATCCAACAGTGTTGCGCGAGAAGAATGTCGATTTCCTTCCAAAGATCCACATTTAAATTTAGTTCTGGCTACACAAACCTGTAACGATGCTAGCAGAGGGCCTGTGAATTCGTCCGATCTCTCTCGCCATACCTACTTGATAAGGCCCCCAAATACTGGATCATTACTTTAGAACTGGCTGCACTAGTGTCTTAAACGCGCTTTTCAATACAGAGACACTGAACTCTAGGAGAAATATTTCGTTCTCCTTCTCTAACCCAGATCTTAGGCATTCGTCTCTTTCCGAATCGCTTCGTAGTACACTAGTGTCCAAAACTGAAGGACGAAAGTAAGTTTTGCATGACGTGTCCCTGCCAAGTACATTACCCGATAAAACTAGGACCATAGAAAGAACTGCTAAGGTACAGAGTGTTTATAAATGAATGTTGGGGTTTTAACGCATTATAATATTTATTATATCAAACTTACAGTTATAAATATAATGTCAAATGAAAGAGCAACTCAAACAGTTTTACCAAGAACCTTATAAATGTTCAATGTGAGCACCATTTGTCACACGGCACACATCAAGTCTATAGTCGAGTTCTTCCCAAACGTTGACAAATGTGTCTTCAGTGATTGTGGCAACAGCTGCTTCAATCCGGTTTCTTAATTCAGGGAGGTCTAGTGGTAGCGGAGGCACGTACACACGATCCTTGATGAAGCCCCAAAGGAAAAAATCGCATGGCGTTAGGTCGGGCGAGCGTGGAGGACATTCAAAGCAAGCCCTGTCATTGGGCCGCTTGCGGCCTGTCCAGCGCTTGGGTACAGTGAAGTTCAACCAATCGCGTACTTCGCTATGCCAGTGGGGTGGCGCACCATCTTGCTGGAAAATGAAGTTCCCTGGCTCATCTTCTTTCAACTGAGGGAAGGGCCATTTCTCTAACGTATCAAGGTAAGAAGTGCCAGTTACAGTAGGTTCACCAAAAAAGAAAGGCCCATAAACTTTCAGCCGGGATACGGCACAAAAACATTGCGCCCTGCGCATGAGCACTGGTGCCAAACACAACTGTGAGTTGCTCTTTCATTTGACATATCATTTATAACTGTAAGTTTGATGTAATAAATATTATAAAGCGTTAAAAAGATATTCATTCATAAACACCCTCTATAGTACGGAGGGTAACTGAAAGAAATATACAGTCAAACAGAAATTACACTTTTATTGAAAGACAATAATTACACTGAAGTCATTACGATTCTTGATGGTGCCTTGAATGTTACAAAAGGCGGGACATAGTAGGATGTGTGTTCACCACGTACGACAACGCATGCTCTGCGATGTTTTCGCGTGCTGTCTACGAGGCTCATAGCGAGTTCTTGTAACACGGCTATCCATAAACTTCACCAGCGCGGTCGACAATTGCTGGTTGGTCCTGGTGCGTGTGGACGTCGCGTAATACGCCTCAACAACGCGTCCCACACGCGCTCGACCGGATTTAAGTTTGGGGGAAACGGGCAGGCCAGTCTGTTCGCTGAATATCCTCTCGTTCCTAGAGCTCCTCCGCGTGAGCTTTCCGATACCGTCGCACACTGCTAGCCACAAAAACGAAGTCTGGGCCGAAAGCACCCCTGAAAAGACGCACATTCGTTTTCATTCGTATTTCTAAGGAAACATATAAATCTTTTGCACGCCATTCGATTTCACCAGAGGACTTGGAAGCCAGAATCCAGTTTTAGTTTATTCATCCGTGAGTGCAAGTGACTTATAATCTCTCTCTCACTCGTAAAATTACGATATTCAGCTTCATAAAGTTATTTTGAAGGTTGCCTTTAATTTACCTCTATGGTCAGAAACTTTTTGTTAGCAGTTTACCGGTTTCGGTCTATAATGACCACCATCAGATCTGCAGCACAAAATGGGAAAAACATAAATACACTCGCAGATTCTCTACAGCTTAAAAACAGTAAATAGACCATAATGAAAATTAAAGTTTAAAGAACACTTACAGCCACGGAACAAAACTGAGTTAGGACAGCAGTTATCGGAAACTGGTCATTGAGAACTGTATGCGTATTCTCCATAGAGTGGAAAACGCCGTGCTCTTAATTTGTTAGAGGAGCTTGAAATTTATAAAGCAAAAAAAGAAAGAACCAACAAAACTGCTTAACTGGTAGAGCGACTTCACGCCCAATGCCTACTTTGCTTTGTTTAACAATGTTTTATTTTAAGCACGTAACGCCTCTGTTATATATAGTTTGTTGATAATTTCACCTACCATTGAGTGCCTCGCACATTTACTTCGTTTTCGTACGTTTTACGCATGACTCTAGTATTTTCTTGTTCCTTCTCTGTTCATTTCACATACTGCAATAACTAGATAATGTTGGTCATGCACTGTTACGGAATTTTATCATTCTTTCCGTGCAACGGAGTGCCGCAGGATACGAGGGGCCCTATGGTAGTCGCTTTCCCCCAACCATTTCTCGCCTGTGCGGAATTCTGGCGTTAGCGCTAACAGAGGGCGCTGATTATGTGCAGCACTATGTTATCTTGTTTTCTTTCATTTGTGGCTTCTTTAGCGATTTTTTTTATGGTTTTTAATATTATTCTGTGCAGTATCAAAACTGTTCATTACTTATGTCATTATCTAGAATATTGGCACTAGAGCATATGTCAACTTCTGTCTCTTAACTCTTCCTCTTTTTAACAATCTGACTTTTGTCGTGTTCTATTTCATCGGTTTTTATTACTGTAAAGCCTTTTATACGTTATAAGCTCATTACAGACATCAACTATTGTATCCCCCTTTATTTTACGCTGTTCAATTAATCATTGAAAACTAGTGTATGCCTACATTAGTGACATCTGGTGAACTTACAACACAAAACATCTTGTGGCTACTGTACAGCACCTTGTTTTGAACAGTAGTGCTACTGACATTTGAGGGTTGGATTCCCTTACTTCCTCTTCGAGTACTCGCACTGCCTGGGCTACTCTCAGGGTGTATCTTCGACGTGGAACAGACCCAGCCGTGCCTGTCGTGTTGTTGCCCGTCTGCACGCCGTCACTGCTGCAGCCGTCCCCGCCGCCACCGTCTGGTCGCCGTCGCCCGGTGCTTGCCGCCGCCGCCGCCGCCGCCGCCGCCGCCGCCGCCTGGTCGCCGTCTCTCGGTGCTCGCCGCTTCTTCTGCCGCCGTCTCTCGGTGCTCGCCGCTTCTGCCGCCGCCGCTGCCGCCGTCTCTCGGTGTTCGCTGCTGCCTGCAATCATGGACGCCCCAACTACCACCATCATCTACACCTCCCCTTCACCTGCCTCCACTGTAACTTCATGGAGTGCTTCCTCTAGGATTAACCCGTCTCATCCATCTCCCCTACTCACAGTCTCCTCCCCATCTATCTGCTCTCCATCACTGTATCCCTACCTGTATGTCACTCCCGCTCCTACCCCTGCTACTGCACCTGCTGCTGCTCCTGCTCCTGCCCCTGCCCCTGCCCCTGCCCCTGCTCCCAACCCCCCCCCCCCCTCCCGCTCCTGTCACCCACCGAGACGACTGTCCACCTCTCCCCCCGCAACTGCCTCTGCTTCCCCTGCCCGAGTCACCGCCCGCCACGCCACAGTCGCCGCCACAGAGCGCCCTACCCTCTCATCCGGTACTACTGCCTCACAGGAGGGCCCTGCCTCTCATCACCTCCCCATCCATCCAGTCCCTCATCCCTCCTCCCAGGCAACACCCGCCAAAAAATCTTCCAAACGGCCCAGTGGCGACCTCTCCTCTACTCCCTCATCCAAAAAGCCACCGCCTGCCCCACCTCCCGCTGACCCCGCTATGGATACCACCCCACCTCCCTCCTCTCCAGCCCTCTCCCTGTATACCTTTGTCCTAGCCAACCGTGATCCGAAATTCCTGGATGCCCACACCCTCACCCTTGAAATCCGGAAGTAGATCCCCAGTGCACCCATCACCCAACTTATCCCCTGCAGAGACTCTGTTCTCATCAAGTCTCTCTCTCCGTCCTTCCATACTGATCTCCTCCGGCGCCTTCCCCACGTCACCTTTTGGCCCTGTGCATCCCTCACCCCATTCCTTACATCCTCCTCTCCTCGTCAGCCCTGACCACCTCGTCATCCACCGACCCTCACCACTGTCATCACAAAACTCGGCCCTGTGGTCACGGAGGCTGAGGTGTGGGCGGAACTGAATGCCCACCCCACCCTGGAAGTCCGCTCCACCCGCCGTATTTACAACTCCTCTGGCCCTACTTTCCTCATGCGTATATTTACGGAGTCCGCCTCCTCCATCGACCACCTCCTCACGCAAGGAGCCCTGATTTTCATCTGCCGCCACCCTTTGACCCGTCCCGTTCCCCTCCTCAATCCTACCGCTGCCAGCGTTGTCTTCTTTACAACGACCACCTCACCCAAAACTGCAAGAATCCACCCACCTGCCCCAATTGTAAAGCCTCCCACTTCCTTAAACAGTGTCCCAACCTCGCCTCCCCCCCCCCATCCTGCAACACCTGCAATGAACCTCACCCCACCTGTTCCTCCAAATGCAAAGTCTAGCCCGCTCCCACTAACCCTAAACTCACTGTCCCTGTTCGCCCCATTGACCCACCCATCCACCCTAACAATTCCCTCCGCCCTCCCCCTACAGCAGAAGACATCATCCAGTTCCTCACCATCGTCCTGCAGAACATCCACTCCTTCCAGCACCCCCACACACTCCAATAGATTTCCCTTGCCGCCCGCTCTGTTTTCCACTTAAACACCTACGCCACATACTCCCACAACCAGGCCCACTTTACCTTCACCCGCCAAGACACCCTCGTTTAAGCGCCTCTCTCCCCTTCCCGCACCCTCCCCACCTCCAACCTCCTGGCGTGTCAACAGTATCGTGTCCTCTACCTCAACATTCGCTCCCTCCCTGCAAACAAATACCTCTTCATGCATACCCTCTCCCAGCACCAGGTTGACTCCTTCATCCTTAATGAAACCTTCCTCCAACCCCACCATGTTGTCCACACCTCCCCTTATCTCCTTCACTGCCCTGACAATCCCCTTCCCCTAGCCCGAGGCGGGGTCACTATAGGCCACTTCAGGCATCTCCCTGTCTGGCCACAACCCCTCCTCAATGACCTGACTGAACACCTTCTCCTCAGCCTATTTTTTCCCTCCCTCACCGTCACCTGTGCCACTATCTATATCCACCCCGCAGCTCCTCTCCCCTTTGACTTCATTTCCCATGTTGACCGTACCTTCTCCACCTATGTGATCTCCGCTGACCTCAACATCCACAGCCGTGACCCTGCCACCCTTTGGCAGTGGCATCAGTTCCTTGCCACCCTCCATGGTAACCTTGTTCCTCTCCCACAGCACATCTGTCGTGACAGTAACTCCACCCCTGATGTTATCCTCGCTTCCCCCAATCTCCTTGGTCGCATCGCCGTTGATGTCCTCGATCCCATCGGTAGTGACCATCTCCCTGTCCTTCTCACTATCTCCTCTACTCGTTCCGCCACCCGCCCAGCTGCCCCTCCAAAGTCTGTCCATGACTACCACCATGCCAATTGGGATGCCTACCGGGAATCCATTGCCTTACAGGTCGAAAGCCACCCCCTCACCTTTCACCACCCTGATGACATCACCCATGCCTCTTCCTTCCTTCAGAAGACCATCACTGACGCTGTGGAGGCTCATGTCCCTAGCAAACTCATCCACCCTCACCGCCCTACGCTTCCTCCACAGGCCGTCCTTCTTCTGCGTGAATCCCACAGACTCTACCGCTCCTTCCTCCGCACTCGTGACCGGGATACTCTCACCCACCACTGGCAATTACAGCGACGTATCCGGAACCTCCTTACAGCAAAGAAACGCCGGGACTGGCGCCAGACATGTACACGCCTCAACTCCGCCCTCCCTGTCAACTCCTCCAAGTACTGGTCAGCCTTCCACCGCCTTACCGGTAGCCATCCCACCCCGCATTACCCCATCCTCCATGACGATCGACTCTTTCCTGACAATCTCAGTAAGGCTAACCATTTTGCTTCCCACCTGTCCGAGGTCTTCTCCATTCCTGACGATCCCCATTTTGATTACTCCCTCTTCCCCACTGTCCTTGACCGCACTGAGACCTGTGTCCCCCCGCTCGCCCCTAGCTTCCAGTACTTGGATCGGTTACCCCCCTCAGACATCAACACTCCCATCACCACACAAGACATCACACTTGTCCTCCGCTCCAAATGCAAATCCGCCCCTGGTCACCTCAAGGAATCCCCTCCATCCTTCCTTTCTGTCCTTGCTACCCTGTACAATGTCCTCCTCTCCACTGGATTTTACCCCGACCTATGAAAGACTTCCCGTGTCCTGCTGTTCCCTAAACCTAACAAACCCCCCTCTGATACCTCTTCCTATCGTCGAATCTGCCTCACCTCCGTGTTCAGTAAGGTCTTTGAGGCCATTCTCTCTAGCCGTATTCACCGCCATGTTAACCAGCACCGCCTCCTTCCTTTTACCCAATGTGGCTTCTGGCCTTCCTTCTCCGCCGAGGACCAGCTCCTTAACCTTACCAATCTTCTTTCCCTCCAAGTTAACTCCCATCGCTCCGCTATCTTTGTTTCCCTTGATCTCCAGAACGCCTATGACTGTGTCTGGCATCCCGGGCTCCTCTTCAAACTCCAGACCTACGCTCTCCCCATCAACTTCGTCCATCTTGTTGCTTTCTTCCTCTCCCATCGTCCCTCCTATGTGACTTTCCACAATTCCACCTCCCATACTTTCTACCCCCCTGCTGGTGTGCCCCAAGGTTCTGTCCTTTCCCCTCTCCTCTATCTCCTGTACACTGCTGCTATGCCCAAACCTCCCCCTCTTGTTCATCTTCTCCAGTTCGCTGATGACACTGCCTTCGTAGCCCTTTATCCTACCCTTCAACGGTCCCAACGTACCCTCAAACCCACCTTGACCAATTCACCGCTTGTTGCAACCAGTGGCTCCTCCGTGTTAATCCCTCCAAGACCCAGGCGATCATCATAGGCTGCACCACCCGCTCCTTCCGCCTCCATGATTTCTACCTCACCATTTATGGCCGTCCTATCCACCTCACTCCTACTCTCAAATACCTTGGCCTCACACTCGACCGCCACCTCACCTGGACTCCCCATCTCCTTACCATCCAAAACAAAGCTCACAACCGCCTCTGCCTCCTGAAACTCCTGTCTGGCCAGACGTGGGGTCTGCATCCTTCCACCATCCTTCACACCTACAAATCCTTGATTCGCCCCATCCTTTGTTATGACAGCGTCACTTGGATTTCCGCCCCTCCCTGGTTCTATAAAGCCCTCCAAATCCTCGAACGCCATGCGCTCTGCCTCGCCTTCCGTCCCCCACGCGGATCCTCTATGACCCCATCCCCTTCCCCCACCTTCTCCTTTTCCTTGAACACAATCGCACACTATATATTGTCCGCTGCCTTGATCCCCCTCACCCCCTGGTGTCTCCCTTCCTCTCCACCCCCAACCAGTTGCTGCGCCTTTACCATTGTGTACCACCCTCTCTCCATCTCCACACCCTCCATCTCCTTTCCCAACACAACTTCCACCGTCTACCCTTCCCAGATGATGAGCTTTGCCCTGACATCTACCCTTCCTACCAACTCTAACCCCATCTTCCTGCCTCCTCCTCAGGGCTCCCTCCTCCTGAGCGGCTTCCCCCTCCTACTCCCCCCTCCATCTCTTGTGCCTCCTTTCAGTGTCTCTGCACTCCCTCCTGCCCTGTCTTCCCTCTTCCTCTCCCACCCCACGTGTCTCCTGCCTCTTCGTGAACCCACTGATGCCCCTCCTCTCTTCATCCCGCTGCTTCCCCAGCTGCCCCATGCTCTCCCCTCCTTTTCCATCCTCTCTTACCTTTCCCTCGGCAGGTCCCACCTGGCAGTTTTATTCTTCGTCGTGTGTGCTCCAAGTGGGTTTTAAGTGTGTTGTTCCGAAGTGTTTTTAATACTGTGGCCGACCTTTAACCTGTGCATGCGCATTCAGTGTCTTCTCTGTGTTTTAAGAATCGCCAACTGTGTTTTTTAACTTATTGATGACTCTTTTAACTGTCCCCCATGAACGTCTCCATGTCCATGTATTTTTACCTCCATTTTCTCCCCTTACTCTGTTTTATGTTCCCCTTTCTTATCTCCTTATGTATGTATCATTTTATTCTTGGTTTAGTTGTCTTGTCACTCGGCTGAAGAGCGGCGGATTGTGCCGCTGACAGCCCTCCCATGCCCATATGGGGCAGGGGAATGAAATCACAATAAAGAAAAAAAAATAGTGCTACTGACTACATGAGTCGTGCATATGATGTTATTTATATATATTTGATGATGCTGGTGCTGAGTTTACATTTAACATTTGACGATGTCACTATTGCTGCAGAATATTAGGACTTTGTTTTTATAAAACAGGTATGCCTCTTCATACTTAAAGCGCACAAATGCATATAATATATGTCAGTAGTACTTTCCATTATCGTCTATTTATTGTTTTTAAGCTGTAGACAATCTACGAGTGGATTTATGTTTTTTCCCATTTTTTGCTTCAGATCTGATGATGATCATTATAGACAGAAACCGGTAATCTGTTAACAAAAAGTTTTTGGCCATATCCATAAATTAATGCAAACTTATTGTATATACAGGTCACTGCTTTATTCGTGACAATGTCGCAGCTTGTATTTTGAAGGTGGTTGTGTCGAGATATAAAGTTGCAGTGTTGATAGATCTCGTATAATATTCTCTCATGGGAGATAATTCCTGATGTAGAATCCTTCTGAACATTTTCATGCTTCTTCTGTACTTTTGGTGCTCGTGAATTCGTTGCTTCACGTATTCATTTCTGTTTATGACGTCGACCACGTGTCCCCGACCTGCTCATACGCAGCGTTTTCGCTGTTATTCTCCTTAGAATTTTCAGAGCAGTACCGGTGCGGCTACGTGCTGCAGTTGCTCCGAGACCTGCCGTGGCAGAAACGACGTCACCGGAATTCACTTTCCCCCTCCACCAGCTCACACATTACTAGTCTTCCCACATATTAGAGGTTACAACTGGCAAGGACTGTCGCCATGCAGAAGCCGAGTCAATAATACGCGATGACAGGTTGCTGTGCGGTGTGTGTAGTAAGTGTTCAAAATTAAATTCTACTGAATGACTTCAGAATAACACCTCGTTATTCTTGGCAGAAATCTGCCACATCCGAGGTACTATTGATCAAGCCAAATTTCATTTCCAAAGGTCCAAATTTAATAACTTCGAAGTAAATTTCAGGACAAACCGTGATTAGAAATTTTAATGAACGTGTAGGTTTCGAACTGGCGATTTATCTGGTAATAAATATGCAACCAGTTGCTTTTGTAGTTTTTTTGATACGATTTATTTAATCGTAAACATGTTTTCGAGCCACTCCATGCTCATTATCAGATGAAACTGTTACGAGAACAATATGCTGTGGACCAAGTGCAGTTAGATGAAGTGCAGAAATTAGTCTGTCTATCATTCGTTGGCAAAGTGTCATTTAAACTTGCAAATTTTTTCAGACCACACGACATAAAAATATCCCTCCACAATGACAATCAACTAGAAAATATAATTGTTCACAATAATACATTCACTGGAGACTGGCATAAAAATTCTGGCATATACAAATTCACATGCTCCTATTCCTGCTTCAACATAGGTGAAACAGGGAGAAATTCTGCAACCCGCCATAAAGAACATGTGGACGCCCTTCGCCTCAAAAACTTAAGTAAGTCCAGCATTGCATCACATATTGCTCATCATGAACACTCTGTTGGTGATATCGATAACAATCTTTCCGTACTACACAGTGCTGAGAAAGGAATGTAGACGGAACTCCTTGAACAATTAGAAATTCACATCGACGAACTAAAAACACCTGAAAAAATCCTAAATGGACAAACTGAATCATCACAATACTTTTTCTTCCACAATTTTCACGCCATATTGGCATCCACAACAACAAAAAATGACGATAATAAAACATATCCATCTTCCAGCATAAATTTTGTTCTCCTTCTCATGCAACAACTATGTCATTCTGTAACTGATAAAAAATTTTTAATTACATAGTAAGCACTGTACTCTAGTTGTTTACCTTTTGTATAACTTTTAACCTTTATTAAATTTATATTGCCAATATAGAAACACTCCTGCAACTAGCAAAAATTTACTTAAATGTAATATCTGTACTAGTAATATTTGTACTGTAATTCAATGTATCTCATGCCAAAGACAGTGCTGTAGTAAAGCGCCGGTCGGGGTGGCCGTGCGGTTCTAGGCGCTGCAGTCTGGAACCGAGTGCCCGATACGGTTGCAGGTTCGAATCCTGCCTCGGGCACGGATGTGTGTGATGTCCTTAGGTTAGTTAGATTTAATTAGTTCTAATTTCTAGGCGACTGATGACCTCAGGAGTTAAGTCGCATAGTGCTCAGAGCTTATTTTGGGTCCTTTCCACAATTTAAACTACCTGTCCTGTCCTGTGGGTTTAGCAGGGCGACTGAACACCATTATAAATTCTTAAAGTTAAGTACAGTCATTTGTCTTACTGCAATAAAAATTCATTAATACGAAATGCTTGAACTGTTGTCTAGTGGTCCGAGAAAGAAGGTTTCCTAAGCACCGCTTATTCGACGAGTAGGCAGGACACAACGGAAACCGCGCAATGTGTCGCTGTGGTAAGACACTGGACTCGCATTCGGAAGTGCAGCGATTCAGATCCTAGTCCGTCCATCCAAGCTGAGGTTTCCTGTGGTATCGCCGCAAATCGGTTGAGGCAAATGCTGCGATGGTTCATTGCTCCACCCGACACTGCACTCCATCAGTAATGACCTTGTCGTCGACGGGACATTAAACGCTAATCCTCCATTGTTCCTAATAAGACATACGCACTCAGCGTCCTTACTCTCAGACTGCAAGGCCGCAAGTGCTGCATTAATTCTTTCCAGTGGTTTATATTGAATCTGAAAAGTGTAGATCTTCTTTTAAGACCTACTGGTACAAATCATTCGTCGCATTTTTTACTCATACGAATTATCTTTGTCTGGGCCTTAAGAACGCCAATGAATCTCCCTTTAACTGTATATATTATTTCTTATATCCAACACAAAGCGTTGGATTTGGTTTCTTTAGTTTTACCTTGGAAGTGCTCGCGGAATAAGCTTTTAAATCGTACCACTGAAGCATGCTGTGGCCAGAATACTTGTAGATGTTTTTACCTGTTTCGGAATACAGAGTTGTTTCTCGATTAAAAGGTTGGTTTCTTCAACGCCTGTCAATTGTGACTCGCTTATTTTTTGCTCACCATTGGCCTGGCCGCATATGACCGAGGCTCCGTCATAGCCTTGGCCGAAACAATTGCTCATATCTTGTCCCTTCCATTCTATATATTCACTTAACTGATGTTTGGTCTCCTAATACGGATCCAGCTATCATCTGAATAAAGGAGGTACAGGACTCACGTATCTTCACAGTCTTTCGTTATTTTCACGTAATGAAAAACTGCAATAATTTTTTCATATTTTCTTTCCATTTTGATTTTCCTCATTTTTTCCATTTTTTCTTTCTTTCCGAAGCACCATTTATTCGGGGGCATTGCCCCTGTCGTCCTAGCCTCGTTACGCCCCCACTATTACATTACTGGGGTCACAGCAGCGGTTCAAGCCGTTACTTAGCACTCGTTTGAGACAAGGTGACGCAAATAACATGGATGTTTCGCGTTCGCAGAGTACCGATAGCAATGGCAGCCTGTCAACAAACGTCTGAGTTCCACCAGTATATGGCACCCTAAATGCAGACATTTAGTCGGTTGCATCTTTCAGTGGACGCTTAACATATTCCCACAGGTATGTATCCATACATACAGGGTGTTTCAAAAATGACCGGTATATTTGAAACGGCAATAAAAACTAAACGAGCAGCGATAGAAATACACCGTTTGTTGCAATATGCTTGGGACAACAGTACATTTTCAGGCAGACAAACTTTCGAAATTACAGTAGTTACAATTTTCAACAACAGATGGCGCTGCGATCTGGGAAACTCTATAGTACGATATTTTCCACATATCCACCATGCGTAGCAATAATATGGCGTAGTCTCTGAATGAAATTACCCGAAACCTTTGACAACGTGTCTGGCGGAATGGCTTCACATGCAGATGAGATGTACTGCTTCAGCTGTTCAATTGTTTCTGATTTCTGGCGGTACACCTGGTCTTTCAAGTGTCCCCACAGAAAGAAGTCACAGGGGTTCATGTCTGGCGAATAGGGAGGCCAATCCACGCCGCCTCCTGTATGTTTCGGATAGCCCAAAGCAATCACACGATCATCGAAATATTCATTCAGGAAATTAAAGACGTCGGCCGTGCGATGTGGCCGGGCACCATCTTGCATAAACCACGAGGTGTTCGCAGTGTCGTCTAAGGCAGTTTGTACCGCCACAAATTCCCGAAGAATGTCCAGATAGCGTGATGCAGTAATCGTTTCGGATCTGAAAAATGGGCCAATGATTCCTTTGGAAGAAATGGCGGCCCAGACCAGTACTTTTTGAGGATGCAGGGACGATGGGACTGCATCATGGGGCTTTTCAGTTCCCCATATGCGCCAGTTCTGTTTATTGACGAAGCCGTCCAGGTAAAAATAAGCTTCGTCAGTAAACCAAATGCTGCCCACATGCATATCGCCGTCATCAATCCTGTGCACTATATCGTTAGCGAATGTCTCTCGTGCAGCAATGGTAGCGGCGCTGAGGGGTTGCCGCGTTTGAATTTTGTATGGATAGAGGTGTAAACTCTGGCGCATGAGACGATACGTGGACGTTGGCGTCATTTGGACCGCAGCTGCAACACGGCGAACGGAAACCCGAGGCCGCTGTTGGATCACCTGCTGCACTAGCTGTGCGTTGCCCTCTGTGGTTGCCGTACGCGGTCGCCCTACCTTTCCAGCACGTTCATCCGTAACGTTCCCAGTCCGTTGAAATTTTTCAAACAGATCCTTTATTGTATCGCTTTTCGGTCCTTTGGTTACATTAAACCTCCGTTGAAAACTTCGTCTTGTT
The DNA here is from genome assembly GCF_021461385.2 of Schistocerca piceifrons. Lineage (NCBI taxonomy): Eukaryota > Metazoa > Arthropoda > Insecta > Orthoptera > Acrididae > Schistocerca > Schistocerca piceifrons. The sequence continues at coordinate 128,596,983 of NC_060138.1, read as the reverse complement.
GCAACAACACTGTGTTCTAGGCGGTGGAATTCCAACACCAGAAAAATCCTCTGTTCTAAGGAATAAACCATGTTGTCTACAGCACACTTGCACGTTGTGAACAGCACACGCTTACAGCAGAAAGACGACGTACAGAATGGCGCACCCACAGACTGCGTTGTCTTCTATATCTTTCACATCCCTTGCAGCGCCATCTGTTGTTAAAAATTGTAACTACTGTAATTTCGAAAGTTTGTCCGCCTGAAAATGTACTATTGTCCCAAGCATATTGCAACAAACGGTGTATTTCTATCGCTGCTCGTTTAGTTTTTATTGCCGTTTCAAATATACCGGTCATTTTTGAAACACCCTGTATTATAAAAATGGATATATGTATCTGTGTGTGTGTGTGTGTGTGTGTGTGTATGTTACACATCTCCTCCTAAACCACTGACCGATTTTAACCAAACGTGGTACGCATATACCTTAGTATCAGGCAAGAATCGCTTTGCTGGTAAGAACCACCTACGTATCAAAGGAATCGGGGGAGGGCGGGGGGCGAATAAGAAGCATAGCTCACGACCCGTGAATTCCGACTTTACTAATTCGTTATTTCAGAATTAGAGCTCTTAGCGACTTGCAACGATCTTTATACACACATAAAAAAAAGTTTTGCATCACCTCGGTTCCGAGAGTTCCGAAACCTGTACAGAAAATTGTAATAGAGATCAACATAAACATAATTTCCGCCCTTTTTATTGCTCATGAAAACGACACATTGCATGTTGTACCACCATATAGCGAGACCTTCGGAGGCGGTGGTCCAGATTACTGTACACATTGGTATCTCTAATACCCAGTAGCATGACTTCTTGCATTGATGGATGCCTGTATTCGTCGTGGCATAGTATCCACAAGTTCATCAAGGCACTTTTGGTCCAGATTGTCACACTCCTCAACGGTGATTCGGCGTAGATCCCTCAGAGTGGTTGGTGGGTCACGTCTTCCATCAACAGCTCTTTTCAGTCCATCCCAGTCATATTCGATAGGGTTCATGTCTGGAGAACATGCTGGCTACTCTAGTCGAACGACGTCGTTATCCTGAATGAAGTCAATCACAAGATGTGCACAATGGGGGAGCGAATTGTCGTCCCTGAAGACGAATGCCTCACCGATATGCTGCTGATATGGTTGCACTATGGTCTGAGGGTGATATTCACGTATCGTACAGCCGTTACGGCGCCTTCCATGACCACCAGCGGCGTACGTCGGCTCCACAACAGCAGGGAACGTCCACCTTCCTGCACTCGCTGGACACTATGTCTAAGGCCTTCCGCCTGACCAGGTTGCCTCCAAACACATTTCCGACGATTGTCTGGTTGAAGGAAAATGGCCGGCCGGTGTGGCCGTGCGGTCTAGGCGCTTCAGTCTGGAACCGCTTGACCGCTCCGGTCGCAGGTTCGAATCCTGCCTCGGGCATGGATGTGTGTGATGTCCTTAGGTGAGTTAGGTTTAAGTAGTTCTAGGGGACTGATGACCACAGCAGTTAAGTCCCATAGTGCTCAGAGCCATTTGAACCATTTGAAGGAAAATGCGACACTCATCGGTGAAGAGAACGTGATGCCCAGTCCTGAGCGGTCCATTCGGCATGTTGTTGGGCCCATCTGTACCGCGTTGCATGGTGTCGTGGTTGCGAAGATGGACCTCGTCATGGACGTCGGGAGTGAAGTTGCGCATCATGCAGCCTATTGCGCATAGTTTGAGTCCCGTGGCTGCACGAAAAGCATTATTCCACATGGTGGCGTTGCTGTCAGGGTTTCTCAGAGCCATAATCCGTAGATAGCGCTCATACACTGTAGTAGTAGCCCTTGGGCGGCCTGAGCGAGGCATGTCATCGACCTTGTCTCTCTCTATCTCCTCCATGTCCGAACAACTTCGCTTTTGTCCACTCCGAGACGCTTGGTCACTTCCCTTGTTGAGAGCCCTTCTTGGCACAAAGTAACAGTGCGGACGCATCGAACCGCGGTATTGACCGTCTAGGTATGGTTGAACCACAGACAACGCGAGCTGTGTACCTCCTACCTGGTGGAATGACTGAAACCGTTCGGCTGTCGGACCCCCTCCGTGTAATAGGCGCTGCTCATGCATGGTTGTTTACATCTTTGGGCGGGTTTAGTGACACCTCTGAACAGTCAAAGGGACTGTGTCTGTGATACAATATCCACAGTCAACGTCTGTCTTCAGGAGTCCTGGGAACCGGGGTGATGCAACACTTTTTATGATGTGTGTACGTAATTTCAAACTCTTACGATTTTTTTTTTCTCGCTGTCAACCTCCACAAAATTATGAAAGGAAAAACGTTTATCGCTTACTACTTTTCTGCTGACCGTGCAGTAACAGTACCTCATGAGGTATAACATTTTAATTTATTAATTCTTTGCTACTACTGTAGTCGTGACAAATTTTACAGACAGTCTGAATGTACCAGGAAAATTATGTCATTGTACGCCACGTACTTCAGGAGATATGACGTCACAAACAATGAGATGCGTGAAGAACTGCCGCATCATGCAGGACGTTTAAATTTGTTAATTCTTTGCCTACGTCTCTGATCATAATAAATTTCGCAGACGGTATCCACATGTGCTGCTGAAGAACGATCAATATTACATCATTGCACGACCTATATTTTTCAGGAGATATGACGTCATAAACAGCGAGATTAGTGAAAACCTGCCGCGTCGTGCATGATGTTTAATTTTATTTCTTCGTTGCTACTAATTGGTACTATGCCGCTGAATGTACCTACGATATATTACACCACTGTACGGCACCCAATTCAGGAAATATGACGTCATAAACATTAGGTACAAATGAATATTAGGTACAATGCCAGACGCTGCGTGGACGCACAGCTGTATTGTGAACAACCTGAACAACTCCTGGTTTCTCCGTTAGTATCCAGTCGACATGGAGATCTTCAACACTGCAGCTACATTCACGATAATTTGATTTTTCAAACTAGTCGTCCAGATAGTTTATCAAGGATTGCCTGCGGCAATTCGTGTTAGGAAAGTATTAATTTTATAAGTCTTTTAATTACAGGAAAATCCTACACATTACACTTACTGCTACGATATTTTAGTGTAAAGTGATCGCTGTATTCGCCAGTATAGACGCCGTAGGACAAGTCTCGCGTTCGCAATGGTGTCTTGAAACACGCCTTTTCCATGCACATATCATGAGAAATAATACGTTTTTGTAAGAATATGTACCAAATATAGACGAATTTCAAACATTAAGCTCTATTTCTGTCAGAAAACGTATCTGCCTCTTCAGTAACAAAAACAGAATGGAATGCGATTTGAAATTGTTGTTTCTGCTCACGTGTAATTAAATAAAGTGATTCAACTGTCGGTTTTGTGCCAGTACAGTTCTTACCCTCTACCCCAGTATAGTGCTACCACACTTTCTTTTGTTCTCGACACCGTAGTTCAAATGGCTCTGAGCACTATGGGACTTAGCCGGCCGTAGTGGGCGTGCGGTTCTAGGCGCTACAGTCTGGAACCGAGCGACCGCTACGGTCGCAGGTTCGAATCCTGCCTCGGGCATGGATGTGTGTGATGTCCTTAGGTTAGTTAGATTTAATTAGTTCTAAGTTCTAGGCGGCTGATGACCTCAGAAGTTACGTCGCATAGTGCTCAGAGCCATTTGAGCCAACTATGGGACTTAACTGCTGTGGTCATCAGTCCCCTAGAACTTAGAACTACTTAAACCTAACTAACCTAAGGACATCACACACATCCATGCCCGAGGTAGGATTCGAACCTGCGACCGTAGTGGTCGCGCGGTTCCAGACTGTAGCGCCTAGAACCTCTCGGCCACTCCGGCCGGCGACACCGTAGTAATGAAACGGCAGATGTCGACGGAATTCGAGCTGCTTCTCGGTGAGAAATTTTGTAGTCAAGTGATACTGTACACAACAGGCCTGACACTATAGTTGTCATCGTCTAACGCTATTTCAGGCTGTCTAATTGCGGTGATAAGTAATTAGTAGCAGGATCATTTCTACATGACCACTTACACCATTGTGTACCTCCTGAACTGACACGTCAGGCATAAATCGCTCACTCTGAGAAGAGCGTCAGAGCAGTGGCTGATGGGAGTAGCTCTTTTGACAGAAGTCGAAAAACTGTGTACGACTTCGGAGTGACATTCTCTTGTTTCCAGTCGCAACCAATGTTGACTTTCAATACAGTGTGCAAAGAGCATGTTCATCGTACGTATCAGTAAACCATTTCATGTACTCAGTTAATTGTAACATTTCTGTGACGACATCTTGATTTGTTCACGAGTGTGTAGACGCACTCAACACAGCTTATTCCACTAGCTGAAGCTGATTCAATGATTTGCATATCATTACGACATAATAATTTCCGAAGTATTTTTTTTTGTTTTTTGCTTTCGGGAGTCAGGACCCCCTCATCCAAGGAGGGCTCGCTGCAACGCCCCAGTTGCCCCTTTTCGGTGTAATGATAGAATTATGGAGGAATGAGCACATAATTTAGCCAAGAGGAAGACTGACGCCATGCTGAGAACGTATAGTTCATGCACGAAACAGGTCACTTACAGATCCTCGTTCGACCACGCCTGGTGTATTGTCTGTTAGCCTCGGACCCCTATTATGTTGGATCAACGACAAAGACGGAAGTAATTCAAAGAAGATTTGCACGATTCATCGTGGGTCTCATTGGTCGTTGTGAGAGTGACAAGAAATGCTGAACCAACAGCAGTGCCTCTTCTGCTTCTCTACGACAGTGCGACCGAGGGAGTGTTAAGATTCAGGTAGGTGAAATGAGGTTCCCGAGACATGTGAAAGGATGTATATAACTAAATTATACCAGAAATGCAGATAGTAGAAAAAAAGAGTAGAAAGCTTAACCAGTAAAAAATATAATAGATGGCGGGAACAGCCAAGGGGAAATGTCAGAGTGGAGATTACCAGTACAAGCTATGTAATATGTACCACATGTAAGACGAAATCTTGTAAGACCCAAGAAGAGATGGCATGAATAAGGCTGATACACGAAGACGAGAAGGCGTGATGCCCTATCTCTGAATAGTTAATGATGGAGACGAAGGGCAGTGGAAGACGTTACAATAAAGCAGTTATTCTTCGAAGAGAGCCTTAGTCACAAAATCCGAGTATCAGCGTTACAAAGTGAGTCAGGAACCATTCGACATGGTGAGAATAATAAAAGTCGTCGGAAAAATGTTCCATGCCCCTTAAGACAGGCAACTCTCAGTGCAGATCATATAAGTTGGATGCCTATCTTAAGCTGCATAAAATATTATCCAGGCCAGTTTTATTTTGCCTATCGTGTACTTCCTAAAACAGACAGGCTGTTAGGGGTGTAGGTGCAGATATTATGATAATTGGTTCCATAATGTGGGTACTTCAGTGACTTTGTTGTTTTTTCTTTGTGTCTAATGGTCTTCGTGCAAACGTATGAAAAAATTTGCACGGTAGTAACTGCGCTGTGAAGTGGAATACATCAGCCAGTACAGACAACTTGTTTTTTGCACATCCACGCGTCCATACGTCCACACTTCAATATCTGACCTGTTGCCCACCAGCTTGTGCCAGTCATACTTGGAAGTACTAATCTACACTCATGCTCATCAATTAAGGATAATTGCAGAAAGTGGTGTCACACAACGTGGCACTACACAAAACTGGCGCTAATAGCATAGCCACATAGGGAACACACACGACACAGATCTCTAAGTCCACGGTATTGGTGATAAGTTGAAAAAACCGTCCCGAAGCACATGTGCTACAAAAGGCCACTGTTTCCTGAACATGTACCCCGACATCAATATGGGATATGATCATCATGCACATGTATACAGACTGCACAACGGATTGGCAAACTCTGGATCAGGTGGTCGAGCAGCTCCTGGGGTATAGCCTCCCATTCTTGGACCAGTGCCTGTCGGAGCTCCTGAAGTGTCCTAGGGGTTTGAAGACGTGCAGCGATACGTCGTCCGAGAGCATCCCAGACGTGCTCGATGGGATTTAGGTCTGGAGGACAGGCAGACCACTCCATTCCCCTGATATCTTGTGTCTCAAGGTACTCCTTCACGATGGCAGCTCGGTGGAGCCGTTCGTTATCATCCATCAGGAGGAAGGTGGGACCCACACCACTCCTGCCACTGGACTCGTATTCGGGAGGACGACGGTTCAATCCCGCGTCCGGCCATCCTGATTTAGGTTTTCCGTGATTTCCCTAAAATCGCTCCAGGCAAATGCTGGGATGGTTCCTTTCAAAGGGCACTGCCGACTTCCTTCCCTAATCCGATGAGACCGATGACCTCGCTGTCTGGTCTCCTTCCCCATACCAACCAACCAACCAACCACTCCTGAATAGGTGGACATACTGGTGCAAAATGACGTCCCAATACACCTAACCTGTTAGAGTTCCTCTATGCAGGGGTGTACGTACGTACACACCATCAAACCCTGACCTCCATACAGGTCCGTTTCAAGGACATTTAAGGTGTTGGTATCTGGTTCATGGATCACGCCAGATGAAAACCCGGCGAGAATCACTGTTCAGACTACACCTGGACTCGTACGTGAACATAACCTGGGACTAATGTTCCAATGACCATGTACTGTTTTCTTGACACCAGGCTTAACGGGCTCTCCTGTGACCAGGAGTCAGTGGAATGCACCTTGCAGGTCTCGGGGCGAATAAACCACGTCTGTTCAGTCGTCTGTGGACTGTGTGTTTGGAGACAACTGTTACAGTGGCTGTGGTAAGGTGCCAAGCAAGGCTACTTGCAGTACTCCGTGGCCGTCTGCAGGCACTGATGGTGAGATATGGGTCTTCTTGTGATGTTGTACACTGTGGACGTCCCGTACTGTAGCGCCTGGACACGTTCCCTGTCTGCTGGAATCGTTGCCATAATCATGAGATCACACTTCGTGGCACACAGAGGGCCCGTAATATGACCTGCTTTGTTTGATCAGCCTCCAGTCGCCCTAGTATTCTACTCCTCATAACGTCATCAGTACGTGTTCTTTGAGCCCTTTTCAACATACAGTCACCATCAGCACATCTGAAAACTTCTGCACACTTACTCGCCAGCGCCACCGTGCGACGACAGGAGGTCAAATGCACCGCATGGTCATACCACGAGACCATTTAAACCCGCAAACCGTATCAACATTATCCATAATTTATGAGCATGAATGTATCTGAAAACATACGAGGGCCATTCAAGAAGTAATGCAACCTTTTTCTTCTGAAAGCAGGTTGGTTTCACACAGGATTCCAGTTTACTACATTATTTCCACTTTTTTTTGCTACAAAACCCTGTTTTTCAATACAATCTCTGTTCAATGCGACAGCCTCACGCCACCTTACTGGGAGAGCCTGTACGCCCAAGTGATGCCGCTCTACTGGTCGACGTCACAGCCAACGTCTTGCTGCATCAGTAACTTCCCTGTCATCCATGTACCGCTCCCCGCAGAGGGCATCCTTCATTGGTCCAAACAGATGGAAGCAGGAAGGTGCAATATCCGGGCTACAGAGTGCATGAGGAAGGACAGTCCAGTGAAGTTTCGTGAGCTCTTCTCGGGAGCGCAGATTTGTGTGAGCCCTTGCGTTGTCATGAAGAAGGAGAAGTTCGTTTGCTTTTCTGTGGCGACGAGTACGCTAAAGTCTTACCACAATACACTGAAGAGCTCATCGTTGCATCATGAGGGAGGACATCAACCAGAATAACTGCTCCAGAAGGCCCGCCACCATAACTTTACCAGCTGAGAGCGCGCCTCTGAACTTTTTCTTCCGAGAAGAGGCGGTGCGGAGCCACTCCACGGATTGCTGGTTTTTCTTCCGGTTCGATGTGATAAATCCATGTTTCATAGCCTGTGACAATTTCCGACAAAACATTTGTCACGATAAGCCTCGTAATGCGAAAACAATTCTGCAATTGCTCTTTATGGTCTTCTGTTAGGCGGCAAGGAACCCAGCGGGCAGACACCTCTGAGTATCCCAGATAGTGGACGAGAGTATCAGCAGTGCTAACAGAGAGGTCTAATTGTGCAGTGAACAGTTTGACTGAGTTCCGTCGATCACCTAGAAAGAGAATAAATTAGAGTTATATATCAATCCCCTCAGCTGCTGACGGGCGTTGATATATATATACGGGGACAGGTGAAAATGTGTGCCCCGACCGGGACTCAAACCCGGGATCTCCAGCTTACATGTCTAACATTCTGCATGGTGTCTGTTTGTTCTATGTCGTGTCTCCCTACCACTTTCGCGCAACGACGCTCTGAGCGTGTTTCTTTAGGGAATTGACTAGTTTGAACCTGGCACCTGTTGCTGGTAAGGAGACGCCAGACCACACATGACATGTAGAGTTCAGAAGAATTCAGTGAGACTAGCGATGATATAACCAAATACTTAATGATTTCAGCGTCAGCTCCACTGCACTCCCTGTAAAAGAATCTTAATACTAACTAAATTTAGTGGAAGGGGTTCAAGGCTTTCCTATTTTTAGTTTGCTGGTAAAATAACGTCGAAAAAGGAGTTCAGTTTACCATTGGAAATTTTATTCTACTCACAAAACATTGTTTATAAATTGCACTATTGATAAAAGGAAATGTTTTAATACAGGATGGTAAAAACCAACTGCATTCAACAAAAATGTGAACGAATATTCCCTGAATGGGTTTCCAAGTTCTACAATGTATCGAAGGATGACCTATGCCATATCACATCTATAATCTAGGTTTAAATTAAGTTTCACAAAAGAGAAAACTATCAAAATGGTCTACAGTGACCCTCAATTATCCTTAATTACTTATCTAACTTGTCGTAAATTACAGTGGCTGATGTGGCTTCTCAATAATTATATAACAGAAAAATCATTGCGTTTCAGATTTTAACTTACGTAGCAAATGTGAATACCATGAGCTTCAATTGACGATCGACACTAGTATTACGTAAAAAGGGGATGTAACAGATGAGACTTCTGCAGTTCTCAGTGAAGCCTTATGCGCTCAAAAATGCGGCATCGTGTGCGTTCATTACCTTGTCGGTGTTCGTCAGGGGGCGGCGGCCGGCGCAGCTCCATACAGCTCGCCGTCTCGGAAGCAACTCTCTCCTAACTTCTCCTTACTACAATTTACCAAAGTTGGTTTAAAAAAGCTATCTGGCTGTGTTTTCATCTGACCAATCAGGGTCTCAATGTTAACCTTAAGCTCCGCCTACAAAAATTCTGTCTATCCAATGAGAAACATTATACTTTTCGTGGTGGGGCAATGTTTTTAAAGTTTGCAACGTAACAGAGACGCGAAAAAGTCTCACGCTAAAACATGCAGCTGGTGTGGTCCTTTTAGTGTTATCGTAAGATCTATACTGTTCTTCTGGAGGGCTCTATCTTTTAACATGGGTTGGGGGGTGGTCCTGACGTAACATAGACGCAAAAAAGTCTCACGCTAAAACTTGCGGCTGGGGTGTGGTCCTAGCGGTTAGCTGGCGACGTGGGTGTCCGTCCCTTATCATAGGGCCTTCCAGCTTAACACGGTTCTGCACTCGGCTTCTGTTCTAGTTTCTCCCCTCGGAACTGCGTCTGTCTCACGGTGGGAAGGTATGACATGCATTTAGGCATTCTTGTGTTAGTCTGTGGTATTCCATTTGCGCACTCGTTACTCGTATTACTTTGGTTAATTTAATGTCACGATTTTTTCGGAGCTATGTGACACACTACTGGATTTGCTTATTATGTCAGGGTTTTCATGGAAGGTGTTGGACTTGCCTGACACCTTACACATGGCAGATGCTCTATCCATCTGAGCCACCGGGCGCACAGAGGACAGTGCGACTGCAGGTACTATCTCGCGTACGCCTCCCACGAGACCTACATTCTCACCTTTATGCGTCCACACACCACATTCATAGTGTCCCTACCCAACACACTCATTACTCGTGGAAGACAGTCCCGTAAGAGTTCGGGTAATATGTGTGCATCCGCACAGAAAAAAGTCAGCGGACCGGAGTGGCTGAGCGGTTCTAGACGCTACAGTCTGGAACTGCGCGACCGCTACGGTCGCAGGTTCGAATCCTGCATCGGCCATGGATGTGTGTGATCTCCTTAGGTTAGTTAGGTTTAACTAGTTCTAGGGGACTGATGACCTCAGAAGTTAAGTCCCATAGTGCTCAGAGCTATCTGAACCATTTTTGAAGAAGGTCATGGCCGGTATTGCCAGAACTATATACTTATATGGATATGGTGTCTGTTCTTTTGGACATGTCCGAAAGAACAGACACCATTGATGACCTTCAGCTGCTGACGGGCGTTGATATATATCAACGGGGAGAGATGAAAATGTGTGTCCTAAACACTTACGGGGCTTGGTAAGAATGTCTTCCACAAGTAATGAGTGTGTTGGGTAGGGACACTACGAATGTAGTGTGTGGACATATAAAGGTGAGAATGTAGGTCCCAAGGGAGGCGTACGCGGCATAGTCTGTGTCTTCAGTGGCTCAGTTCGATAGAGCGTCTGCCATGTAAGCAGGAGATCCAGGGTTCGAGTCCCAGTCGGGGCACATCCGTATTAGTATATAGAAAGATAACGTCCGCACGTTCCAGTATTGCAGGAGTCAAAGTTGTGTTTGGCCAACCAGCGTACGAGAGATCGGACAGGTTTGCGCGGTCTTGTTGCGAGGGTGACAGACGCCTGCCCCAACGACTCACTGCTTTTGTTCACTGCCAAGTCTCCGTAGACATTCTGCAAGTCCCTATGAATGTCTGGGATACTCTGGTTTTGCGGCGAAAGAAACGCAGTGACAGCTCTTTGCTTGGAAAGCACCTCCTCCGTTACAGGCGCCATTTTAACGGCTACGTATAGCATCACCACCTACTGGAACTTCGTGGAGCTACAGGGGCTCAAGCGGGAATATTCCACGGTGTCCCGCAGTCAATTTTGCACTTTTTCAAATTAAATTGGCCGACAAAAAAAAAAGTATTGCATCTCTTACGGAACATCCCTCGTACGTGCACTAAGTTACATTGATACCCCACCATGTCTTTTGTGTGCTCCTAGCTTCCTCTGTCAGACAGTGTATGAGCATTTTGAAAAACCGGAAAAGTTGTCCCACGTAACGTTGTTACACTTCCTATGGCTGCTGTCGTAGAAACAGTGTCAAAGTAGCTGTGAGGTATCGCTATAGAGCGCACGAATGTGAGTGCCCACCCGCCCCTTAGCAGGCAGGATACGCTAAGTGAGAATAAAAGTAAACGGTAACGGACGTGAGCGGCTCTGCGCCTGCGCAGCGGGCACACCACTTTGCGCAACGTCGTCCGCCCTGAGCCGGGAAACGGCCGGTAGTTGCGCCATTGCTTATTGCTGGGGCGCTTTCAAGCGTTCCTTTCTGCACAGGATGGAGATGTATAGCCGCAGACTTCCCAGAAGTGCTCCGCGCGTTATCTTAAGTGCTGCTTGACCGGCAGCACTAAATCTCGCTAAGCGGGCTGTTCGCCATGTGGCAGCAGCCGCCATTTCCGGGGATCGAGCGCGCAGTTTGCGAGTACGTCCTCAACGTAACTCGACTTCATTGTTTATGCTATATTTTAAAAGGAATCTCGACATATTTTTGGTACAGGTTTCTGCTGCACAATTGATTTATTTACTCGTAAGGATTACGTATTAATGATGTTGTTGTTGTTGTGGTCTTCAGTCCTAAGACTGGTTTGATGCAGCTCTCCATGCTACTCTATCCTGTGCACGCTTCTTCATCTCCCGGTACGTACTGCAGCCTACATCCTTCTGGATCTGCTTAGTGTATCCATCTCTTGGTCTCCCTCTACGATTTTTACTCTCCACGCTGCCCTCCAATACTAAAATGGTGATCAAATGTTCAAATGTGTGTGAAATCTTATGGGACTTAACTGCTAAGGTCATCAGTCCCTAAGCTTACACACTACTTAACCTAAATTATCCTAAGGACAAACACACACGCCCATGCCCGAGGGAGGACTCGAACCTCCGCTGAGACCAGCCGCACAGCCCATGACTGCAGCGCCTTAGACCGCTCGGCTAAATTGGTGATCCCTTGATGCCTCAGAACATGTCCTACCAACCGATCCCTTCTTCTAGTCAAGTTGTGCCACAAACTCCTCCTCAATCCTATTCAGTACCTCCTCAATAGTTATGCGATCTACCCATTTAATTTTCATCATTCTTCTGTAGCACCACATTTCGAAAGCTTCTATTCTCTTCTTGTCCAAACTATTTATCGTCCATGTTTCACTTCCATACATGGCTACACTCCATATAAATATTTTCAGAAACGACTTCCTGACACTTAAATCTATACTCGATGTTAACAAATTTTTCTTCGTCAGAAACGCTTTCCTTGCCAGTCTACATTTTATATTCTCTCCACTTCGACCATCATCAGTTATTTTTCTCCCCAAATAGCAAAACTCCTTTACTACTTTAAGTCTCTCCTTTCCTAATCTAATTCCCTCAGCATCACCCGACTTAATTCGATTACATTCCATTATCCTCGTTTTGCTTTTGTTGATGGTCATCTTATACCCTCCTTTCAAGACACTGTCCATTCTGTTCAACTGCTCTTCCAAGTCCTTTGCTGTCTCTGACAGAATTACAATGTCATCGGCGAACCTCAAAGTTTTTATTTCTTCTCCATGGATTTTAGTACCTACTCCGAATTTTTCTTTTGTTTCCTTTACTGCTTGCTCAATATACAGATTGGACAACATTGGGGAGAGGCTCAAACCCTGTCTCACTCCCTTCCCAGCCACTGCTTCCCTTTCAGGTCCCTCGACTCTTATAACTGGCATCTGGTTTCTGTGCAAATTGTAAATAACCTTTCGCTCCCTGTGTTTTACCCCTGCCACCTTCAGAATTTGAAAGAGAGTATTCCTGTCAACATTGCCAAAAGCTTTCTCTAAGTCTACGCAAAGACAATGCCAAAAGCATTCATTTCTAGATTAACTACCATATCAATGTACTTTAGTTTAAATGAAGTAGGTAAAACTAAAAACTCAATCGTCATCTACATCTACATCCATAATCCGCAAGCCACCTGACGGTGTGTGGCGGAGGGTACCCTGAGTACCTCTATCGGTTCTCCCTTCTATTCCAGTCTCGTATTGTTCGTGGAAAGAAGGATTGTCTGTATGCTTCTGTGTGGGCTCTAATCGCTCTGATTTTATCCTCATGGTCTCTTCGCGAGATATACGTAGGAGGGAGCAATATACTGCTGGACTCTTCGGTGAAGCTCGTACCGAGCTACTGAGCGTCTCTCCTGCAGAGTCTTCCACTGGAGTTTATCCATCATATCCGTAACGCTTTCGCGATTACTAAATGATCCTGTAATGAAGCGTGCTGCTCTCCGTTGGATCTTCTCTATCTCTTCTATCAACCCTATCTGGTACGGATCCCAGACTGGTGAGCAGTATTCAAGCAGTGGGCGAACAAGCGTACTGTAACCTACTTCCTTTGTTTTCGGATTGCATTTCCTTAGGATTCTTACAATGAATCTCAGTCTGGGATCTGCTTTACCGACGATCAACTTTATATGATCATTCCATTTTAAATCACTCCTAATGCGTACTCCCAGATAATTTATGGAATTAACTGCTTCCAGTTGCTGACCTGCTATATTGTAGCTAAATGATAAAGGATCTTTCTTTCTATGTATTCGCAGCACATTACACTTGTCTACATTGAGATTCAGTTTCCATTCGTTGCACCACGCGTCAATTCGCTGCAGATACTCCTGCATTTCAGTACAATTTTCCATTGTTACAACCTCTCGATACACCACAGCATCATCTGCAAAAAGCCTCAGTGAACTTCCGATGTCATCCACCGTGTCATTTATGTATATTGTGAACAGCAACGGTCCCATGACACTCCCCTGTGGCACACCTGAAATCACTTTTACTTCGGAAGACTTCTCTCCATTGAGAATGACATGCTGCGTTTTGTTATCTAGGAACTCCTCAATCCAATCACACAATTGGTCTGATAGTCCATATGCTCTTACTTTGTTCATTAAACGACTGTGGGGAACTGTATCGAACGTCTTGCGGAAGTCAAGAAACACGGCATCTACCTGTGAACCCGTGTCTATGGCCCTCTGAGTCTCGTGGACGAATAGCGCGAGCTGGGTTTCACATGACCGTCTTTTTCGAAACCCATGCTGATTCCTACAGAGTAGTCCATGTTAGAAAGCAGTATTTTCGTCTTCAAAATATTCGTCAACTGAGTAAAAAGGATTGTTTACTAGTAGCTTATATAGTTTAGCTTTAAAAATAATTGCAGACAATTCTTTAAAATCTAATCTCAGTCCATTAGACATCTTAGTCCAAGGATTAGGTAAGAATTATGCGATTTTGATAATATGTGATATGACACATTTACACATGTTCTATTTCTAGCATTACAGCTATGTACGTCACTTCTCAAAACGAAACTAGAAACGTTGTTTCTGACATACAGTAGAACATTATAGATGAATAAGTTTACTGCTGTCAGATATTCCAGTGTAATGAACAGAGGTGCAAAATGTTTTGTTTTATAGGTATCAGTTATTATTCTTATTACTTTCTTCTGCAAGATCAAAATGTCGTTTACATGACTACTATTACCGCACAATACAATTCCATACTATACGATACTCTGCAAAATACGGTGAGTTACAGTTATTTGGAACATATCTTTGTAAATTTCTTATTCAAGAAATAACTATTGAAAGTCTAGCAGATACATTTTAATGTGTTGGTCCCAGGTCAATCTACTGTCTGTAAGAACACCTAAAAATTTAACAGTTTCTATTTCATGATGGTTAGGAATCTCTTTGAAATTAAAGTTAAGAACCTGTGGTTTACTTTCATTTAGTAGGAAACCGTCTGCTCTAAACCGTAATGAACAATGAGCAAGGGTATTTTCGGTTAATGTTTTCAATAGTCTTAGATCTGAGCTTTTATTTAGAACGACTGCTTTTCTCGACGTTTTGCCATTATCAAGTGTACCTATGCAGATGGTACAGTAGGTTTAATCTTGTTCCTTACGTCTATGTTAGTTACAATCTTAGCTGGTATGAAGTGGTCCACGTTGCATCTTGGACTGGAAGAATCGGTTATCTTTCTATTAAGTTGTGTTCGAGCTATTTCCATATACTTTTACTTCCGTGATATCGGTAAAAATATATTTCGCAGCTTTTTGGCAGCTCTTCAGCGAAATATTATTTGCATTGTGAACATATAGCATCACTGGAGCCAGAGCTGTCAAAAATCTGACAAAAATAATTTTACCACGATCACGCAAAGAAAACTATATGTAGACATAGTAACTCTCAACATTACACCTATTGTACCATCTGCACAGGTACACTTGATAATGGCAAATTGCCGAAACGAGCTCGTCAGTAGCGGGACAACAAGGACACCACCCCACTCTCCATTGTTGTCAGACGTATTCAAGATTGCAGCGATGACGTCATCCAAGATGGCGGGCTATAGGCTTGGCAACAGCACACAACATCACTCAACATGGCGGCCATGATGTCAACTGATGACACGAGTACCATTATCCAATATGGCGGCTTTTGGTGGGAAAGTGCCACACCCCCCTGATGGGAACTTCAAATTCCATCAGGACAATGCAACACACAATGGCTACCTCCACTAACCTAAGAAAATGACGGGAAAATAGGTCACTTGGGCTACCTCCGCTAACTTAAGTCATCTGATCCCCACCTCTTCTAGGATTTGGAAGGAAAAGGACTCGGCCTGTGCTGGATAGGATGGACGTAAGTATTTATTTGGCATTTAATCAATTAGAGGCAGTACCACGGTCAAGTGTGTTCACCAACGGGCCCGGTGTCCAACTGACCTAGTACACAGTACTGCCACCAGAGGGCACTGTCATCCCTTCCGACATAGTCCAAGATGGCGGTCTGGAAGGGGGGGGGGATGGCAGGAACCAATAGGAACCTTTAATCCAGTCACTTCTGTGACATAATCCAAGATGGCGGTCTGGAGGGGGAGAAATGATGCAAAAATGACTCCATCTGAGCTGGGCTGCTGGAAAGAGGAAGGAGTGTACTTTATTTATTTTTGGAACAATTTATTTAGGGATGGATTACACATAGTTTATTTATTACACTGATACAAAACACACAGTCTGACATGCTCGGGGTTGCAATGTGTTGTACTGTATGATAGTGTAGTGTTAATTTCCCACATAATTTCATGCACTCAAAGTACTAAGTCGGCTTAGACTACTCATTCACTTCAGTCATTCTCATTCCATCTAAGTCTACTACTTATTCATGTAACCCAACTACCTTACTTTCCCATTATGCATTTTTTTTTTTCGTTACAGTGGCACTAACGCTGGTGTACGACGTGAATGTCGATGAGTGCCGACGTCACCAGTCTGCTTGCTGTCCTATGTCCCAAAACAACCACTGCGAAATTCTCTTTTTGCTAAAACTGACACAATTTTTTTCAGGTTGGTGTACAAATTTTCCACTCCAGCTCCTGAAACAAAGATAAAAAAAGCAGAAGGTATTATCAAGATTTGACTGCAAAGCTACATTTCTTCTGTTCTTCTCTTTCTCGCAAACTGATGGTGTGCCCCGCTCACTCTGCAAAAACATACCAAAGTGACTCGCACGTTCTGTGCTCAAGCCATGTAGTATAAAGCATCGCCCAAGATCTACCACTCAGACGCTCGTGAACTACTCGCGAAATCCCACACAAATATCATCGCACAATAGCGCAGAAAACCACATTCAAAAACCACAAGCAAATAACCACAGTGAACAACAATCGCATAAGACGCGGTAGCTCATCTGTGTAACCACACTCGAATAAAATATCCCATTCGCGAGGAACATCACGCCAAAGACGACATCCGTAGACAAAAAGCACTCCACAAATACGTCGCACCACTGGCGATGACGAAAACCTGCCCACAGTGAAGACACATTGCACTGGGCAATGGTCACAAGCCAAGACGAAACAAACAAGATAGTCAACACGCCTCTCGCATGGACAATACATCCTGCAAATTATCTCCAAGGGTCTCGCAAACTAATCTCAACGACGCCCCTCTCACACACTAGACTAGGAATTATATACCAGAACGTACCAGGGCGTTTACTGTGATGCACACACAATAAACAGAAGAAATATGATTGTAGCTGAACTCTAAGATGTTACGAGAAGAATTCCGTTCCCGATACTCGTGCAATTATTTCGGACTCGAACATATAAAATTCTATCGTCGTTATGACACCTGATTCTGTCGTTCCATGCAAACTGAAAAACTGCTATGAGAACATATTAACTCGCGCTAAACAGGACTAAAATAAACAACGAAGTTTCCGTCGTGAAATCAGCACATTTCTACTCTCAACAATTGTAATTTAATCAGCTCTGGGATGACCAACTGTACATCTACATACTTGATACATGTTACGAAGACATACTTGTACAGTGAAATTCTAACAATGCCAGCCCTTACGACTAACAGTAATGGGAGAAGTTCCTATGCTAATTACCATGGTGGATCACAAAATGATCTAAAGAAATGACTGTTATCTTTAAAATTATTGTAACTAAACAAACTTATGCTACAATGCTTATGTTCAGCTGTCACCGACCATTAAACTATCTGTGGCTTGTTCAGAATCAGAAATTGCCATCGTATGTCCCTTCTATTTTCTTCTCTTCTCCTTCCTCCTGCTGTAAATGCTGCTATCGTGACATCCAGCTTTATTCAATGAAGGGTTTAATGTGCGATGTGTGCTCAAACGCATTCTCGTGTGCGAAACGGCGTATCCGAAACGGTCCATTACACACGTAGAAGAACTTGTGGCACTGTCTCTTCTGTTTGTTTGAGAGCCTAAACGATCTGACGAGAACCTTCTGTCCAATGCGAAATTCCTGGACCCCAGCCTTCTATCTTATCGCTCCTTCGTTCTCCTTCCAGCTTCCCGAATCCATTCCAGCGCCATCCCGATTATCTCTCAGTGCTGAATCTGCTTCCGCAGGGGAAATTCCACTAGCTCCCGCACTTTCTCCGGTGGGTCTCTTTTCTTCAACACAGTTATCGGTGCCAAGAGAGTTGAACCATGTGGAACTCCATTCACAACATTTTGTCAACCCTGCAACATCACGTCCCATGTGCTGTGCTGTCGATGACAGTAGATACTACACAAATTCCCCAGGTCCTCCAGCCATTGTTCGGCGGGGGTCGAACTCGGGTGATGTCCCGATATGTAAATGGGTGTCATTCTATATCCCTCCAGAGTGTCCTTCCATCGTTTTGACCTGAACTGAGCCCAGTTATCTATAATAATTTTGTCCACCCTTCCTACTTGGCCTAGGAAGTCTTTCGTTAACGCTTTGCAGTGACTGCTACGGCTCGTCATCATGGAGTAAATGTAGCAAACTTCGATGCTAATTCAACGACTACTAACATGTATCGGAAACCAAGCCGAGTGACCGGGAGCTGTCCCATTAAGTGCGCGGCCGCCCTGTGTAGCAGTTTGTTTGGAACGATTGGATGGAGAGGTGCCTTCATTGTCTGGCTGTCAGGTATTGCCTTCTAACAGGCCTTGCATATTGATAGAACCCCACTCTTATGCGTCTTTCCATTTGTTTAAAATGACACAGGTCCTTCAATTTAAGGAAGCATTACGTGGTCCGAAGTGACAATAACTTAAGTGTGTGCACCAGATTAACTTATTAACTAACTCATCTAGTATACAAAGACTCCATATAGTGTTGGTTGCGTTTCGTCGGTGGAATACGAACCCCTTCCTTACAAGGTAGAATATTCGTAAATCGACTTCCTGGCGGTTCTTCCAACGTTCTTTCAGTTGCTTCAATTCCGGATTTCTATCCTACTCTCTTCCTATATCTCTAATGATGCAGTCATGAAGTTCTCGAAGGCTACTCTGATAGAATAGACTAAAGTGACTATCCTCCACATCTTCTCCTTTTGCATCTGGTCTCCCAATCTGCGAACGTGACAGTGCGTCCGCAATTACATTTGGTTTTCCTGGGACATGTGTGATGCTGAAGTCAAATTGCTGGAGGAATAAAACCCACTGTGTCAGCTTATCGTGTCCTAATTTTGCCGACAGCAAAAATTCCAACGTTCTGTGGTCTGTAAAGACATGGGTCTTGCGTCCAAGCAGGAAATATTTGAGTTTTTTGAAAGCCCACGCGATAGCCAGTGCCTCCAACTCAGTTACTGAGTAATTTTATTCGCACTTTATAGGGACCCGGCTCCCAAATGCTATGGTCTTTTTTACTAATGTCTCCTCTTCCATGCACTGGACTCGCATTCGGGAGGACGACGGTTCAATCCCGCGTCCGGCAATCCTGATTTAGGTTTTCCGTGATTTCCCTAAATCGCTCCAGGTAAATGCCGGGATGGTTGCTGTGAAAGGACACAGCCGATTTCCTTCCCCGTCCTTCCTTAATCCGATGAGACTGATGACCTCGCTGTCTGGTCTCCTTCCTCACACAACCAACCAACCATCTCCTCTTCCATTGAAAGGGTCCTGTAGCCAGCTTTCATTAGTCCGGTAGCCCATTTTCACTAGTATTTCTCTTTCCTTCCTTGTTTCTCTTTTCCCATAATTATCATAGTGGTGTGATTGAATGAATGTGGTTGTGTGTCACGTTGCTAGACGGTGGCGTAGTCTGCTGCAGAAAGTCTGCGATAGTCGTACAGACTCAGAAGCAATTGCACAGAATAGCCAACTCTCGTAGTGGTCAAGTAGGCAAAGAGGTTTTTGCTACTTGTGAGAAATCCACCTGCGTTAGGTTGGTGGCGGAAATGGCATCTTTGGATTTTCCGAGCCACGCGGAGCGTGGAAGAGGCTGGAGAAGCGGGTGGCATCGGCCGCCGGTACGGGAAGCGTCCACAGCTGTGCTCCAGTCGACCGTGTGGCGCGCTGTTACTTGGCGAGGGGAGAGCTGTTAGCTTTTGGTCTCGCTTTTCAACTCTGAAAGATTGCTTTGCCTTGTCGCAGCAAGGAATGCAAAACTTTGGCAGATTTTTCTTTTAGCAAATTTCTGTAGCAGACTTGGATCCGCCGGAAGAGCGCCACACAAAGGTGTCGATAAGAAGTGAGCACTCGCTTCTGTATGAATGTCTGTTTGCCTTCAGCTGTGCCTGCATAAGCTTTCACCTTTCTAAATAATTAGAGCCTTGCCTTCTCGTAAATTTTTCTTACTTTCCGTGTCTTTCGTCCGTTGGGAGCCAACCACGTGGTAGAACATTATAGTTGTTGGGCTACCGGCATCACTAACTGTCCGATCGCATGTTTGTTTTAGAAAATGTTAACATGATTGTATGATGTGATATTGTTGGATTTTGGCACTATACCTAGAAATTGTGTCTCCACAAACCACGTGTTATAAGGAATCGTGTACATGCCTCACATCCTTATCTTAGGAATAAATGATTTTATCTACAATTTTCTCTTGTGTTCCGAGATTACGTTTTTGCACCTAAGCCACTCAGCTCGTAGCTTTCCCGTTAGCACATCCAATGCGTTTCCTTATGCACAGGTCCAGTGATTAATCTCCCCTTGTATTTTATAACAAATGCTTTAGATTAAGTGTTATTTTCAGGTGTGTTCTGGGAGCTGATCTTATGCAGTGTTCATGCATTTTCTATTTTATTTTAAATGTTTGATTGTCGTGAACAGTGCACGGGCAATACTATTAATTACATTGTATCCGTTATGAGTGACATCACAACGTAAGCATTTTTGCGACTTTTTGGTCTGTGATCAAATTAATTTATTTTCCGACTCGATCAAACCTTCGATTAGTTGTATGGTTAGAGTCGGTGGCGACCCTAATCTTCTCACGTTAACTTCCCAAGCAATAAGTATTTACATTCCCAATAATAACGTGATAACCAGTAGAAACAGGTTAGTTACACCATGATTTGCTGAAATATTACTAAGCCAAGACCTGTTTTCGCTGCATCAGTCCAAATGCAAAAATCCGTGTCAGGGTGAGCTAGGATAGGTGCCTCCACAAGGGCCTGTTTAAGCGAATTGAATTCATGATCCGCTGCCTCGTCTCATATCCACGGTGTCTTCTTTCCTGTTAAGGCACAAAGTCTTGGTGCGTCATTCTCCTTTGCTCTAATGAACTTCTTACAAAAATTTACGATGCCCAGGAACTTTCTGAGGTCCTTCCTAGTCTGTGGTCTCGGGAATTGGGCTATAGCTTCGAGTTTTTACGGATTAGGTGCAATCCCTTCTGCAGAAATCCCGTGCCCAAGAAAATCCACCTTCCTCGTTCCGAAATAAGATTTTACCAAATTAATTGTGACACCCCCGTGTGGAGTTTGCTGGTCTCCCATCGGGCGCCTCCCCAGGTGGCGGATAGGGGAATGCTCACCAATATGGTGGGTACCAGGGAAATAAAATACCCGGGGTGGACCAAAACTAGCAACTGCTGCCTTGTAGTATGATATTGGCTTATCAAAGGCTAAAGGAAGAAAACCTTGAGTAAAAATTACCTGGTCCTCCAGGTTGGGGGTTGTGCAGTGGACCAGCTCCTCACTCACATAAAAACATAAAAATGCTAAAAAACCTAATAATATGCCTCGGAAAAATTGGAACTTTGGACGACGAACTGGCAATGAGAAACGGAAAATTATGTTTGGATGCTGGAATGTGCAAGGTATTTCCACTAAAATAAATTTACTCCCCGCAGAACTTGACATGTTCAACATGGATGTTGTCGTACTCTCTGAAACAAAGAAAAAAGGCCAAGGAGAAGAAGAACTGGATAATTATGTACATATCTGGAGTGGGGTATCATAAGCAGTAAGAGCCAAAGCAGGAGTCTCCATTATGATAAAAAAATCATGGAAAGAAAGAATCACAAATTGGACATTCATCAATCAACGTATAATAACTGTTGAAATGACATTATTTGCTGGGGAAGTTGTGATTATTGGCGTATATGCACCCACGAACGACACAAAAGATAAGGAGAAAGATACATTTTGGGACACCCTCAGGGAGACTATTGAAAAAATCCCAAGAAGAAAGGAACTGATTATCATGGGAGATCTGAATGGAAGGGTAGGAATTAGAGAATCTTGTAGAATAGTAGGAAAACATGGAGAGGACGAATATAATGACAATGGAGAACGATTGATTGCAATTTGTGAACAATTTGATCTAAAAATTACCAACACATTTTTCAAACATAAGGACATTCATAAACATACTTGGCAACAGAACACCAAAGAACTTCGTTCTATAATAGATTATATTATCATTAGGCAAACAAGTAGTTTCAAGGCAGTAGACGTCAGATCTTATAGAGGAGCCCAGTGTGGATCAGACCACTATCTAGTTAAAATGAAGTCTTTCTGGCCATGGAAGAATGCAAGGAGTGATACAAGTAACATAAATAAAACGAACCAGACTGAGAAAGATGAAAATTTACCTTTTAATATTGACAGCCTACAAGACGAAAGTATCAGAACACTCTTTGCGGCCAGGATGGAAAGGAAACTGGTTGAATCATTTGAAGGAAGTACAGAGGAAATATATGACTATATAAAAGCTAATGTGAAAATCATAGCAACAGAGGTGTTGGGTAAAAAAGATAGCAACCACAACCGTGCAGCAGAGTGGTGGTCAGAGGAACTAGAGGTCCTCGTTAGAGAAAAACGAAATGCGTTCCTTCAGTGGTTGAATGATAAATCAGACGAAACAAGGTCAATATACAAGGAAAAGAAGAATGAAGTGATGAAAAAAATAAGGATGGCAAAAAATGAAGCATGGGAAAGAACATGTGCCAAGGTGAATAGCAAATTAGGATTTGGGAGAGCAAAAGAAGCATGGTCAGTATTGAAAGGGCTTCGACAGGATACAAAAAGCAAAACTAATCTCCAACTGATAACACAAAAGGAATGGGAAGAGTATTTCCAAAAATTATTAAATGAGGACAGAGAAGAATATCTAGAAGAAGGAACAGGGGAAGATAAGGGACATGAAGATGATGAGATCCATATTTTAGAAAGTGAAGTACTTCAGGCGTTGAGAACAGGAAAGAATGGTAAATCACCGGGACCGGGCAATATCAATCTGGAGTGTCTGAAATATGGTGGTGACAAAATTGTGAAACTGATAACACACCTCTTCAACAAAATGATACATGGAGATTCAATACCCAACGAAATGAAGCTAGGTTACATTAACACAATATTTAAGAAAGGGGATCGCAAAATTTGTTCAAACTATCGAGGAATTTGTGTTACAAACACATTAATGAGAATTTTTGCGAAAGTAATTAAAAACAAACTGGAAAAAAATTTTAGAACCCAAGAAGAACAATGTGGATTCACGGCTGGGAGATCATGTGTAGACCATATTTTCACATTACGACAGATTTTGGAGAAACATAGGGAAAAATCAAAAAGTAGGATTAATTTTCATAGATCTAGGAAAAGCGTATGATACTGTTCCAAGAAAATTACTTTGGAGAGCACTACATATGGCAAACATAAACCCTTCCTTGATTAAAATAATACAACAGATGTATAAAGATAACATTTGCCAAGTGAAAGTTGGTAATAAACTTTCACAGAAATTTAGAACAAGCAAAGGCCTTTTACAGGGCTGTCCCATGTCACCATCATTATTTAAAATCTATATAGATATTAGCCTTAGAACATGGTCTCGTAAATGTAATAGTATGGGATTAGAAATAAGAGATGGAGTTTACCTACATCATTTATTATTTGCTGACGATCAAGTAGTCGTAGCACAAGATGGGGAGGATGCTAACTATATGTGCAATCAACTAGCAGTAGCATACAAAACTTGGGGTTTGAAGATTAATTACCAAAAAACAGAATACTTGACTAATGATTCAGATGAGCTATACATTGAAGGAAAGAAAATCAAAAAGATAAACACTTTCTGTTATTTGGGATCCATTTTAGAAATCGAGGGAAAATCAGAGTCAGAAATCAATAAAAGAATTAGTAGCGGACGGAGGGTCATTGGGATGCTTAACTCAGTCTTATGGAGCAGGAATGTAATGAGCAGAACTAAAAAATTAATATACAAATCCATATTAGAGAGTGTGGTTCTGTATGGAACAGAGACCTGGACAATTAACATGAAGCACATTAAAAAATTACAAGCTCTAGAGATGGACTTTTGGAGAAGATCGGCAAGAATCTCCAGGAAAGAAAAGATAAGGAACACCGAAGTAATAAGGAGAATGGAAATAAAAGAAAGAATATATGTCGTAATG
Organism: Schistocerca piceifrons; assembly: GCF_021461385.2. Classification (NCBI taxonomy): domain Eukaryota; kingdom Metazoa; phylum Arthropoda; class Insecta; order Orthoptera; family Acrididae; genus Schistocerca; species Schistocerca piceifrons. The sequence continues at coordinate 128,572,626 of NC_060138.1, read as the reverse complement.
GATAGGAAGAAATTACAATGGTACGGGCATGTACGACGAATGGAGGAAGCCAGAATACCAAAATTGATACTGGAGTGGGAATCGGAGGGGAGAAGAAGAAGAGGACGACCTGTGACCACCTGGTTCCAAAATGTACAGCACACAATGAGGAGAATGGGCGCAGAGGAAGAGGACACGCAAGATCGAAACACCTGGAGAAATATTTTGAGAGTATTGTTTAAGAACGTTTATTGTTTGTATTGTAATTTCCAAGTAAATTATTATGTTGGAGATAAGCCTCTGTAATGAGGAAAAGCTCAAAAATAAAAAAAAATTGTGACACCATGTTGCGTTAGTTTTCTTAGTAGTTCGCCAAGGACCTTGTTGTGATCGTCCGAAGTGGGCTTTGTGATGAGGATATCATCAACATAGGACGTGATGTCGTTCTTCAGACTTTCCGACAAAATTCCGTTCAGCCTCCTAATGAATGCTGCGGACGATATACTGAGACCAAAGGGCTATCGCCGGAACTGATAGCAGTGTCCTTCAACTAGGAATGCCGTATATTGACGACGCGAGGGGTGTAATTCAACGATAGGAAGTTTTATTCTAGTTTTGGCGAATACTATCCCTTTTTTAAAACATAATTTATTACAGGATGTTAGATTTACAGTAAAACTCTGGCCATAGTATGCATGAAAGCTAGTAGAATTTATACTTATCTGAAAAATGGGAAATACGGAACAGATAACTGTTCTTCAGCTTTTTTTCCCGTGTGGATAGGCCATGAAAACTAAAACAAGAGTTTTTAAAGTTGTTGGTAGCTGTAGAATGTCGAAGTACAGGGTGACAATTATTGAATTATATGAAATACAATCGTCATAACTTCTGGACGGTCTGCGTTAGGACGTTCGAACTGCACGTTTGGTCTCGAGACATAATGGGAATTATGTATGGTTTGGTTTAGCGACGAAGGATACTTTCATTTGGATGGGTTCATCAATAGGCAAAACTGGCGCATTTAAGGGACTGAGAACCAGCATTTCGCTATCGAGTAGTCTCTTCACCCTCAGCCGATGACTGTTTGGTGTCCAGTCACAGAATAATCGGTGCGACATTCCTTGATGGCACTGTGACTACCGAGTGATACTTGAAGGTTTTGGAAGATGATTTCAATCCCATTACCCAAAGTGACCCTGATTTCTACAAGATGTAACTCATGCAAGGCGGAGCTCAACCCCATCGAAGCAGGAGAGTGTTGATATCCTGGAGCAGCACATTGGGGACTGCATTCTGACTCTGGGTTACCCAGAGGTCACTGGCATGGGCCACGATTAGCTGCCATATTCTCTGGATCTGAACACGTGCAACGCTTTTTTGTGGGGCTATATTAAAGACAAGGTGTACACCAATAACCCCAAAACCACTGCTGAGTTGAAAACTGCCTTCAGGAGGTCACTGACTTTATTTATGTTCCGATACTACAGCGGGTCATGCAGAATTTCGCTATTCGTCTACGTGCCATATCATTGCCAGTGATGGCAGACATACCGAGCATTGCCGGCCGGGGTGGCCGAGCGGTTCTAGGTGCTACAGTCGCACGTTCGAATCCTGCCTCGGGCATGGATGTGTGTGATGTCCTTGGGTTAGTTAAGTTTAAGTACTTCCAAGTTGTAGGGGCTGATGACCTTAGAAGTTAAGTCCCGTAGTGCTCAGAGCCATTTGAACCATATTGAACATTTCATAACCTAAATCCGAATATCTTTAGCGGCGTTTACATGTTGAATAAAGTTTGTAACTGATTTACCTCTTCATTAATTGTCACCCTGTACGTTAAACTGGCTTCTAATTATTACCATTGAATGCAATCGTTGTTTTGATTGCCGTGGCACTGCAATACAGGAGGAACAGTGCGGCAGGTGCGTGCTTGGTAGTTACCCAACTGCTAAGTGAAGGGCGCCGGTGTCATTTCCCGCCTGGGACCGTGGGAGGCAGAGCGGAGGAGCCATCAAGCTGTGTAACGGGCGGTCGGGTCACTTTGAAGTCTCAGTCCTTTCGTAACAGCCTGCGTTTCTCGAGCAGTAGAATACTTCTGCGTCCGGCGGCCTACGCCAGCCTTGGAAAAAGACAGCTCCCACAGTTGCGAGAATGTTTATTTTTTTGCTAAGATCGCCTGCCTCCCTCTCACGCCTTACTCAATTCAAGGCCAGATCGCATGGAGAGTGCGGCACTCATGCTGTTTGCAGCCGGATGTGAATTCCTGAACCACTAACTCCTCGCGTCTTCCGCATTCCTCTCAGACCAACACGACTCATGCCGCATAGATTTCTAATTTTTGCTCTCCATCTCTTTCACATACCTGACGTCTCTAAAGAAAAACCGCGCAACAGCGGACGGGTATTCTCCCTGGCGTTAATTGTACACGAGCACGAGAAAAATGCGTTCGGCTGTGTTCGGTTCACATTCGCTTGTGTTCGCTCATCTTCCGCTGCTTGTCTGCCCTTCCGCGAACTATCAAAGGAAATTCTCGTTCTCTCCGCTTCGGTGCTAACAGTAAGGATGATATCGTGTGTTGTCTTGTCTAATTTTGTCATTCACAAGAGTTGCACGATAGAGTGGTCCGAAAAGAATGTAATGGTACTGTTGGAAGAATGTAAATACACTACGTGACCAAAAGAACCCGGACACCCCCCAAAACATACGTTCTTCATAATAGGTGCATTGTGCTGCCACCTATTGCCAGGTACTCCATATCAGCGACCTCAGTAGTTGCGGGGCGCTCCGCGGAACTCACCGACTTCGAACGTGGTCACGTGATTGGGTGTCACTTTTGTAATACGTCTTTAAGCAATATTTCCACACCCCTAAAAATCCGTAGGTCCACTGTTTCCGATGTGATAGAGAAGTGGAAACGTGAAGGGACACGTACAGCACAAAAGTGTACAGGCCGATCTCGTCTGTTGACTGCAAGTATATACCTATTACCTTAAATTCAATCTGTCTGTCTTATGGCTGGCGTCCCCCAGGGTTCTGTCCTCTCCCCTCTCCTTTATCTCTTGTATACAGCTGATATGCCCAAGCTACCCCCACCAGTTCACCTTCTCCAATATGCTGATGACACCGCCTTCCCGGCTCTCTATCCTACCCTTCAACGGTCTCAACGTACCCTCCAAACCCACCTTAACCAGTTCACCACTTGGTGTAACCAGTGGCTCCTCCGTCTGAACCCCTCCAAAACCCAGGCAATCATCATAGGCCGTACCACTCGCTCCTTTCGCCTCCAAGATTTCTACCTCACCCTTTATGGTCGTCCTATCCAACTCACCCCCACCCTGAAATACCTCGGCCTCACCCTTGACCGACACCTCACCTGGACCCCTCATCTCCTGACCATCCAGCAGAAAGCCCATTCCCGCCTCCGCCTGCTGAAACTCCTGTCCGGCCGGACATGGGGATTGCATCCTTCTACCATCCTCCACACCTACAAATCCCTCATCCGTCCTATCCTCTGTTATGCCAGCGTCGCCTGGATCTCCGCCCCCACCCGCTTTTACAAGGCTCTCCAAATCCTTGAACGCCATGCGCTCCGCCTTGCCTTCCGTATCCGCCTTCCTTCCCCCACACGGCTCCTGTATGAACTGATCCCCTTCCCCCACCTCCTCTTGTTCCTCCAACATCTCCGCATCCTTTACATTGTTCGCAGGGTTGATCCCCCCCACCCTCTGGTTTCCTCCTTCCTCTCCACCCCTCGCCCGTTGCCGCGCCTCTATCGCTGTATCCCTCCCTCTCTCCACCTCCACACCCTCCATCTCCTTCATCAGGGCAATTTCCAACGCCTCCCCCTCCCGGATGACGAACTTCGCCGTGACATATACCCTTCCTTCCGACTATAACCCGGCCTTCTTCCCCCCCCCCCCCCTCCCCAGGGCCCCCTTCTCCTCTTTCCTCCTCCTCCCAGAGCGGATTTTCCTCCATCCCCCCCTCCCCTGAGACCCTGCACCCCATACTTGCCTGTCTCCTTCCCACATCCCTCCCTACCTGGCCCTCTTCCGAGCGCCCCCCATTCCCCTCCCCCATCTCTTCCCCACCCTCCTTTCTTCAGGTCTCCCTCATCTCCTTGAACCTGGCAGATCCTCTGTATTGATCATCATCAGTGTGCCACGTCAGTGTTGTGTTTCGTGCTGTTTCTCGTGTGCGTCCGGAGGTGTGATTTTAATTGTGTACTGCCTTGAGGTTCGCTGTCAGTGTTACGTTGTGTGCTATGCCATCCATCAACACCTTTATGCTCCAGTAATACTGTGCCTTGTGTTCTTTTAATCGTCGCAGAGTGTGGCTTTTTGTGTGTGCTACTTTTAAACAGTTTTTTATCTCCGTTTTACAGTCACCCCGTTTTTTTGTATATTGCCTTCCATGATGTTCTCCCTTTTTTATATCTATGTTCGCCTTCTTCTCTCCTTTGCTGTTTTTAAATGTCTTCTATTGTTTTGTTCTATGTCTTTCGGCTGAAGAGCAGCGCATATGCTGCTGCCAGCCCGCCCCGATGGGGAATTGAAATACAATAAAGAAAAAAAAAAAAAAAAAAGTCTGTCTTATAGTAACTTTGTCACTGGTGATATATGTAATAAAATCCACTATACGTGGTGCGATCAAGACTGAATTTTAAGAAGAAAAATTTTAAGAAGCTTTTTGTTTAACTCGGACCGGCGGCTATGCAAATCCAACATCTGTCTTACTGTAGCTATGTTAAAGTACCGTGTATTAAGCAATGTTCGAACAACGAACCGGAGCTGACGCCCATGGAAATGGTGCTAATCAATTAATTCCTTTTGGAAAAGACTTTAGTTGGACTGAAATTAATGCTCAGCTAATGACACTATTTGTATGAGCACCGTGCGGATTTGACGTGCAAAAATGCTCATCCTCATTCGAATTTGACGTGCAAAAACAGTCAGCCTTAAATAATTAATGGTTCAAATTTGGCCCACCTGTGTATCGGATACTGGTCTAAGATGAGTTCTAACCATTTGAAAAAAATCTTGATTCCTTTGGATTTTACGTGCAAAAAAAAAAAAAAAAAGGAAAGAAAGGAAAAAAGAAAAGAAACGTTTTTTGGGAGATTTCTGAAAATCATCACTCCTGTACTTTAAACTAGTACGAACTAAGAATCAGTTCAAACTTTGCACGAAAGTAGATAGATGGATACAGTTAAAAATTTTCAACCCAATAAACTTTATCCGCTGCTGAGACACGGTGGTTTAAAGTCGACCTAAATGCAACACACAAAATTCGTTCTTGCGTGAACTGAAACAGTTTAAATGAATTAAATACATAAAAAATGCTTTCTCAAGATTAAATTGAAAACTCACTTTCAAAAGTCACCTTCATTCGAATTTTGCGTGTGAGAAACTGTTTTATTTTATTTTCTTTTATTCTCTTTGTGAGGTTTCTTATGCGCACCATTTCTACGTCACAGACTTGTGCATATCTGTTCAAATTTTGTAAGAAGGTAAACAAATACACGCAATTAATGGTCGTCATGATGTTTTTTGAAAGCCTTAGCCGTTGCCACGATATAAGCAACATGGTTCTAAAGACAACAAAAAAACCTATACCGAATCAGTAGTGGCCGAGACAACAGAAATCTACTTCGTTTGCCAAGCTACGGCAGTCTAATGTCAGAATTATGGTAAAGTAAAAGTTGGAAACCAGAGTGAAAGATCCTCCTATAGTAGCACAAAAAAGACGAACATGATCTGGACATAGGGATTTAACAGAAGGGAACTACCTTGTCGACTTCTTGACTGACACGTTGTGTCTCACTGCACAATGTTACAAAAGCCATGTGGGATGACATGATGTATGTGTCATGTTATAAAACATGAAATCATGGATCACGGTACTTTACGTGACACGACGCGTTATATTACGTGACATGGGTACTAATACTAGCAAGTAGAAAAGCACGAATGTGTAGAGATGATTTGATTTAAATGTCTTTGAAGCTGCCAGCTAAGTCGAAACACTAGTTCCCTTCTTTTACATCCCTAAATCTGCCAGGACATTTTTTTGTGCTACAATAGGAGCATATTTCAGTCTGTAAACATAATATTCGAAGATTATGGATAACCTGTTTAGAAGTCAGTTGAACAGATAGCAATGGACATAATAAGAGGAATCAAAGAAAGGTATGGTCCTATTTAATCACAGTTGAGAAGAATTGTATTCTTTTTCAACCAGCTGAAGTGTGTGTGTGTGGGTTTTATTTTGTCAAGTTTCGCAATGGATTGATCCAAGAAGTACCTTTTGGCTCCTCCAAGAAACAATTTCTATCTCACACTACTACAGAAGTCAGACAGATGCTCCTTATGTACCAACAAGAACTGCTTGAAAAACATTCAGCAACAAATATCTTCTGGAGTCGTCTGCTGTAAGGAAAAGACACAAAAATATTCTATATTTTTACGTAACTAGTGGAATACTTGGGTACTGGAGTATTGCTAGTTAGTGTAAGAAAAACATTAAACGATCAAAAATATTATTTATTGCAAAAAATTCTGAGAAATCAAGTGAAACTTTTTCTTATAAAATGATAAATTTCCGGTCTCTTTTTGGAACAGTAAATTGCCTCTTATGGATAGGAATGCTACTATTTTACAAAGTATGGAAAGGTTCTTTTCTCCCTTTTCTTTAAGAATGTTATTTACTTGGCAGAGTGGTCAAGAGCCGCGCCTACACGACTTGAATAGCTTTTCTAGATACGGTCAAGGCTGTCGCGTAAGAAATGTAATGGAGTGTACTGTTATGGAGGACAGATAGGGCTCACATACGCTCTAGCACACAATACCATGAGCTGCGATGACTGCTGCCTGTGTCGCTCACTGCTGACAAATAACACAACTATCTCTTTGTATCTGGATTGACCTTCACCTATCAAACTCTCCCTACACCTTGATGAAGTCGAGGACTCCTATCCGCCCCTAGTCTAACTACAACCATGGTACACAGGTCAGATAACCAGTCCACCGTGATGCTACTCAATAATCGCTCGTAGGTGTTTAACTAGTATTCTGTCCGTGTTCACACCGCACAATAAGTGTGGCGGCCAACACAGCGAACAACGCTTAATCGCGAGTGACTCAATATAGAGTGTCACTCCGATTCGCTAATGACAGAGGTGCTGTCCCGGTGAAGTACTGAGGAGAGACTTTGTTCCTCGCTCTTTGTGTACATGTACGAGCACACTCGCTCTTGTTACATGTTCCTGTCCAAGAGCGACAACGGAACGGCTCCTTTTCTGGAAAAATTGCAAGGGTATATCATTTGCTGTCTTCCCTCACTCCTCTGGCTCTTTGCATTAAAAATATTCTGCCAATCAGCGTTGCTCTTTTACACAGAATAATGAAGTTTCGTTTAAGTCGACCAATGCGGAAATATGTAGCATCTCCATTATGGATGTACTGTCCTCCTGTGAGAACTCCGTAATTATGCAGTCGGTCCGTCAAAGAATGCGTCTTCTGGGCGCTCCCACACAATGTAGCGGAATTTGCTTTTAAGTTGAACACAGGGATCGTTGTCCCTTCGCTCTGGCAAAAGCTGTCCTATCTCTGGGTATTCGCTCTGGCCAAAGTAGGTGTGTGTTGTTGACTCACCCCTCTGAAGGGACGGGCCTCCCAGCGGGCTGATTGCTTCTTTAGAACGAAAATTCCTGTGGCCATCATGTTGTGTACGCCAGCCAACCTCAGTGCGCACTTGCGATTTACTTATTAGATTTGCATATCGCTTACACGAATTCATACAAAATTGACTCTACCTTATCGAGTTTGGGTTCGAATGAAGCGTCTTGATGTGCAGAATACGATTGTGAGGACGGAATATGTAAGAAATGAAGGTCAGGAGACCACGCCACCTTACAGAAGAACACTTTTTGCCAATGTTTGTAAAGCTGCTTGCTATCGCTGCACAGTAATTAGTTTGCATCTAAAGCCACAAATGGCTGCATGTTTCAGGTGTCAGTACCATCACCGTTTATTGATAAGCGCGTGATATACGCGATGAGTACAAAGTACCATATCTTGTGTTGTCTACACCTACTACCTAAATAAATTTGTCCTATATAGAACACAACGTGTAGATGAGTTGGACAAAACCAGGGAAGGGAATATGCATAGTCGAAGTAGCAACACCACTTCTGCATTTTCGTAATTGGCGACGAGTTCAGCAGAGCACTTCTGCAGTGGTGTTAGTGCAGCTTACGCATGTAGGTTTATGACACCACATATATGGGCGTCTACCGAAATCTTTCCAGGAGAAGGAGAAGTTCAAAACTTGCCGGGTTTTGTACAGCTGATTCGGTGAGTTTGGAAAAGGTAGTGCGCCAACAACTAAATTTTTGTAAGATAAGTTATTGCATCTCAAAACACTGATACAGTAGTTATCTGCTTAGTATTTTTAAGGTAGATTACTTGGTGCGTAAATGGCAAACATGTTTTAATAGTAAGTGCAAAGTACATCTTTTTACGTTATTGTACGAATGTGTATGACATCTTTTTGATTAAACGACCTGAAATTGTATTCCTACATAAATAAACCCAGGGCATACAAACAGCTGTGAAATAAAGCTGGCAAATATTCAAAGAAATAATATATTCATATTCCTGTAATGTTAGACTGAAACTGAAAATTAAAAATCTGAAATAGAAGAATAGTCAGAATGATTGAAGAAATCCTTTTGGACATTAACACCCATCAAACTGGATAAACAGGGAAAAACGATTAAAATAATTTATTCAAATTAAATACTGTTTCTAGCACATTGAATGGCATCTATAACACTTTACATATTTTCATGTTAATCGATTTATTGCAAAATTTTCGTTATTTCTACCTTTTAGTGTCAACTGGTTCAAATGGCTGTAAGCACAATGGGACTTGACATCTGAGGTCATCAGTCCCCTAGACTTAGAGCTACTTAAACCTAACTAACCCAAGGACATCACACACATCCATGCGCAAGACAGGATTCGAACCTGCGACTGCAGCAGCAGCACGATTCTGGACTGAAGCACCTAGAGCCGGCCAGCCACTGCTGCCGGCAGTGTCAAGTGGCATAATTTAAGCTTAAGTAAATGAGTTCTGAAAACTACATTTTTATTGGTTCATTATGGAAAGGTTCTGCCCAAGGCCGGTATATTACTACACTCATGCTCATAAATTAACGATTATTGCAGAATGTGGTGCCACACAACGTGGCACTTCACAAAACTGGCGCTAATAGCGTAGGCACATTGGGAACACACACGACACAGATCTGTAAGTCCACGGTATTGGTGATAAGTTGAAAAAACCGCCCCGAAACACATGTGCTACAAAACGCCACTGTTTCCTGCACATGTACCCCGACATTAATATGGGATATGATCACCATGTACACGTACACAGGCCGCACAATGGTTTGGCATATTCTGGATCAAGTGGTCGAGCAGCTGCTGGGGTATATCATCCCATTCTTGCACCAGTGCCTGTCGGAGCTCCTGAAGTGCCGTAGGGGTTTGATGATGTGCAGCGATACGTCGACCGAGAACATTCCAGATGTGCTCGATGGGGTTTAGGTCTGGAGGACAGGCAGGCCACTCCATTCGCCTAATATCTTGTGTTTCAAGGTACTCCTCCATGATGGCAGCTCAGTGGGGCCGTGCGTTATCATCCATCAGGAGGAAGATGGGACCTACAGAACCCCTGAAAAGGCGTACAAACTGGTGCAAAATGACGTCCCGATACACCTGACCTGTTACAGTTCCTCTGTCAAAGACATGCAGGGGTGTACGTGTAATCCCACCCCACACCATCAAACCACGACCTCCATACAGGTCCCTTTCAAGGTGCCAGATGAAAACCCGGCGAGAATCACTGTCCAGACTATACATGAACTCGTCCATGAACATAACCTGGGACTACTGTTCCAATGACCATGTACTGTGTTCTTGACATCAGGCTTTACGGGCTCTCCTGTGACCAGGGGTCAGTGGAATGCATCATGCAGGTCTCCGGTCGAATAAACCATGTCTGTTCAGTGGTCTGTAGGCTGTATGTCTGGAGACAACTGTTCCAGTGGCTGCTGTAAGGTCCCGAGCAAGGCTACCTGCAGTACTCCGTGGCCGTCTGCAGGCATTGATGGTGAGATATCGGTCTTCTTGTAGTGTTGTACACTATGGACGTCCCGTACTGTAGCACCTGGACACGTTTCCTGTCTGCTGGAATCGTTGCCATAATCTTGGGATCACACTTTGTGGCACACGGAGGGCCCGTGCTACGACCAGCTGTATTTGACCAGCCTCCAGTGGCCCTAGTACTCTATCCCTCATAACGTCATCAGTAGGTGTTCTTTGAGCCATTTTCAACACACAGTCACGATTAGCATGTCTGAAAACGTCTGCACCGTTCTCTGACATGCACCAACACACCTCTGCATATGTGGACTGCTGCCAGCGCCGCCGTGCGACGACTGCATGTCAAATGCACCGTATGGTCATACCCCGAGGTGATTTAAACCCGCAAACCGCCCGCCAGAGTGTTGTTTCATCATGTATCAGCATTATCCTTAATTTATGAGCATGAGTGTAGATGAATGTGACAAATCTGCTGAAAACATCCTCGTTTAGGCTGGCAGAATCAGTTTTTAGCAACCTAGGACCACACCAAGCTAATCCTCGTCTCTCTACTGTCACGTCATTGTGTAGTATGCTAACTGTAATGCAGAATTCTTATTTCTGTGATTGCATTTGGCGCTGTGTTCCACTCATTGACTTTGAGACAGTCTGAATCCAAGATATGTTCTTTTTTCGATTGATGAGTTTCGGGTTAAGTATGGATGTGTACACCTACAATACGACGTGGCTTTGTTTTTCCAAGTATACTATGATAGCACTGCCGTGTAAAACTGAATGCAGATTCAGAAAGCCATCATGGGTTTTCTTTTTCCACAGACAATGGTAAACTACAGTTACGATTCCGTTGTGCGAAGGGGAAGGGGCGCCATTCTGGCAACTGGAGACTGATGACTGGAACGTAAACTGCTGTTGTGTTCATGAGTTGGGAATCGGCGATGGCATCCGTGAACCATTGTTACGACTCCTTTGTGCTGCTCGGTAAGGAAGCAACATAAAAAAGATTTAAGACATTATTTCAGCACGGTTCTGTAAAGGTTCGCACGTGTCTCGACTGCCTAAAGGGCAGCCACACCAAGGAACTGGCATAATGTCCGGTGAGCAGAGTGACTGCTACGAAAACCCAACCCAAGACTTATATTTATAGGTAAGGTGTTGCTGAGGTTATAGTCGACTGTGTCAAATCTACAATTTAGTCGAGTCGCATATGTTGATTGTTAGAAATTCAGACTGTTCTGTAATACGAGGGGCGCCTTTTTCTAGGCCAATTTCGGTTGAAAAAATGAGGTTTGTCGTGGGACATCGTTGAATACTCCCGCCTTAACGCCTATAGTTTCATGAAATCCTGACAGATGGTGGCGCCGTACGTAGCCTTCAAAATGGCGTCTGTAACGAAGGTGCATTCCAAGCAGGTAGCTTCTTTTGGCGGAAAGCCAGAGCATTGCAGATATTCATAGTATAGGGAAGCAGCCTACTCACGCCATATAGAATTCATATGCTTTCCATTGTGTGCCAGCCTAGTCCGCTCTAACTAGATATGACGTCACGAATGTTGCACAATGCCTTAAAAGTAAAGTAAATAATCTGAAAAGTTAATAGCAAGTCAGGACTGATGCTAAAATGATAATGTGTTAAGTTTCAGTTTAGTAACTTTTAACAGTTTTCAAAATTTGGATGTTTTAAGTGAAAATCATTGGCGCAACACGAACGAGCTATAAACTACAAAATTAATATTCGGATTCCTTCCTCATTGTAATTTAATGGAAACAGCATGCTGGATCTCACAAAGTAATATTTTGATTGAAATTCATGATTTTCTGTTTTTGTGTCCTAAGAATATGGAAGCGAGATAGATTTAAGTAAGGGATTAGATAAAGCTAGGATGTTTAAAGTAGAATGGAGATACGCTATAATAACAAAGATGTTGACTGGAATACTCTCTTTCAAATTCTGAAGGTGGCAGGGGTAAAATACAGGGAGCGAAAGGCTATTTACAATTTGTACAGAAACCAGATTGCAGTTATAAGAGTCAAGGGGCACGAAAGGGAAGCAGTGGTTGGGAAGGGAGTGAGACAGGGTTGCAGCCTCTCCCCAATGTTATTCAATCTGTATATTGAGCAAGCAGTGAAGAAAACAAAAGAAAAATTCGGAGTAGGTGTTAAAATCCACGGAGAAGAAATAAAAACTTTGAGGTTCGCCGATGACATTGTAATTCTGTCAGAGACAGCAAAGGACTTGGAAGAGCAGTTGAACGGAATGGATAGTGTCTTGAAGGGAGGATATAAGATGAACATCAACAAAAGCAGAACGAGGATAATGGAATGTAATCGAATTTAGTCGGGTGACGCTGAGGGAATTAGATTAGGAAAGGAGACCAAGTAGTAAAGAAGTTTTGCTATTTGGGGAGCAAAATAACTCATGATGATCGTAGTAGAGAGGATATAAAATGTAAACTGGTAATGGCAAGGAAAGCCTTTCTGAAGAAGAGAAATTTGTTAACATCGAGTATACGAGTGTCAGGAAGTTGACTTCTCAAAGTATTTGTATGGAGTGTAGCCATGTATGGGAGTGAAACATGGACGAAAATAGTCTGGACAAGAAGAGAATAGAAGCTTTCGTAATGTAGTGCTACAGAAGAATGCTGAAGATTAGATGGGTAGATCACGTAACTAATGAGGAGGTATTGAATAGGATTGGGGAGAAGAGAAGTTTGTGGCACAACTTGACTAGAAGAAGGGATCGGTTGGTAGGGCATGTTCTGAGGCATCAAGGGATCACCAATTTAGTATTGGAGGGCAGCGTGGAGGGTAAAAATCTTAGAGGTAGACCAAGGGATGAATACACCAAGCAGATTCAGAAGGATGTAGGTTGCAGTAGGTACTGGGAGATGAAGAAGCTTGCACAGGATAGAGTAGCATGGAGAGCTGCATCAAACCAGTCTCAGGACTGAAGACCACAACAACAACAACAACAACAACAAAGATGTGAGAAGTTTCGAAAAGGTAGCTATAAAACTGTAGCTGTAGCGTATCTCCATAGGGCAACTTCAGAGTTCATATATTGCACGCAGTGCAACTAAAATAATTATCTCACCAAAAGTATTTAACCTAGCCACATCGGAATTTTATTACAGATGCTTACCTGTGTGCTGATTGCACAATTATAGTTAGAGCTAAAGTGAGAGCTTCATTGGCCTTCAGCGAATGAAGCAATTAATTATTTAGTAAACTGAAGTGGTGCTTTACTAGCGCAGCGGGTGGTCAGGAAGGGAAATTTTGTCGGCTGGGCTTTCGGCGGTTCGCACCGCGGCTATATAAATTAGAGCATAGATTCGTCTCAGCACGCACTCCGTGTCGGAAGCCACGTCGCGTCTGTGCAGTTGCAATGAACAGCCTTGGATGCCGCATTATGTAACTCGGTATGAGTTCGCGTTGTGGTAAAGTGTTAATTGCAGAACGACTCCAGTAATTTATTCTTAGTTTGCGTATGTCGTATTATCACGTGTCGTCGCAGTACAGACCTTCTATCATTACTAGCGTGGCATTTGATGAGTATTAACATCAAATTTTGGCGAGCATTCACTTTGAACATTTGCATCGATAACGATTATTGAACAGTTTCGTTATCTAGGGATAATAGGATCCACGCAATAGACTCTGAACAGCTCTGATAGTACAAGAGTTGATAAGGTAAACATTTGTCTGGAACTTTAAGGTTTATCGTTTTCAGAATATAGTGAAAATTGTTATACAGGGCTATTACAAATGATTGAAGCGATTTCATAAATTCACTGTAGCTCCATTCATTGACATATGGTCACGACACACTACATATACGTAGAAAAACTCATAAAGTTTTGTTCGGCTGAAGCCGCACTTCAGGTTTGTGCCGCCAGAGCGTTCGAGAGCGCAGTGAGACAAAATGGCGACAGGAGCCGAGAAAGCGTATGTCGTGCTTGAAATGCACTCACATCAGTCCGTCATAACAGTGCAACGACACTTCAGGACGAAGTTCAACAAAGATCCACCAACTGCTAACTCCATTCGGCGATGGTTTGCGCAGTTTAAAGCTTCTGGATGCCTCTGTAAGGGGAAATCAACGGGTCGGCCTGCATGAGCGAAGAAACGGTTGAACGCGTGCGGGCAAGTTTCACGCGTAGCCCGCGGAAGTCGACGAATAAAGCAAGCAGGGAGCTAAACGTACCACAGCCGACGGTTTGGAAAATATTAAGGAAAAGGCTAAAGCAGAAGCCTTACCGTTTACAATTGCTACAAGCCCTGACACCCGATGACATAGTCAAACGCTTTGAATTTTCGGCGCGGTTGCAACAGCTCATGGAAGAGGATGCGTTCAGTGCGAAACTTGTTTTCAGTGATGAAGCAACATTTTTTCTTAATGGTGCAGTGAACAGACACAATGTGTGAATCTGGGCGGTAGAGAATCCTCACGCATTCGTGCAGCAAATTCGCAATTCACCAAAAGTTAACGAGTTTTGTGCAATCTCACGGTTTAAAGTTTACGGCCCCTTTTTCTTCTGCGAAAAAAACGTTACAGGACACGTGTATCTGGACATGCTGGAAAATTGGCTCGTGCCACAACTGGAGACCGACAGCGCCGACTTCATCTTTCAACAGGATGGTGCTCCACCGCACTTCCATCATGATGTTCGGCATTTCTTAAACAGGAGATTGGAAAACCGATGGATCGGTCGTGGTGGAGACCATGATCAGCAATTCATGTCATGGCCTCCACGCTCTCCGCCCTTAACCCCATGCGATTTCTTTCTGTGGGGTTATGTGAAAGATTCAGTGTTTAAACCTCCTCTACCAAGAAACGTGCCAGAACTGCGAGCTCGCATCAACGATGCTTTCGAACTCGTTGATGGGGACATGCTGCGCCGAGTGTGGGAGGAACTTGATTATCGGCTTGATGTCTGCCGAATCACTAAAGGGGCACATATCGAACATTTGTGAATGCTTAAAAAAACTTTTTGAGTTTTTGTATGTGTGTGCAAAGCATTGTGAAAATATCTCAAATAATAAAGTTATTGTAGAGCTGTGAAATCGCTTCAATCATTTGTAATAACCCTGTAGTAAACTGAATTTTCTATGCATCCCAGACATCATGCTAAATCCTCAGTGTAATGAACTTCAATGATGAATAACTTCAGTTCTCCATCAGTGTAGGCACAGTGACCTTTAATTACAGGCATCACGTTTTTGCTAATCACTTTCTCGTGGCCAACATTGTAGTTAGAGGGCCTATGTGGAGAACGGCAACAATACAAAAGAAATATAATTTTACCACCCACTACCCCACAATAGGTGCTTGCAGAGCGTCTGCGGATACCTGGCAGTGAACAAAAGCACGGTGATCCAAGCAACTGCTTCCGACCTCCTCGTGTCGACTGGCCGCACACGGCTGTGACTCCTGCAGTGTCGGAACGTGCGGACACCCTCATTCGAGGTGATAGGCGGATCACAATCAAACACCTCGCTGCTCAACTGGACATCTCTATTGACAGTGGTGACGCACTCGTCCACCAGTCGGGGTACTCAGAGGTGTGTGCCCGCTGGATTCCTCGCAGCTAACAGAACATCGTAAAGACCAACGAAGGAGTATCTGTGCGGAGCTGCTTTTGTGGTACCAGGTTCGTCACTTCGAACCGGAAACAAAACGGCAATCCATGGAGTGGTGCCAAACTACTTCCTTTCTGAAGAAAAAGTTGAAAGCCGCACCGCCGGTCGGTAAAGTCATGGCGACGGTCTTCTGAGACTGAGTAGGGATTATTCTGTTTGATGTCCTCTCGTGTGCAACAGTCAACGCTGTGGTACCGTGCGGGCATATAGGTTTCTCGCAGTAAGGCGTCATAAAGATGTCACAATGAACGGAGATTATGTTGAAAAATAGGGATCCCTCTCAGTATTGGAAAGGGAAAACCCTCGAATTAATGATCAGTTGCAACAAGAACTGACCAGAGATGGCTCATGTAAATGGCCTCATACAAAGCGCAAGCCAATCTCTGACTACCAGAGGTGCAACCCTGAAACGACGGCAAAAAAGGTACTTTCCATATTAATGTCATACAATTGCATACCCCCAGAAAATATAGTCAGTGTAATACCATCTGGACAACATTATTATATTAATGCTTGCTCAGATAATTGTCCTAAAAGGACAAATTATCTCGGCGGGACAGTGACGCCGCCATCGCGACCTTGGGACCCCGGGGGACAGATTTTTTTTATAAATTGCTGACCCTCATGAATCGAAACATGACTGCGTCACGTCGTTTCATGATTCGAGGGTCAGTTGCTTCATTTGCTGAAGGCCAATGAAGCTCTCACTTTAGCAACTTATAAAAAAAATCTGTCCCCCGGGGTCCCAAGGCCGCGATGGCGGCGTCACTGTCCCGCCGAGATAATTTGTCCTTTTATGACAATTATCTGAGCAAGCACCCACGCCAGCAAAAGGTTGCCCGACACGTGTTGATAACAGGATTTGTTTTAACCGGCTGTACCCGAATTTTAGTATATAAGGAGGATGATTTGGAGCACAGCACATCATGTCCTCTGAACCGACTGCGAGAACTTCTATTGTCGCTAACGAGCTGCCGGAAATAGTAAGTACACTTCTATTACAATGGAAACTTTGTACAAACTTGCACGAATTGCTGTTTGTGGAAGACTCCAAAATGCCTTAGATGTTTGTCAATTGGAGTTACCACAAACTATACGGGAAGATATTCTATTGGAATTTCGTGTTTCAAAATTTAATTTCATGTTAAATTCGTATAGGTTGCCAGAATGTTATATATTTAATAAAAGTGAGAATGTTCCCATGATTTGTGAAATCGAAAATGATGCAGTAGAAGCTTGTGCAAAAATAAGAGCGGGAATTCCAGTTCCATGGGAAACACTTGGTTTGATTACAATGTCTTCTTTTGACATTAGTACATTCTGGCAAAGTAGATTCAAAATTAAAGTATTTTTTTACGAAGTTACTTACAAGCATTTTGTATATACTATTTGTGAGAACTGTTTATACAAATTATCCGATTCATAGCAAAACGCGCTACTGCAACCACTTCTTATTGGAATAAAAATTAATATGGTAACCAAGACACCATCATTTTTATATGGTGTAACTTGTCCGCCACATATTAAACAATATAGTCATTGGTGCATGTTTTGTGCAAATAGTCCATTGTTCAGAAGTGTACGTTGTGGTGGCTCATTAAGCAGTGTATCGGATTCAGAGGAAGACGATGCTGATTTGGCTGATATGTTGCTTGCAGACCTCTGATGGAGACATCTTCCAAACGATCTCCACCCTGGTTCAAGCACACGTGACGAGTCCAACGCTGAAAATCTTCATCTGGATCACTACGAGATTACACTGCCAGTTGGGAGCCACCGATGGACCCTTAGGGACATACATAGAGTGGGGAATGATATGTTGCACATGAATTCTGAATAAAACCAACCAGTTTTAAGAAAAAAAAAAGTGTTGCATTACTCATTGAAGGCTCCCCGTAGTTACTCCTATGGGTGCAACCGGCAATATTAAACCTACAGTTTAGTGGAGTCGTAGACAGTGATTGTTAGAAATTCAGAGAATTCTGTACTAAGTAAAAAAGGGCTGTACCCAGATTGCGCGAGTTGGTAAATGCCGTCTCTTGCCGAGCCCGCCCCCTCCCCAAGGAATGATCTTTCAGGTTTCGCGCTCTGTCGCTGACGACGTAACTGGAGACAGAGTATGATCTCGGACTGAGTAAGGATTGGGAAGGAAATTAGGAGTTTAGTAATCAATTGAACTTTCCTTGCCATTCATCGTACATGAATTAAGGGTTACCACTGTAAAATATTTAGTAACCTTGTAAGGTGGCTGTAATTTCGCACCTTACAAGCACCCATCCACATACTTTTCCGTGACCTACAAACACAATTAGGTATCATTTGATAGGTTGTACATCGTATATATGAATACATAAAGGAGACTGACATTGTCACGTACGCCATGTAAATAATTGCTAACGTTTATTGCATGAAAGGTCACGGAGTGTCTTTATTATCACACTAGTAGAGGTTGGAACGACAGTAGAAATGAAACGGCAGACGGAACTCCAGCCCTGGGTGGAAGACCCACACACGTGTGTTGGTCCTGCTTAAATACAGGGAGTAGCAAGATTGATGTTGTGACGCCTGAGCGCTGGGGCACAATAGGGTCGCGACCGGCCAGTGTTGTAGCCGAACCAAAAGGATTATACTTCAGACTTGGACGCAGCTGGGAGGAACGGGGAAGAGTCACATCGAAAACCACGCAGGCTGGGTTATTTCCAAGAATTTTTACTCAGAAGCGTATCATTGTACGAATATAGGTTATTCCTCGCAAACTTTCCGCGCTGGACGATAAAAGACTAAAATATGGTTGGTCTGCGTTCGGAAGAATCTGTAGAGAGGGAGAATATTCCGTGGTCTGGGGAATATGATTCGTTTTCGGAATTACGATGGTGGGGAGCCGAGCCTTGCTGGGAGGCCAGCGGTAGAGAGATGTGGTCCTCCATTGTCAGCGCCCGTGTGTGACGGTCGACCGATATAAGCTTTGTTGGTATGGACAGACTTGCTGTCTTTGTTCTCAGGAGAGTTTATAGTTAGAACAGTTAGGCACTGTACTGTTGTGAACCTATACGATTCTGGACTTCACCTCCGGGTTGGAAGTCGTCGTTGAGTACGCAGTGTTCAGTAATTGAGAGCACTTCTTCTGCCTATACTTATCTTGAGATGTTATCTGAACGCTGTCCTTGTGGCTAGGAGTTCGCGTTTCTCGTCTGTAGAACACAGAGAGGAGAAGACAGTGTTAGAGTAAATTAGTCAGAGGACCGCCTTCCGCCGTCCTAGTGTTTGAAAAACTTTATTTGTGGCTGGAGTTCTTCCATCGTCGCAGACGAGTACGAGAACCATCACTTCGACGCACCGGACGCAGTACATACGGTGATATCGCAAATTGCTTCGGCTTATTAGGGCTATAAAAGCTAAACAGTTGTGACCACGTTAGTTTATTTCCACTGAGGCTCCACACCACTGTAGATCATCTTTGAAAGTAGTGTCTTCCAGTGTTTGGTACGTAGATGATGTCAGTCATTTCTCGTTATTCATATTAGACCGCGCAGTCATTTCGCGTTATTGATATTAGACCGCGCAATCATAATAAGGGGCAGAGATGTGAAATGTAAACTTTGTAATACAAAGTTTTTTTTTAAATCTACAATAAATATATAAGCAGGAACAACGTTTATCATTTAGTAGGATTAGTTGCCTTCATCATTCATTTATGTTTAGAATGTAATTTATAGAATTAAGAGATCCTAAGATCTACTTCAGGGGGTAGTCAGACAGGGCCAAATCTTCATTTTAGCGTTTATTATTCTCCGTTGCGCACATTCATTTTACATCCGCCTGGAGTAGCTTCTTGGAAGCTATTTCAAGTAATAATCAAACATCTCGTTCTTTTCGCAGAATGTTAGTGTGTGGGAAAAAAAACTATGGAGTGCTGAGGATATTTTCACATAAACGGTGAAATACGTCTGTAATTTTCTATGGTAACCTTTTACCTCTGTTATATTTTAAACTATGGCAAGTGGTTCATCAGGCCTTTACATTAGACATCAGAATATTCATAATCGACATCGAATGGTCCCTAACACACTATGGTTCAGACTTAATGAGACATCAGTTTTAAATGATGCGAATTGAACTCATCGCCGAGGCACTGGAGTAATTGTTGGTTACAAAGGAAAGGATATTTTTCTCTCGCAGTCATCGAAGCTATACACGGAAAGCTTGCCAAAAATGGCTCTGAGCACTATGGGACAACTGCTGAGGTCATCAGTCCCCTAGAACTTAGAACTAGTTAAACATCCATGCCCGAGGCAGAACTCGAACCTGCGACCGTAGCGGTCACGCGGTTCCAGACTGAAGCGCCTAGAACCGCTGGGCCACACCGGCCGGCGCGAAAGCTTGCCATTCTATTATTTAATGCTCACTGTGATAACACAATGGTGAAGAGTGTGCACGGAGCACTGCTTGGAAGAAAGCCTGGAGTCCCTCAAAACTCTTACAAATTCCGAAAGAGCACTGTTATGCCTAAATTGTCCCAAGGTATCGGTACCCATTCTGTCAAATATCCCAAGCTCCATGCACTGCATCATGACAGTCTGCTGAAAAGTAATGCCTCCGAATTTTTTATTATGTTCTCAATATCGTTTGACGTATTACATATCACGAATATTACTCGATAGACTTCCCCACTTCACTGATGCAAGTTGCAATCGTCTGGCAGTAGTGCGCTCGGAATTGTAGCGTGTTACGTGGCTGTCTGTAACGCACCGTAGTTATGTCGGCGCGTGAGAGATGCTCTGAGAAATGAAAGCACCAATTCGAAACGTTCCCCGGCAAATGGAGCACCTTCTCCTTCAGCATGACATGTCAGACCATACACGAGTACTCCCACGTCTTGGGTTCTCTGTCATCGATCATCCTCCATGCAGTCTCGACTTGGCCCCATCCGATTTTCATCGTTTCCAAAACTTAATGAGAACTTTCGAGGATTTCATTTTGATAGTGATGAATGTAAATAACGTTTGTTTTATTTAAAAAGCTTTAAGAGTTTCCACAAAAAGCATTTGGAGGCATCACTGGCATCATTTTTCAGCATGCCTTCGTACACTGGTTGCTGACACCAACACGGGAACTCATAGCTGTGAACAACAGAATACCCAACAATAGCATTTTCGCACACAAGATTGATCAATTTGACAGAAGTTGCAATGAGGAATCTTCAGCAATAATCAACTACAAGGGAGTTACCCACTTATAATTAACTACTTTGATGCCTAAAAGTCACTTAACTAAATGTTCCTAAGCACGCCAAAATGCCGTCAAGAATGGAAAAAATAAGTAGACGGAAGTAAAAGGAACTAATAACGATAAATCACAGCTAATACATTCTGATGCCTTCTTCCAAGACCAGACAGCACTTTCCGAGTCCAGCCAGGAATATTTGAAAACCACCCCCGCTAGCGAAACGGCTCTTCTGCTTAAAAAAGGTGGAGAAGATTTTCGTTGAGTTCGAAATGTCCAAACACCTCTGTCTCTACAGACTCAGGTTTCCATTCTTATCACGGCCTGTTCCCTTCTCTGTAATTTCTAAACGACGCTAGCTAGAGGACCGCTCCTCAGTTTAAAAAGTGGAGGGGAGAGGTTTATTGAGTTCACAATATCCAGGCAACTCTCTCGCTCTGAGCCTAGGTTTATCAACCCTGTCAGGGCCCATTCACTTCCCCGTCTCTTTCTACGTTTCTTTTTTTCCCCCAAACACCCATGCATCATACAAAGCCAGACACTCATGGAATACAGGATAACGGAAAATAGTATGCACTAGGATAACGGAAATAAAACAAATAGCTTGGTCCATCTTTTCTCCCGAGGTTTAGTGTAGTCTCGCCACGGTAAAAACTAGCATGACGGACTCGATAAAGACACAACTAATATGAGACGCAAGTGAAAAAATACATCAAGTTACACGAAATGAATCCATGGAAGTATTTAATTTTATTTTACACCTCTAGTTCCTTAGGACCAAATTGAAGAGGAAATTTCCCTGGTAATGGAACGTTTCAGAACATGAAATAGCAACAGAGAAGTAATAATGGATAAAATAAAATGTTTAGGAAGCCTAAAGAGACGACAAGTTTATATTAACGCAATCAACAAAGAACACAGAAATCAGCTTTATTTTTCTAGGAACTTCTCGAAAGAATAGGGTGACCCATGGGCAAACTCTTGAGATTAGATTTTAAAGCGCGTGGATTATTGCTAAGATATTTGAATTTTTGTGGTAGCTTATTGAAAATGGGTGCTGCAGAATATTGCACACCTTTCTGAACAAGAGTCAAGAAAGTGCGATCCAAATACAGGTTGGATTTCTGCGTAGTATTATCTGAGAGAAAGCTGCTTATTCTCGGAAATAAATTGACACTGTTAACTAGAACCGATATTAAAGACTATATATATTGAGGGCCACTGTCAGAATACCCAGACTATAAACAGAAGTCGACAAGAGGTTCGCGAAGTTACACCACTCATTGTCCTAACCGTCCGTTTCTGAGCCAAAAATACCCTCTGAGACTGGGAAAAGTGACCATACAAAATAATAACATACGTCATAAGCGAATGAAAATAAGCCAAAGTAGACTACTTTTCGTGTCGAAAGATCAGCTACTACAGATACTGTTCTAATAGCGAAAATGGCAGCACTAAGTCTTTGAACACGATCCTGAACATGGGCTTTCTACGACAGTTTACTATCCATCTAAACATTTAGAAATTTGAGCTGCTCAGTCTCACAAATCAATCACATGCCCATTTTGCGTAATTAGAGCATCAGGTTTTGTTGAATTGTGTGTTAGAAACTGTAAAAACTGAGTCTTAACATGATTTAACGTTACTTTGTTTCCTACAGTCCATGAACTTATGTCTTAAACTGCATTATTTGAAACAGTGCCAACATTGCACAGAACAACCTACCAAGCTAGTGTCATCAGCCAACAGAAATATAAGTATGAAGGCATATCATTCATACAAATAAGGAACGGGAATGGCCCCAGCACTGATCCGTGGGGCACCCCACCCCCTCCCATTTTATCATGCTCCATTCGTACTCCACATCATAGCCACTCTCAATGCTCTGAAAAATGACTTTTTGCTGCTTTTGCTGTCTGTTGTTAAAGTAAGAGGTCAACCAACTGTGAGCTACTCCACGTATTCCATAATGATCCAACTTCTGGAGCAATATTTTGTGATCAACACAATCAAACACCTTAGTTAAAAAAAATATACCTAGCGTTCGAAACCTTTTGTTTAATATATCAATACCTCACAGAGAAAGAAGAACGTAACATTTTCAGTTGTTAAAGCACTTCTAAAACCAAAGTGTACACTTGCAGCAAATTATGTGAAATGAACTTATCAATTTTTCTTACATATACAGTCTTTCCAATAACTTTAGTTAACGTTGATAGCGTAGAAATACTCTTTCTCCCTTTTATAGAGCGGCTTTACTACTGCGTACTTAAATATTTCAGAAAACTGACTTTTCCTAAAGGAAAAATTATAAATATGGCTAAGTAAATGGCTCACATGTGCAGAACAGTACTTAATTATTCTGCCTGATGTACCATCATATCTGTGAGAGTCCTTAGTCTTCAGTGATTGAAAATAATTCAACTTTCCCCCTTGTCAGTATCACGAGGAGTATTTCAGATATCAGCCTATTCTATTTGCGTACCACATACTCTTTGCCCTGCTAATAACATTTTCAAGCATTTTACAGTATTTTAAGCAGGGATGCCTATCAGCTGACTTCAATCTAAAGAAGGTGCGGCTCTGATATGAACTACTACAAGAATTTTCCGGTGAGTTATTTCAATACGACGTATACAGTGTTGCGCTCATAACAAACCACTGTCGCCGCATACCATTCCTATTTTCCATGCCGCACCTCAGAGTATAAGATTTTGGCTTTAACTTAAAAATACTGTTTCTTGTTGCCCAGTCCACTGGTGATGACGTGTCTACATTGCAGGGACAGTAGGTTCATCTTTCAACGCGGGGCATCTCTACAGGAGATGCATTCTTGTGGAGAGAGCTTCTTCAAGGAGAAAGAATCATTAGCAATGCGTCCTCTTACACGTAGTCAGACGTGGGTTTTTTCATTTATGCCTTGAATGTCCAAATGAAGCGTTCAGCGACCCTGTTTGGCTCTGAATGAAAAGACACGATGTGAATGTCCTGTATCCCATGGGCCTTGCAGAAAGACTCAGATTCTTGGCTGGTAATCTGGGTGTCATTACGCGGAGCGGTGGCTGTAGGAAGACCCTCCAGAGCGAAAATCTGTTTCAGAGCCCGGATCATTTGGGGCACCCTGGCATTATTCATTCTGAGGATGTACGGTAGCTAGTGTATGCGTCCACAAGAATTAGCAAACTCGTTCCCAGAAAAGGTCTGGCATAATCGAGATGGAGCCGACTCCTGGGCTCTGTTGCCTTAGGCCAAGAAAAAGAAGTGTACAGTAGTACTATCAACATTGTTGTCTGTAACTCGGCTGTGGTCATCCAATAATGGATCTTGAAGTTCAGCAGCTGAAAAAAAACTTGTCACGTTATGTTGGCAGCAAGCTCTCAAACACAGAGGAACCGATGTTTATAAAAGGACTTTCATAGTGGCGACACACCTTTAATCGCAAGGGTTAACAAGACAGTAAATGCCACCAAAAACCTAGGAATAGCTCCGCCCCACAAAAAGCTGACAAATCGACGTCTGTGACACTAGGGGTGGAGCCTGCAACTGACTGTTTGTAGATCTAGCATTCACAAAAAAACGATGTTTGATTTGAACAGTCTGATCTGATCAATGCTATGCCACGAAATTTGGACAGCAGTGGAGGACCAATAAAAGCACACGTAGCACTGTTTATAATAGTTTTAGAGGAGCCCATTTCAACTTGCAATTGAATTTCGTTTCCGTTGAGCTCAACAATACCGTAAACATTATTTTCTAAATCTCGCACCATATATTCAGCGTCATTGATCGAAGTAGATTGCCTGACATTGCGGCGTTGCTTCTGTAAACAAACCTCTGCCTTATGATCCTGTTTAAGACAGCATGAGCACTTCATGTGTATGTAAAAGCACGACTGTCCTTAGCAATGAGCACAAGATTTAACTTTAGGAGGCTGATGTCCAACGGACTTGCATTTGTCCTCGTTTTGTGGGGCGGAGCCATTCCTAGACTTTTACTGTCTTCTTAACCCTTGCTTCTAAACATACGTCACCAGTATGGAAGTCGTCTTAGAAACCTTTGGTCCTTTTTGTTTGAGAGCTTTCTCTGTTTTCTGAATCTCTTCCAGCATGAGAATATTCACGCGAATAAAATAATTACGCAGTCCTGCGTCCGGAGCATTAACGATAAGCTTGCCTCTACCGCTGTTAGGCATAAGAAAGATTACAGTCCTGATCTTGGTACTTTAATTTACAATCCCAAGTAAGATATTGCAACACAGTAAATCAATCTTTAAATGACCATGTTTCTTATATGTCCTATAAAATTTAGTGTGCCGCTGCCACTAGATGCTTACCTTCAAAATATTCAGTTAATGTCTCCTTTACTACAACATATTCCAGCAGACGTGGGTCCTTATCCAGAAACAGTTGCTGCACCAAGCCGTAATTATGAGCACCAGCACTGGATACTGCAAATGCAAGTTAAGTTACGTCCCTTACAGTCATGTGTGCAGTAACGTATCGTTCCGGCCTGGCTACTAGTATGTAACTGGCCCACTGTTCCTTTGCTGGTCAAATGGGTGGTATGCAGGTGGCGCCCACCTGACGTCTCCTTACAGCTGATTTTCCTCCAACCGTTGTAAGCATTTTTACCTAGGTAACATGAATGGTTCAGTATCTGTAATGAAAGATCAACATGTTACGCCATTTGGAATGAATTATAGGGATATTAATGTTTTGAGGCAAATTTGACAACGATATAAGTACTACCGAAAGGTCCGGCAAGCAAATGTCCAACAAGAAAATAGCAGAAGTTGCAAAGTTCGGAATCGAACGATCTCGAGGTTTAGTATGATCATAGCCTGAAGGCAACACTGTGAATCAGCAGAGCGTAGAAAATATTCTGTACCAAACAGCCACGGAACTTGAAATAAGTTGTCGGAGTGATCTACTCGACTTTCACAGCCGTATCACGTCTATAATGGCTGCCTGTGCATGTCCTTCCCAGTTCCAAGTACCTTATCCAGAAACAGTTGCTGCACCAAGCCGTAATTATGAGCACCAGCACTGGATACTGCAAATGCAAGTTAAGTTACGTCCCCTACAGTCATGTGTGCAGTAACGTATCGTTCCGGCCTGGCTACTAGTATGTAACTGGCCCACTGTTCCTTTGCTGGTCAAATGGGTGGTATGCAGGTGGCGCCCACCTGACGTCTCCTTACAGCTGATTTTCCTCCAACCGTTGTAAGCATTTTTACCTAGGTAACATGAATGGTTCAGTATCTGTAATGAAAGATCAACATGTTACGCCATTTGGAATGAATTATAGGGATATTAATGTTTTGAGGCAAATTTGACAACGATATAAGTACTACCGAAAGGTCCGGCAAGCAAATGTCCAACAAGAAAATAGCAGAAGTTGCAAAGTTCGGAATCGAACGATCTCGAGGTTTAGTATGATCATAGCCTGAAGGCAACACTGTGAATCAGCAGAGCGTAGAAAATATTCTGTACCAAACAGCCACGGAACTTGAAATAAGTTGTCGGAGTGATCTACTCGACTTTCACAGCCGTATCACGTCTATAATGGCTGCCTGTGCATGCCCTTCCCAGTTCCAAGTACCTGGTTGATGGGGTGTTGCATTGGTCTGATAACCCGTATGATTGCGCCACAGATGTATGGGTAGTCGTGTTTTATCCTCTCGCAACTATCGACTGTTCGATTGATGTGTAGTGATTTGATATCCAACCGACTTTGCCATTGTTCGTAGGCAGACAGCTCTGTCGTGACCGGGTTCTGGAATATCGCTACTCAAACTGATTAGTACAATGTAGCTTGAAACGCGTATGTATTCAGTACCAGCGATGGCTAGGCATGACAGAATCTCTGACCAGAGAGTTATTTATCGTGTCTAGTCTGCGCTTGACTGCGCGAGAGTTCAGTTGCGGGTTGTACTCAGTCGGAGTTGTGTGTGAGGAGTCGGCGGGCGTCGACATGGGTCTCTGGTCAAGGTTCGGGACGAGGTATATTGTTAAATAAGGTAATGAAGCAGCATTGCGCACATCTGATAATGTAATATATGTTAATTGTAATTAATTTGTTCAAGAAATGCCCCAATAATAATTTTGTTTTCAAAGCAACCGTTTTTAAGAAAAGAATCATTCCAATTGAAACAATATTTCCTATGCTTTTCCTCCCAGAATCAATTTATCAGATTAATTATTGCACAGGGCCTAAGGTCAGCGATGCTGCCCTATTATTGTGGGTTTAATGATTAATGTTCATTTCTCAATTTTTGTGTCGAGTTTACATTGGGCCATTATTTTTCAATATTTTTGTAGCGAAGGTATAGTCGCTTTTATTTCAGTTTAACAATGTTTTGTGGGAGCTCAACAACATTTGGCTCTATTTCGATTAACATTCAATTATAGTCATTTACATTATTTGCGGAAAAATTATTGTCATTTATAGCATTTGTGGGGAGATTACAGTTGGCTCTATTCACATTAACGTTTATATTGTCTTGTGGAAATCTGCTGGGAGGTTACGTTTAGCACAATGTCCATTTACATTTAATTATTGTCATTTCAAAATCCTACGGGGAGGTTACAAGCTGAACCGATATTCGTTGCAAAATATATATATCAACCACAGCATCCAGTTCGGGTTAGACACAAATGATTCTCCCCAGGTGCAGAATTACGTTTCATTGCAAAACAGCAATTATCAAAAGTAAACACTCATCCAGAGATTAAGTCCATTACAATCATCTCTGCGCTAAGTGCTGTGCTGGTACCTGTCGTCGTAAGCTGTTTACTGTACGTAGATAATTCCAGACTGGCGGCAGCTTTCTTCAGACTGATGCTAAGCGTAAGACTCCGAATGAATTGAAGATGAGCTCTGGCTCCTTCTGATGGCGAGCCTTTGATGAACTTCACGAACTCCTGGCGAATTCTGCCGCTGATTCGCTGTGCCGCTTTATAAAGCTGTGTGGATTACTACCCACAATCAACACGATTTTCTATGTTGCTGGCGCTAACGCACACTCGCTCGTTGGTTGCCCAAGCGTGTGGTGTCACCATCTATCCCTGTTGGTGCACTTGACGAGGCGCAGCGAACAATTGCCCAAGTGCTCACCCGTCTACGCCTCGCCTAGATGCAGACTACGCTGACATGTCATTCTGATGGAAGGGTGGGCTACTTAGCAGGGGCAGTGGTGGAGCTACACTCTAGAAAAACACCTCCATAATAAACTTCCAAACACTCAATATTAACAATTACTCTGTTTCAGAATTGCTTTTGTTGCTATTGCGAGACTGTATTTTATATATCCTCTCTATTTCTGCCAACAGCAGTTGTCTTACTGCTCAAATAGGAAGACTCATGTCCTATTAATTCTAACTAAAAAGCTTCCACCCTTATCCTTTAAAGATCGGAAGTCTCTTGTAAAAAACAGTTTCAATATCTGACTGCTTTGCAAATTAGTTAGCGTGTGAAGTATTTGAAGATAAGGATGTAAAGCCTTTGGAGGTGAAGATACAAAAACCTGAGCTGGCCGGAGTGGCCGAGCGGTTCTAGGCGCTACAGTCTGGAACCGCGCGACCGCTACGGTCGCAGGTTCGAATCTTGCCTTGAACATGGATGTGTGTGATGTCCTTAGGTTAGTTATGTTTAAGTAGTTCTAAGTTCTAGGGGACTGATGACCTCAGAATCTAAGTCCCATAGTGCTCAGAGCCCTTTGAACCATAAAAACTTAACGTATACTACTATATAAGACAAGTTGTTGTTTAACGTTCCTGTCAAAAATCTCTGAAAGTGCTTGACCGATTTACTTCAAATTTTTAATGATGCTGTAATGATGATTCGTGCGGACATAGGCTACACATTTTTAAAGTATATATAATATATTGTTGTATATGTATTACATAAAGGGGAAGGATGTTACCAAAAATCTCGAAAAGTTTTTGATCGATTTACTTCAGTTATTACACGATATTTTAATGAACATTCAGACAGCCATAGGCTACATATCTTTTTAATATACAGGGTGTCCCAGCTATCTTGTCCACCCAAAATATCTCTGGAACAATAACAGCTATTTGAAAACGAGTTTCACCGGTGTCAATGTAGGGCTGGGGCCCATGAATGTACATATTTGGAAACATTCTAAATCGAAAGCATATGTGTTTTTTAACACAAACTTATGTTTTTTTTAAATGGACCTCCTATATTTTTTCTTCAGCAATCCATAGCATGACAAAGCACATACACAATGGCGTTGATTGCATCGCAATATTCCCATTACACCCCGAGATATTGAGACGCGAAGTTGACGCTTGAAACACCTGACATGCGCTGCTAGCGCACGTCCTGAGTCTCAGGCGTGAACCCCATGCTGCCCGTAATCGCGATGTGATTGACATGTGTAATCACATCTTCATACTTATCAAGAGGATGGCAGCAGACCGTATTATTCGTTTCGGACCATCCCGATTACGGGCAGCATGGGGTTTACGCCTGAGCCTCAGGACGTGCGCTAGCAGCGCGTGTCGGGTGTTTCAAGCGTCAACTTCGCGTCTCAATATCTCGGGGTGTAATGGGAATATTGCGATGCAATCAACGCCATTGTGTATGTGCTTTGTCATGATATGGATTGCTGAAGAAAAAATACAGGAGGTCCATTTAAAAAAAAAACATAAGTTTGTGTTAAAAACACATATGCTTTCGTTTTAGAATGTTTCCAAATATGTACATTCACGGGCCTCAGTCCTACATTGATACCAGTGAAAGTCGTTTTCCAATAGCTGTTATTGTTCCAGAGATATTTTGGGTGGACAAGATAGCTGGGACACCCTGAATATAATGTACAAATCTTTATTATACATAAAAATTGGGAAATATTGTTTCCAAAATCTCGAAGAGTCCGTGACTGACATACGTCAAATTTTTACACGATACTCTAATGAACAATCGAATAGACGTTGGCTATATACTTTTTATATACCTGGTGTATGTGAAATGAATGTAGAATACGAGAGGGCTGGTAGAGCGGGTCATAACAAGCATGTTTCACATAGCAACCCACGTCCGCATCCATTAGGGGTACGGCGCTAGGCGTCGTTGAACAGTGTCGCGCGCCGCACACCACAACATGTCATTCGTGCTGTCATGGTAGCAGGTCTGCAGGACAACGTTTGCAGTGTACAAGGGCTGCACTTTTTTTTCTTCAACAATTCTTTATTGAACATAACGAGAATTACACAAACGAAAGACTGGTGTTTCATCTACACACCCTATTTTTCCACGTAATCTCCATCTTGTTCTATGGACTTCCTCCAGTGCGAAACAAGGGAGTGTATACCCTGTCAGTACCAATAAGCGCTCTGGTGGCGGAACCAGTGCTTCACAGTGTGAACTTCCTTTACTGATTGAGAAATGCAGCGCCATCTGCCGAGTCGTAATACGTCTGTCCTCGCGAATGACAACATTAGCTCGCTGCATGTCAGGTGTGACAGCCGTGAAGGGGTCTTCCCGACCGCTGGAAACCGTGGAGTTCCACGGAACCGTCTTCTGATGATCTCATCCTCCGTGCCCAGCGACTAACTGTACTTCTGTCGACAGCAGATGCTTCATAGACTTTGCACGAGCGTTTGTTAATATTGCCCACAGTTTCTTTCTCTGCAGTAAGAAATTAAATGACGGCACGTTGCTTGTAATGTGCGTCACCTACAGACGCCATTTAGAAACTGTCCTGCAGCTATGCTATCTATCGGATGTGACGGAAACTTGGCGCGCTCATTTAGGAGACTTCAGATAATGCATATGTAACGTTTCGCATTAGTAGCATTGTTTTCGGCTGAGAAAAAAAAAATGCGGTGCATTACTTTCTGGACAAACCTTGTATTTGTGGCAACAAGGCAAATGAGAAGTCGGGGTGAAGTTTTATAAACTTTATTTGAAAACAATTACAAAAGTGCTCGAAATTACGGCCTACTGCTTGAATGCAAGCCATACAAGGATACGGGAGTGACAGTCGCACTCTTTCAAACATACTTGGAAAAGTTGAAATTGTATCGGAGGCTGCCGAAATGCGCACTAACACTCTTCGTCACTCTCAGTGGTTTTTTCTTTCACAAAAGATTTCAGGTGGCCGCAGAAGAAAAAGTCAGCGGCCGTCAAGTCGGGGAAACGTGCAGACCATGCCATCGGCCCACCGCGCCTCATCCGGTTAGCACCAAAAGTTTCATACAAATGCATTCGCACTGCATGTGCGAAGCGCGCACGTGCACCATAGTGTTGGTACCACATTCGCTATCGCACGTTGCATGGAACATGTTCCAACAACTCTGGCAGAGTCCCTCGTAAAAAGATTAAGTATCTGTGTGCTTTCAGTCGACGAGGGAACCTGTACGGACCGACCAGATAATCGCCTATCAAGCCGGCGGAAATGTTGACAGGGAAGCGATCTTTGTGAGCACGAACGAAGGCGGCATGCGGATTTTCCACTGCCCACTGGTGCTGATTGTGGCTGTTCAACATACCTCCTCGTGGAAATATACCTCATCTGAAAAAAATACGCGGCTCGGAAAGTCCGGTTGAATGACACACCTATCAAAACCCACTGGCAGAATTCAGTTCGACATGGAAAATCGTCTGGATGAAGGGAGTGAACCTTCTGAAGGTGGTAGGGGTGCAGGTCATGTTCATGTCACATACCCCGAATTGTGGAATGGGCTACACCCATTCCCCGTGCAACACGCCGCGAGCTTGTCGAGGGTGTGTTTTCCAGCAGTGCTGATGCCACCTCATCAAGCCCTGTTGTACGCACTGTGTTTTGACGATCTCGTCCGTCAGGTCTTCGCACCGGTAACACAAAATGAATACCCAGGGTTTCGAAGTAGGCCTTAAATGTTGATGTGTCAGTGGAAAAAGTACCTCAAGTTAACCTGTATCTCGTAGCGACCTGTGGATGGCAGTAAATGTGCGTGGAACTAGCATTGGATGATTCGGAAGCTGCCGAACGTACAAACGTTGGGCAGCGTGAACCTTTCCATCGGCCTCCTCGTAAGCACAATGCATGTCCAGGGCGGACATGATGAAGAACAGCGCTCCATTTTCTGTCCGCTCCACACAGTAACAAACACAATGGTGCCCCCGCTTGATGACAAACTGCCGTAGGGCGAACCAGACTCCGCAGTGTGCACAGTTGCTACTCTCTGTGCAACACCTATGAAACAGGCATTTGCACAGCCAAAGGCAACGCCTTCACGTCCCACCAACAGGCAGAAAACCATTAGTGTTGTCCCGCCTGGAAATCCGCAACTATGTCGGCTACACCATTTGCAACCCGACGTTTTTATTTTAGCTTGATGTCACAAATACATTGAAACCGATGCCCTGTAGAGCTGCTACGAAGACGGCTCGTATGGCATGTTGTGTGTCTACCCTGTTGGCAACACGCCTGGCGCTGTACGGTAAGGGATGTGAACATGGGTTGCTACGTGAAATATACTGTATACAGGGTATTTCAAAAAGGACTTTAAAACATTGAAAATTCATATAAATTAATTCATAGTACCTACAGAGGTGACTGTAACAACAAATTGTAGGGAAATACATGAAGCTTTGTCTCAGGTAGCCGGCCGGAGTGGTCGAGCGGTTCTAGGCGCTACAGTCTGGAACAGCGCGACCGCTACTGTCGCAGGTTCGAATCCTCCCTCGGGCATGGGTGTGTGTGATGTCCTTAGGTTAGTTAGGTTTAAGTAGTTCTAAGTTCTAGGCGACTGATGACCTCAGAAGTTAAGTCCCATAGCGCTCAGAGCCATTTTTTTGTCTCAGGTAGTTCGCTAGTGCCGAATCGCACCGTAAGGCAGTTGCGTTAAAGATGGCTGCCTTCACTGGACCCGACCGTGTTAGCTGCGTGTTTTGTAGGCGACAACAGTTCAGTGTAATTTGTGTACCAATTACGCTAAAAGAGCCTCCTAGTAGGCCTACAATTTATGGGTGGCATAAATGTTTTATAGAAACAGGGTGCTCGGTAAAACATGGGAAATCCTCAGATCGTCCAAGCACGTCTGAAGACGTCGTTGAGCGAGAGAGACAACGTGTTGTCAACAACTCTACGAAATCGACATAGCGTGCATATCGCGAACTGCAAATCTCACATACGACTGTTTGGCGTGTCTTGAGAAACCGTTTGCATTTGGGAGCGTAGAGATTGACGATCGTACAAGCAATAAAAGACACCGATAAAATTACTCGCAAGAACTTCTGTGCAGATATGTTAAATCGATTATATGACGATGAACATTCCTTGGACAAAATCGTCTTTTCTGACGGGTCGATTTTTGTCTTAAGTGGCAACGTTAACACACAAAAGTGTATGATTTGGGGCAGTGAAAATCCACATTCAACATTGCAACATGTTCGTGATAGCCATAAACTGAACGTTTTTTTGTGCATTTAGCAAGAACAAAGTGTACGGCCCCTTTTTTCCGTGAGAGAACCATCCACGGGATAGTGTACCTGGATATGTTACAACAATTTTTGGTACGACAGATCAATGACGATAATCAAGAACGAAATATTTACTTCATGCAATATGGACACCACCCCACTACCTGGCTGATGTCCGGGATTTTCTCAGTGACCTCTTTCCAGGTCAATGGATTGTCCGTGTTGCAGCAATTTCATGGCCCCACGTTCCCCAGACCTGACACCACACGATTCTTTTTTATGGGGATTCATCAAGGATATCGTGTTTGTACCTCCTGTGCTAGCTTCTCTAACTGAACTTAGAGCAAGAATTTACGCCGTCACTGAGCAAGTTACACCTGCAATGTTACAGCGAGTTTGGGAAGAAATTTACTTCCAATGGGATGTGTGCAGGATAATCAACGGAAGCCACATAGATCATCTTTAGTTTAAGGTGAAAAAACTGATGTGTTTCCCTAAACCGAGCTCTATATGTTCTTTCAATAAATTTATATGAATTTTCAAAGTTGTAAAGTTCTTTTTGAAACACCCTGTTTATACCAGTTGGTCACGCAAGTCATTCTTTGTTGTTTTATGTTTCCCGCATACGTTAGTGCAAGAAGGGTTGCCTTGCTGCCCAAAGGGGAAGTGCACGTACAAGCGAACCTCCACCGAGCTGTGCCGCCACCTGCGTGCATTCTCCCCCTGGTTCCGTTGTGATAAGGTCGCGAGGCCGTTTATTTGTAGTTCGAGTCAAGTCTTACGTTCAAACAGGTAACAAATGCGTTTACTCCAGCGAAGACTACACGGATATGGTACTGATTTATAGGGAGAGGCTCCGCAATGGAGCTGATTTCAAAAATGGCTCTGAGCACTATGGGACTTAACATCTGAGGTCATCAGTCCCCTAAAACTTAGAACTACGTAAACCTAACTAACCTAAGGACATCACACACAGCCATGCCCGAGGCAGGATTCAAACCTGCGACCGTAGCGGTGGCGCGGTTCCAGACTAAAGCTCCTAGAACTGCTCGGCCACATCGGCCGGCTGAGCTAATTCCCGAAGGCTTTATTCACAACGTTTTCCAACGCGACGTCTACCTCCTGTGCATATTTTGAGACATACAGAGATGCGTTTAAGAACCGACGGAGCTTTTCAGCTACAACGTGTCTGGAATGACCAATCTGCGACGCTCCCGATGTTTTCCGCAGCGTTTTTGAGCATTTTGCGGCACATCCCACGCAAAGTAAGCATAGCTTAAATCAAAATAACGCGTACATAAAATGCAGGATAAACGAAAGCGTTATAGTGGTATTGCATTTAGGTTGCGATATTATTTGTACTTATAATAATAATAATAATAATAATAATAATGTCATTATTATTATCAATATTATTAAAGTCATTAAATCTCGCCCAGTAATGCCTATTTCTCATCGTAATTAGGACAAAGAAATGAAAACGGCATCCCTTTAAGCTGCAGCTACACCAACAGCTATATGGTAACCGTTCCCAAAATCGGGTGTCGTTGTGCATGCGTCTCGTAAATACAGTAGCCGTAAATCCGGATTTCATCAGGCAGATTTTATGGGGAGATGAATGCTATTTCGCCAATGACGCCACTGTCAGTATACACAACCTACGTTAGCGGGCTCCTGTAAATCCTCACTGCTTGCGTCCACATCAGATGCAAGCGCATAGGGATGTTAACGTATGGTGCGGTATTCTAGGTAATCACATCATTTGACCAGTTTATTTGGCTCCCAGACTAACTGCTCAGCTGTATTTGCAATTCCTATAGAATGAGCTGAACCTTTGATATCTCCTAGAAGACATCTCACTTCAGTTAGCTGTGAGGCACTGCTTTCAGCACGGGATTAACTAACGCCAACGCAGGATGGCGTGCATGGGCCACCTGCTATATGAAGGTGAAACGTTGCAATTCTAGACCATTTTACTTCAGATTGTTACACGATACCCTAACAATCATTCAGACTGTATAGACTATGTATTTTTTAATTCAACAATGTACTGTTTTTTTTTATTAAAACCAGCTAGAAAATGCTGTGCTGTGAAAATGTGGGGTTTCATTTTGTATGTCGCAGTCAGTTTCAACAACTAGACGATAGATGTCGTGTAAACCATCAGACAAGTTGTACACAAAAATTGTATACACAACAATATGATGTTTTGTTTTCTTCCTCGCTGTTGGTTTTACAGAAAACAGGAAAACTGGATTTATGGCTTATCATCTTATGGTTAAAATACTACTATAGAACCTGATTTGTCCAAAACTTTATAATCCTGCCTATTTACAAATTATAACTACAAGAAATGCTGTCATGAAATAAACAGGTTTACCCATTCATTTCAAGCGGCTTCAATTCTCAGTCCAGGTTCCATTTGCTGTAACAGTGAACAAGACTGAAGGTCAGAGAACTAAGAGGCCAGAGAGGCGGGGCGATGATACGGAGAGCGAGAGGAGGGAGGAGGGAATGGACAGGCAGAGGGCAGAGGACAAAGGTTGCATCAGGAGGGGATGGACAAGGAGAGAGGGGAGGAGAAGATGGACATAGTGAATGGGCGGAAGGAATTTACGATGTATATCCAATCCCCCACACATATTCAGTAGTTGCAAAGCATTGCCGGGTTCGCTTGTTATTTACACAACCGATAGTGAGAACTTTTTATATTTTTCTGAAAATCTACTACACTAAGTATTGTAGAGGGACATTCCATAAATATTGCACATGTTGGTATTGCTGTGAATTGTTTGATCCAACAACAATGAGATGTAGTTGGGAGCTTGAGGAAGATGCACGTATTTTTGTTTTTTTCGCTGTGTACCCTAACATAAAATCGACGAAAGGTAAAAATGGACCCTGAGGAGTCTCGGGTACTGTGACTGTTGAAGACCAGAGGTCGTACATCAGGATCGAAACTTTAAGCTACAAAAACACGAAAGAAATCCGCAATGCTTTAAGTGAAGTTTGGGGTGAGTCTACAATGGACCATAGTACAGTTTCGCGTTGGGTTAATCATTTTGTGGTGGTCATATGAGCATAGACGATAATCGAAATCCAGGAAGACCAAAAACAACATCAACATCAACAGATGAACGAAGTGTGAAACTTGTGGCAGATGCTCTTGAAGAAGATCGCAGTGTGACTTGTGAGAAACATTCTGAAGCCACGGGAATTCCCCGACATTAGTATCCCATATTCTGACATGATTTGAAAAACAGAAAATTTTCTGCGAGACGGGTCCCAGACTATTTGGCAGCTGAAGAAAAGCAGGAACGCCTGTTCATTGCAATCCTGCTGAAACAACAATTCGAGTGTGTAGGTCAAGGATTCTTGCGTCAGATTGTTGCTATTGATGAAACGTGGGTTTTAGACTTTGAAACGTAGTTGAAATCACAATTCAACGACTGGAGGGCTTCAGATTCTCAACATCCAAATAAAATTTCGACGCGCTCAATCAAAGCTCAAGGAAATGATTTTTGTTTATGATCATCAAGGAACTATCATGACAGATAGATTCCTATGTGGAACAAGTATCACAGCAGTGTATTATGGTAACTTCATGCAAAACCTGCGCGGATAATGCGCAAAGCCCGCCCTCAGTTGCTCGAGACTGGGCCACTCCCTCTACACGACAATGCTCGCCGCGTATCGACAATGATGTAGCCCAAAAACTGCGCGAATACGGATGGGAAGTGTTAAGGCATCCTTCCTACAGCCCGGACATGAGTCCACCAAACTTCGACTTGTTCCCTAAGTTGAAAAAAGCTGTACGTGGACGTCGTTATTTTTCTCTGAAAGAGCTTTTTACCACAGTTACCCGAGCCATTCGACAGACGAACAGAAGTGGTGTCCTAGCTGGAATAGTAGAGCTTCCGAGGCGCCGGAATTCAGTCATAGAGAAGCCGGGAGACTATTGAACTGTAAAGATATATTGGAAAAACTAAACACGTAATTAGGAAAAAATAGTGTGCATTATTTATGAAATAAATATATATAATGTTGTTGGTATGTTCAAGTATATACAAGTAGATAAATAAAAAAATAGGTAGTGAATAGGGCTAGTAATAAAAAAAATTGATAAATTAAAACGTCAAGCTTTATGCATAAAGAACGAACACTTACGAGCAGTAAGCGATAAACTATTTTTCTTTCAATATTTTGTGGGGCTGTAAGCGAGAAAAACTATGAATAACCTTTGAAATTATGTTTAAAGTTTGTTGAAAATCACTAAGTGCTCTCATTATCAAACACTGGATTAGTATAGTCCGGGTAATTTGTGCTCCGTGTTAAGTAAAAGCTGAACTATGTGGCATAGAGTAAGATAACTCTTCAGGTGTAGGCAGCAGTATGTTTAGATACCGTATGCAAAATGTGCTGCGAATAGAGTTGGTAATAAAGAAGCAATAAATTAAAACGTCATACCTGATGCTGAAGTTCTTCTACATGAACAGCAAAAATGTAGTAAGTGATAAACTTTTTTCCAGTCATTATTTTGTGTGGGCATCAGCGAGAAAAGGTTTCAAACCACATTTAAATTATATGTAAAGTCTGTCGGAAGTCTATAATCGCTCTCATTCTCCTGTTCTGGATTAATATAGCCTGGGTAATTTCCGAACCATGAGTGAAGCTGCTTCAAGACAAAGTCGCATACCGTTTGAAAATTTAATAGTCCACGGAGTAATGTAGGTATAGATGCAAAACTTGACACGCACGCTTGAAATGACATGGGATTTTACTGAAACCAAAAAGGTACGCAAAACGACCTATA
The DNA here is from genome assembly GCF_021461385.2 of Schistocerca piceifrons. NCBI lineage: Eukaryota > Metazoa > Arthropoda > Insecta > Orthoptera > Acrididae > Schistocerca > Schistocerca piceifrons. Next base: position 128,534,374 of record NC_060138.1, on the reverse strand, counting down.
GATGTCCCTTCATATGATAGAAAATCATTAATTAGCATAATAACCACATATTTTTAGGAAAGACGATGTTTTTTTCGTAATGATGCTCAACATGTGCGTCGTCATTCATCAACATAGTTGCAGTCGAGGTACAATGTTGTGAACAGCACTGTACGTACATCATATCAGTAGGTATGGTGAGAAATTTCCGTTGTATGTTGTCTTTTAGCATTCCAAATGCAGTAGATTTGCAACTTCAGGTAACCCCACAACCAAGAATCTCTCGGGACCTGGGAGACAGGAGGAGGGGGGAGGGGGAGGGACCGGGGGGGGGGGGGGAGCATGACGGACGTGGTGGCTTAGCACGAGATCCTTTAAATGTACAGCAGTATGGGGTGGGGCGCCATCCTGCATAAGAGTTATACCTTCCAGCAGGTGTTTATCAGACCATGTATGGATGACCTGACGCCCTCTCTCATAACAACTCATTTTTTACACGATTCTCATGCGGTGTCACTGACGTGTTACGAGCGAGGTGGCGCAGTGGTTAGCACACTGGCCTAGCATTCGGGAGCATGACGGTTCAAACCCGCGTCCGACCATACTCATTTAGGTTTTCCGTGATTTCCCTAAGTTGCTTCCGGAAAATGGTGGGATGCTCATTTTGAAAGGGCGCGACCGATTTACTTCCGCATCCTTCCCTAATACGATGGGACCGATGACCTCGCTGTTTGGTCCCCTCCCCCAAATCAACCAACCAATCAGATGTGTTGCTGTCCAGCATGGTCTATGAGCCAGTTTTTTCATTCGTTTTTGGTTGCAATAAAGCCCCATGTCATTTTAGACATGTATGCCAATTTTTTACTTCTATATCTACATTATTCAGTGAATTAGTTCATTTTCAGAAGTTAGGCAACCTTTGGGTCACCCTGTACAAAGTTTCTAATCTCAGTACTTGCCTTACTGTGATAAACTTTTAATGTAATGTTATACCTCGCAATGCGTAGATTACGACAGTATTTTAAATTTTTAAATTGAGTCAATAATTATATGTAATACTGAAGATCCAATTTTTGGTCGGTCCTGGGAGTCAGGAAGTGAACCTGCAGCTGGGGACCAGGTGACCACTTAGCTGCTTAATAATACAGGTGAGCCAGGACGCTGGGAGAAACGCAGCTTTTTATTGATAGCATTAATTTTTCCAGCAATTGGTGTGTGTTTACAGTGTCGGCTACCGCGTGGTTCACGGATCACAGTGTTCAGGCGGTGACTCTTCGCAGAAGGGGTAGGGCAGCGAGCAGGGCGCGTTGGCGCACACCCTGGCGCGCCCTTCCAGCACCCACTGGCAGTTGCACGGGCTCCTTCTGGCGCCGGAGGCAGCTTCTGCAAACATACGGCTACAGCTACACACGATGTCTCGCTCGTAGACTTATAATTTCTGTTCCATAAACACAACAGATAGTGATATACATTTAATAACTGGAGTCTAATATATGTTTTCCGTCGAAACTAATAGCATAATGATCGAATCATAACAGGTTTGCAGAAAAATAAAAATCATATTAGTATGAATATTAACAGCAAAGCTTGGTAACTTACGTCGTCACAATTATTGAACTACACGAAAATAACGTATATTAATTGCAAACTACGGCGTGCACAAACTTCACTAAAGATATTCGGATTTAGGTTATGACTCGATTCTCATGCGTCGGAGGTTCGAGTCCTCCCTCAGGCATGGATATCGAAGTAGATGACAGAGGGATAGCAAAACATTTAAAATCGCTCAAAAGAGGAAAGGCCGCTGGAGCCGATGGGATACCAGTTCGATTTTACACAAGAGTACGCGAAGGAAATTGCCCCCTTCTTGCAGCGGTGTACCGTAGGCCTCTAGAAGAGCGTAGCGTCCCAAAAGATTGGAAAAGGGCACAGGTCATCCCCGTTTTCAAGAAGGGACGTCGAACAGATGTGCAAAACTATAGACCTATATCTCTAAAGTAGATTAGTTGTAGAATTTTGGAACACGTATTATGTTCGAGTATAATGACTTTTCTGGAGGCTAGAAATCTACTCTGTAGGAATCAGCACGGATTTCGAAAAAGACGATCGTGTGAAACTCAGCTCGCGCTATTCGTCCACGAGACTCAGAGGGCCATAGACACGGGTTCCCAGGTAGATGCCGTGTTTCTTGACTTCCGGAAGGCGTTCGATACAGTTCCCCACAGTCGTTTAATGAACAAAGTAAGAGCATATGGACTATCAGACCAATTGTGTGATTGGATTGAAGAGTTCCTAGATAACGGAACGCAGCATGTCATTCTCAATGGAGAGAGGTCTTCCGAAGTAAGAGTGATTTCAGGTGTGCCGCAGGGGAGTGTCGTAGGACCGTTGCTATTCACAATATACATAAATGACCTTGTGGATAACATCGGAAGTTCATTGAGGCTTTTTGCGGATGATGCTGTGGTATATCGAGAGGAAAATTGTACTGAAATGCAGGAGGATCTGCAGCGAATTGACGCATGGTACAGGGAATAGCAATTGAATCTCAATGTAGACAAGTGTAATGTGCTGCGAATACATAGAATGAAAGATCCCATATCATTTATCTACAATATAGGAGGTCAGCAACTGGAAGCAGTTAATTCCATAAATTATCTGGGAGTACGCATTAGCAGTGATTTAAAATAGAATGATCATATAAAGTCGGTAAAGCAGATACCAGACTGAGATTCATTGGAAGAATCCTAAGGAAATGCAATCCGAAAACAAAGGAGGTAGGTTACAGTACACTTGTTCGCCCACTGCTTGAATAGTGCTCAGCAGTGTGGGATCCGTACCAGATAGGGTTGATAGAAGAGATAGAGAAGATCCAACGGAGAGCAGCACGCTTCATTACAGGATCATTTAGTAATCGCGAAAGCGTTACGGGGATGATGGTACTGGCTTTTATTGAAGTTTCGAGATCTTCACCGAGGAGTCAAGCAGTATATTGCTCCCCGCTACTTATATCTCGCGAAGAGACCATGAGGATAAAATCAGAGAGATTAGAGCCCACACAGAGGCACACCGACAATCTTTCTTTCAACGAACAATACGAGACTGGAATAGAAGGGAGAACCGATAGAGGTACTCAAGGGACCCTCCGCCTCACACCGTCAGATGGCTTGCGGAGTATGGATGTGGATGTAGATGTAGACACATTCGAATATATCTGCCACATTGGTGATGATGTGGCGCAGACGAATGGCGAAATTCTGCATGACCCGATGAAGCGTCGGAACATCGATGCTGTCGAGGATCTCCTGAATGGCTGTTTTCAGCTCAGCAATGGTTTTGGGGTTATTACTTGTACACCTTGTCTTTAATAAAGCCCCTCAAAATGGAACCGCATGTACTCAGATCCGGAGAACATTGAGGCCAATGGAGGCCCATACCAGTGGTCTCTGGGTACCCCAGAGCTAAAATGCGATCTCCAAAGCGCTCCGTCACGACATCAAACACTCTGCTGCTTCTATGGGGTCGAGTTCCGTCTTGCATGAAACACATCTTGTCGAAATCAGGGTCACCCTGGATACTGGGGATGAAATCATCTTCCAAAACCTTCACTTACCGTTCGGTAGTCACCGTGCCATCAAGGATTATCGCCCCAGTTATTCCGTGACTGGACAACGCACACCACAGTCACCTGTTGAAGGTGCAGAGACGTCTCGATCGCGAAATGCAGATTCTCTGTCCCCCCAAGAGCTTCAATTTTGCTTATTGACGAACCCGTCCAAATGAAAATCGGCTTCGTCGCCAAAAAAAAAAAAAAAAAAAAAAAAAAAATCATATTCACACACTAATTCCCATCATAACTCGCGGCCAACCGCGCAGTTTGAACGCTTTAATGCAAACCGTTCAGAAGTTATGACGATTTTATTTCATTTAGTTCAATAATTGTCACCCTTTAGACGGAGATATACACTGCCAGTCGGTTTCACCAGTTCAGTATTATGTCATATACATTAAGAAATACATGAACATATGCAGACTGAAGCGACGAATGAAAATCTCTACCGAGGCTGGGATTCGAACTTCACATTCACTCCTCAGCCCCCTTTGTATTCCTCCTAAACTCAAACAGCATTGCAGAGGCTGTCCAACTGTACTGGAATAGCAACTCAGCATCGAACGAAAGGGACAATCCTGCCTGAAACCTATGCACAGGTGCTTAAGTCAACTGAAACTACATGGTTGCAGGGACCTTGTCCTTGGTACAAATTTTAATTCATCGCTTCAGTCCGCATACACACATCATAGATGCTTGAGACTTGAAAACGACCATGCAAGCATATACACTACTGGCCACTAAAATTGCTACACCAAGAAGAAATGCAGATCATAAACGGGTATTCATTGGACAAATATATTATTCTACAACTGACATGTGATTACATTTTCACACACTTTGGGTGCATAGATCCTGAGAAATCAGTACCCAGAACAACCACCTCTGGCCGTAATAACGGCCTTGATACGCCTGGGCATTGAGTCAAACAGAACTTGGATGGCGTGTACAGGTACAGCTGCCCATGCAGCTTCAACACGATACCACAGTTCATCACGAGTGGTGACTGGCGTATTGTGACGAGCCAATTGCTCGGCCACCATTGACCAGACGTTTTCAGTTGGGGAGAGATCTGGAGAATGTGCTGGCCAGGGCAACAGTCGAATATTTTCTGTATCCAGAAAGGCCCGTACAAGACCTGCAACATGCGGTCGTGCATTATCCTGCTGAAATGTAGGGTTTCGCATTGATCGAATGAGGGGTAGAGCCACGGTTCGTAACAATCTGAAATGTAACGTCCACTGTTCAAAGTGCCGTCAATGCGAACAAGAGGTGACCGAGACGTGTAACCAATGGCACCCCATACCATCACGCCAGGTGATACGCCAGTATGGCGATGACGAATACACCCTTCCAATGTGCGTTCACCGCGATGTCGCCAAACACCGAAAGACCATCATGATGCTGTAAACAGAACCTGGATTCAACCGAAAAATGACGTTTTGCCATTCGTGCACCCAGGTTCGTCGTTGAATACACCGTCGCAGGCTCTTCTGTCTGTGATGCAACGTCAAGGGTAACCGCATCCATGGTCTCTGAGCTGATAGTCCATGCTGCTGCATACGTCGTCGAACTGTTCGTGCAGATGGTTGTTGTCTTGCAAACGTCCCCATCTGTTGACTCAGGGATCGAGACGTGGCTGCACGATCCGTTACAGCCATGCGGATAAGATGTCTGTCATCTCGACTGCTAGTGATACGAGGCCGTTGGGATCCAGGACGGCGTTCCGTATTACGCTCCTGAACCCACCGATTCCATATTCTGCTAACAGTCATTGGATCTCGACCAACGCGAGCAGCAATGTCGCGATACGATAAACCGCAATCGTGATAGGCTACAATCCGACCTTTATCAAAGTCGGAAACGTGATGGTACGCATTTCTCCTCCTTACACGAGGCATCACAACAACGTTTAACCAGGCAACGCCGGTCAACTGCTGTTTGTGTACGAGAAATCGGTTGGAAACTTTCCTCATGTCAGCACGTTTTAAGTGTCTCCACCGGCGCCAACCTTGTGTGAATGCTCTGAAAAGCTGATCATTTGCATATCACAGCATCTTCTTCCTGTCGGCTAAATTTCGCGTCTGTAGCACGTCATCTTCGTGGTGTAGCAATTTTAATGATCAGTAGTGTAGATTCATTTCATTAAGAAGCCTCTCGTTCCCCGCTCGCTGACTGCGAATTGGACGCAAAAGGCGACGCAGTCACATGCAGTCTGCAGCCAAACAGGTCCAATCGCATTACGCCACCAACCGACAAGCAGGTCGCAGTTCCAGTCAGCAGCAAAGTTTGAGCCGACTTCCATCGAAACCAGCGCCGCAGATCACCGGGCGATAGCAGGAATTATTTAGTGAGAATTATGCTTAGCTAAGCTTGAGCTGTTAAATGGAATGAGCAGTCTGATGAATACAGAAGATGGACTGAGACTAAATCCAAGAGAGACGAAAGTAACGGCAAGTAACAGGAATGAGAACAGCGAGAAACTTAACATCAGAATTGGGGATTAGGAAGTAGGCTAACAGAGAGGGGTCCTCAGCGGTAGAACTGACTTTTTGAAACAGTCTTTATGGTGATATAGGTTAAGATGCATGGAATCCCGCACTGCAGTGTTCATCTTAGTGGGACCCCGTTTGCGAGTAATCGACGAAAAAAATTTCGGCATTTTCCCTTATGATCTATAGTTTTAAAATTGGTGTTTATGTACGAAGTGGTTGTATAGCGTAATGGTTAAGATGCTGACCACACATGTAAAACGTTATCGGTCCGAATCTCCTCAGGCACACGGAAGTTTTTTCAATGCTAAAACTTTATCGGAATGACTTTCATCAGTATTTTTATTCAATTACTTGGTTTACACGCAGTTTCTTTTCATTTGCATTCCTTTGTCAGATCATTCTAATCAACGTTGTAACTTCTTCAGTTGCTCTTACTCTTTTTTCCTATCGTTCTTTCTCCAACTGGAATTTTTGTGCAAGTGAATGAAATTAATTTTATTTACCTTTCATAATGTTTAAACATTTGAAAATGCCGATCTCTCCGTTAAAAAACTAGAGATGAAATAATCAGTTTATATTGACTGCACAATGGTTCAAGACTGTATTTTTCAATACAAAACGCACATCGTTTTGGGTGGCAATCATTATACACACATTAAAAACATATATTGTTATTTAACTACGGACAGAATAAAGTGGATGAGATTTGAATGAAAGTAAGGATTATAAAATGTCAGTTGACAAAATGGCAGGAATTAAATCGAAGTTAATACATAACAGTAATCAAAATCACACGAATAAGGATTCCAAATCGAAAAAGACTGGTAGAACGAAAAATAAGAGCAAATTATATATTTCATAGAAATGAATAGAAAGGATTACATTTAAAGCGATTAACTGAATAAAAATAATGATCAAAGCCATTACGATAAATATTTAAAAATAGAAAATAATTCAATGAACCTGACGAGATTCGAGCCAACAAACTTCTGTATGGGAGGTTGGTACAATAACTATTAGACTATGCAACAAGTCTGCAAACTTTTACCAATTTCAAAGTTAAAGAGCATCACTCGAAATTCCGAAATATTCTTTAATCGATTACTCGCAAACATGGGCTCACCAGCGTGAATGGTTGGAGGGTATGAATACTTGGGCCTTAAACTATATCACCGAATAGACTAACTCAAAACATCGATCGAAGCGCTGGGGGCCTCTCTTTGTAAGTTAAGGGATTTTCTACCTCCATAAAATAAACCATGACAGGCGAAGCAAGTAGGACATAAAAAGCAGACTAGCACTGGGAAAAAGGCACTCCTGGCCAAGAGAAGTCTACTAGTATCAAACATAGGTCTTCATGTGGGGAAGAAATTTCTGTGAATGTACGTTTGGAGCACAGCATTGTGTGATAGTGAAACATGGACTGTGGGAATACCGTAACAGAAGAGAATCAAAGCGTTTGAGGTGTGGTGTTACAGAAGAATGACGAGAAGAAGGAACAGAATGATAGGACAATTGTTAAGACATCACGGAAAAACTTCCAGGGGCTAAAGGGAGCTATAGAGGGTAAAAGCTGTAGTGAAAGGCAGAGACTTGAATACATCCAGCAAATAATGGAGGACGTAGGTACTCTGAGATGAAAAGGTTGGCACAGGAGAGGAATTTGAGGCGGGCTGCATCAAACGAGTCAGAAGGTTGGTGACTCAGAAAAAAAAAGGTTTACACTAAAAAGAACTTGCAAAAACTTTCCTGCAATATACTTCGAGGCAGTGGTTATTTTTTTTCTTCCTAATTTGATTACATGTGTTTGTACCTGTTTGTCACTTCCATTGTGACGTGTAAGTGAAACTAACGGCTCGGTTAAACCGATAGAAACTGGCTCCTTTCATGATTCGTGGTATGAAATAACATCGTTAGAAGTTACTTTGTTTACCTTATTCCTAATAGAGAGCGTGGCCGTTTGTTCTAGAAAATTGTTGACGCACCTGACAATAGAGGTAGGTTACAAGCCTCGTCTGTGTTTTACCCTTACGTTAATTGAGTCTTAGGACACAAGTTATAAACCATCTCTGTGCTCTATGGCATTTTCATGTAAACATACGAAGAAGCATTAAAAGCAGAACAAAAACCAACCCAGAGCGTCATTTCATATTTACCTCCTCAGCCTTTTGTACTTCGTCCAACCACAGAGACCTGAAAAATGTCAGCTTTACCACGTCACTATCTCTAGCCCCAGCACGAAGCCGATCACGCGCGAGAGATGGGGACCTCAGATCCTACGTCCCCTCTTATCTAACCGTTAGCTTCGAATTAAGTCGGTTACGACCCACGTCGAGCTACACCAGTAGCAATTCAATGTAGTTTCCCTGTCTAATTCGTCATTTCTGCAGTGTGGAAAATACAGCAATTGGAATGGAAATGAAGTCCCATGCTTCTTGACAGAGCGTAGGGGAACGATGCGGGATTCCCGTGCTGCTGTATTAGGCAAGGTTCTAATGGAGGTGGTTTGCCGTTGCCTTCCTCCAACTGTAATGGGGATGAATGATGATGAAGACGAAAGAACAACGCCCAGTCATCTCGCGGCAGGTGAAAATCCCTGACGCCGCCAGGAATCGAACCCGGGACTGCGTGACCGGGAAGCGAGAACGCTACCGCGAGACCACGAGCGGAGGGCACGTATGGAATAGGGAAGGAAAAGATCGTTGAACAGCGGAAATGAGGTAACATAGGTGTTTTCTGCACGCGAATTCTGTTGTCAGGGTGTCACTAAGACCTCACAGTTAAACTGGTTCAAATGGTTCAAATGGCTCTGAGCACTATGGGACTTAACTTCTAAGGTCATCAGTCCCCTAGAACTTAGAACTACTTAAACCTACTTAACCTAAGGACATCACACACATCCATGCCCGAGGCAGGATTCGAACCTGCGACCGTAGCGGTCGCGCTGTTCCAGACTGTAGCGCCTTTAACCGCTTGGCCACAACGGCCGGCTAAACTGGAAGGCTTGCGGATATTCACTCAGGTTTAGGGTAGCGTCGTAACGTGTTCTGGGAGCTTGGACCCAATAATAGGGTACCTCAATATCTGCTTGTCATAGCAGGCGAATTTTCTATCGAATGCCAAATACTTGCGGTCAGGAGAACCGAAAGAGTTACCCGATCGAGGTCCCAGGATAGTGACTTCAAAGTTTTGCATAGAAGGGTAACAGATATACGCCCTCGCTGTAAAACTCTTATTAAGAACTGTGAACACCCATTAGATGGTTTTACAGTAAGGGTTGAGAAGCAGGTGATGCTCCAAGGGCGCTGAAAATGTTATGGGAGATGAAAAGAGAGAATTATATAGGAATGGAATGTGGCGGTGGCGGTACCTTGGTCTATTGGCTGTTCGTGAGAAAACGGGGTCGGTACGGGAGCAGCGTGAATATGTGTAGCCTTTTGCAGATTTCTAACTGGCATAACGGTAAGACAAAGAATTATTCTATCTGTGCTACCCCAGTATGACGGGGCGGAAACACTGAGGCAGTCTGGCTTCGGACAGATATAGCTATCTCTTAAATACATTTCCGTGTTGGAACATCGTTCATAAGAGAGGCAGAAAAATGATTACATTTTGATAAACGAATTCGAAATGCAGTGAATGAGACAGAATAAATATTATTTGGCAAAATGCTTCAAATGGCTCTGAGCACTATGGGACTTAACATCTGAGGTCATCAGTCCCCTAGAACTTAGAACTACTTAAACCTAACTAACCTAAGGACATCGCACACATCCACGTCCGAGGCAGGATTCGAACCTGCGACCGTAGTGGTCGCGCGGTTCCAAACTGAAATGCCAATAATATGAGGTGTAGACAGAGCCACACGCCAGCAGGAAAACTTGGTAGGATTCGAGAAAGAATATGAGGAGGGAAATAACACGTACGTTGCATTTTTCTTACTCGAAGAACGCTCAATTAACACACAGAAACCACTAAGCTCTTCTCCGACTCTTGAGCGAGGGCACTGAGAATATGAACAGTACAGCCCCAATGGCGTCTGCGCGATCCTTGACGCAGGAGAAAAAAAAAAGAAAACGAAGGACATAACGTCTAAGGAACGTCGTATTAACTGCAGGGGTCCATCATTGTCCTGGTAAAGTTTCAAGAGTAGACTTCCCAGCACAACCGCAGTCGAGTGAGGCGATGCACAATTCAGCTGAAAGAAGATGAACTTCTGAACGTCTATAACCAGCTGGAAGGTCAGTAGGAGGGCAGTAGCGACTGTGGGGCAAATTTGACCTTTGGCCATCGGTTGACTACGCATGGGGTCAGGGACAAACACAATTTCATAAGTTAACGGTACCTTCGCTGGGCAGAGCTGAAGCCGGTGGGCATCTTGCTTTTCTAGTTCCTCTTCTGGCCGCCCAGAGATGTTGCAACGGTTATTCCTTCTTCGTATCTCCACTTGGTGCCAAACTCATGAAAGTTCGATCTCTGCCACCTTCCTATTACCTCCGCTCCCTCTCCCCTCCCCTTCCCTGAGCCATTCTCTTTCCCCTCCCTTCCCCTCTGTTACCGCTCCTCTTCCCTCCCCTGCCCTCTTCTAAGTCACACCTTTCTCCTGGCCATAGGCCAATCACAGAGCTTGTAAACAAACAAACACATATTTTGATCTCCTAATCTCAGCCCAGTATTTTACCACAGAATTACACTTTCCAACTCCTTCCCCAGGCTTGCCACTTTATTGGAAACAGGCAAATCAGAGAGCTTCTAAGCCAAAAGCTTTTACTATCCTCCAGTCACAGCTTAGTATTCTACCTCCATTAAAACAAACCATCAAATCAATAAACAACCCAAAGTCGTTGTAAACGATAATTGATTGAAACCCTCTGCTGCCAACGGGTGTTGTTGATATACCTCGACGAGGACAGGTGAAAATGTGTTCCGCACGGGACTCGAACCCGGGATCTCCTGCTTACATGGCAGACGCTCTATCCATCTGAGCCACCGAGGACACAGATGAAAGCGCGACTGCAGGGACTTAACCCCATGCACGCTTCCCGTGAGACCCACATTCCCAACTGTTCGCAATCTACATATGTAATGTACCTAATAGATATTTGTCCATCCACTCATTACTCGCGACCACTAAGGTGACTATTCCCATAAGAGTTCGGGCAACCTGCGCCCATTCACACAGATGAAGATCAATGGCTGGGTAGCCTTTAACTATATATATGGTGATAGTAACTGTTCACGAAAGATCACATACCATTGATGACGGTGCAGCTTCTCTAGAATAAATCGTCAGCTTAGTGTGCGCGAGTAATGAGTGGATGGGCAAATATCTATTAGGTACATTACACATGCAGATTGTGGAAAGTTGGGAATGTGGGCCTCACTGGATGCGTGCAAGGGATAAGTCCCTGCAGTCGCGCTATTCATTTGTATCCTTCGTGCCTCAGATGGATAGAGCGTCTCCCATGTAAGCAGGAGATCCTGGCTTCGAGTCCCGGTCGGGGCACACATTTTCAGCTGTCGCCAACGAGGTATATCAACATCACCTGTCGGCAGCTGAGGGTTTCAATTAATTACTATTTATTCTAGAGAATCTGCACGGTCATAAATGGTATCTATTCTTTCGAGAATAGTTACTATATTCATATACAAAATCGTCGTCTTGTTAGCAGTTGCACTGCTTCAGCAGAAAATATTCCATTGAGTGCTAGTGCTGCAGAAAAAGAATTACAGGGCATTACATATATGGCACAGCAGAAGGATTATTGAACTAAGACCGCCGACGATATGTTAAAAATAAATAAAAAAGAATTAAGGGAAAACAGAATAGTGCCCTTCTCAGGCTAGACTGTGAGGCGACTAAGGAAAACTACTGTAGAATCCCTTACAGCCGTCTCATATCCAGTGACCTAGGGAGATGTTGAGGTCTGGAGTTGTTACTCCTGCCTTTTTTGTACCTAAAACTAACGGACAACGTTTACTCCATCATAAAGAGAGTGTAGCTTGCCTGATAATAAAGGTGATATTTAGGGTTTTAAATGCCCGCATTGTGAATGTTGATACATCAGGCAGGCAGCAGGAAGTTTTCAAACTAGTTTCAGAGAATATGGTGCCACCTGTAATCTTAACTCAGTTTTAGTGCAGCATTTGGCACACAACATGCACAGCTAACGTCAAGATGACTTAGAAATCTTGCGTATACAACAAAAGGACAGGCCCGGAACATTCTGGAAGTGTCGGAAATCATGAAGTTCAAGCTGCAACATCCAGACAGTAGCCTCAACGAACAAACTGAACTTAAACATGAAGTATGTCAGCAACTACATATTTACAATCTCTACAGCCGTTTCCACTATATGAGGTCGTTGGATTTCGCCATCTCTACATAAGTCATTTGTATAGCATCTCGTCCCCTGATGTTGGGTGTTACGTGTTGTCCCAACTGGCTGGCGTCAAATTTTTTTCAGAACTAGGTTCAATTTTTCTTTTAATGAGTTTGTACATAATGATATGTAGCTCTGCAGCTGTGTACGTATATAATATTTGTTGGTGTTTACTTGTTATGATGACTCTTCCGTTACTGGAGATTCTGTACACCACGATTATGTAGGCTACCTTTCATGCTGTGTTGGATTGTTGCCTTCCATAGCCTTGTATTCTTAATATGATATACTCTGTATAATTGACAGACGTTGCACTATTATGGTTAATTTGCCGTACGTCGGGTTGATCTCTTTTATATTTTATGCTATGGTTATATTATTATTGACAAACTCATATACATTGTTATTTCTTGAAAATGCTTTATACACTGCATGTTTTGCTTTGATTATTTTTTCTGCACCAGGCCTATCTCAGTTAATACCATTCACACAGTGCTGTTAGTACCAGGTGGCATTTCGGAGAAAACGTGGGGGTGGGGCCATTTATTTATTTATTTAGCGTATAGCATTACATATGAACAGCGACTAGCAATTGTGGATTACATAGTTTTACAAAATTTTACAAAAATATATTAATTTCATAATTTATAGTTTAAAAAATAAGTCTATAACTTAATGTCTAATTTGTCTATCCATTCAAGGGCTGCATCTCTCACTTCAAAGAAATCATCCAAGTTCCCATGGTAGGCTCTTCTACTACACCTTGTTAAAATGTGACGGATCGTCTGGTGTTCATTTCCACAGTCACACTGAGAAGATGAAGCCCTCCCCCATAGGTGGAGGTTTTCAGCACACCTGCCGTGACCTGTGCGGATCCGATTAATTGTTTTCCAGGCACGTCGCGTTAGTTCCACACCGGCTGGTCTTGTGTCAGGTCTTTGGTAGCGATTCTGCCAGTAGGACAGGTGGCTGCCTAGATTTTAATCGGTTCATTCGGAGTGCAGGAACGTCAGAGTGCATTGGAAGCTCGGCGATTTTAAGTCATTTTTGGTATTCCTTGAGGAGGGCGTTCTGTCTTCGGAGGTCTGGTGGCGCAATGTTGCTTAGAGGTGGTAACCAGTATAGAGAAGTAGATTTGATGCAGCCTGTTATTGTCCTCATTGCTGCATTTAGGTCCAGCTCAATTTTTCTCACACGTGTGTTATTAAGCCACACTGGGGCACAGTATTCAGCAACAGAATAGACCATCCCTAAGGCAACGCATCGCAGTGTCGTAGCTCTTGCGCACAATGAGATACCACTCAGTTTCGTATGATGTTATTGCGTGATCTCAGCTTTGCTGCGGTGTTTTCTGTGGTACGATTTTTTCACACGCAATTTAGGTATGACCCTGTGATAATCTATACAGTGTGTTACAAAAAGGTACGCCCAAACTTTCAGGAAACGTTCCTCACACACAAAGAAAGTAAATATGTTATGTGGACATGAGTCCGGAAACGCTTACTTTCCATGTTAGAGCTCATTTTATTACTTCTCTTCAAATCACATTAATCATGGAATGGAAACACACAGCAACAGAACGTTCCAGCGTGACTTCAAACACTTTGTTACAGGAAATGTTCAAAATGTCCTCCGTTAGCGAGGATACATGCATCCACCCTCCGTCGCATGGAATCCTTGATGCGCTGATGCAACCCTGGAGAATGCCGTATTGTATCACAGCCGTCCACAATACGAGCACGAAGAGTCTCTCTACATTTGGAACCGGGGTTGCGTAGACAAGAGCTTTCAAATGCCCCCATAAATGAAAGTCAAGAGGGTTGAGGTCAGGAGAGCATGGAGGCCATGGAATTGGTCCGCCTCTACCAATCCATCGGTCACCGAATCTGTTGTTGAGAAGCGTACGAACACTTGGACTGAAATGTGCAGGAGCTCCATCGTCTGTCAAGTACAACTGCAGAGGATTTATTCAATATGAAGCATATATTTTACGAAAATTTTTTACCAAAAAAGTCGCAAACGTCTTGTCCAACTTACATAGAGAGAGGAAGGAGGCGATGAATAGAGGAAAGGGAGAGAAGGAGATTGGGATGTATAACCAATTCCCATACACATTTAGCAACTGTGAAGTGTTACAGGTTTTCTAATTTATTTTATATTTTGCTGTGAAGTGCTTTTGGCTTTCTGGGGCATCATCAAACAAATTAAGACCAGAACACACGACAACATCTAAAGTTTCTAGCTGTACAAAGACCATTGTGTCCAAAGACATGCCACATTTTAAACATTATGCATCTATATGAAGATGGAAACCCAGAGATAGTGTCAAAGCGTCCTCGCCACCGCCTAAATTTTGAATCAGAATCATCAGCAATGGTAGCCGAAGACTTCCGTAATAAGAAGTCACCCAACGGCCGCATAAAAGAGGGTGGATGAGCCGGCAGAGGTCCAGGGTATTCTCTTGCCCTTGGAGTGTGGAACTGTCCCTAAATGCAGAAGATCAGTCGGCAATGATCAACGGCATGAGGCTGCAGAATGCAATGGAAACCACTGCATTAAAGACACGTAATGTGTATCCACAGGACATGTAACCTGTAACTGAAACAGTGTCGTTATGAACTCTCCATTGGCAAAAGGTTCCGAACTAGTCCCCATTCGAATCTCTGTGAGAAGACTGCCAAGGGGGAGGTGACCATGAGAAAAAGATTGAATAATCAACGGAAGGATAACATTATACGAGTCGGGGCCTGGAATGTCATAAGTTTGAACGTGGTAGAGAAGCTAGAAAATTTGGAAAGGAAAATGCTAAGGCCCAATCTAGATGTAGTGAGAGTCAGTGAAGTGAAATGGAAAGAAGACAAGGATATCTGGTCAGATGAGTGCAGGGTGATATCAACAGCAGCACAAAATGGTATAACGGGAGCAGAATTCGTTATGAATAGGAAGGTAGGGCAGAGTGCGTGCCACTGTGAACATTTCGGTGATAGGGTTGTTCCCATCAGACTCGACAGCAAACCGACAACGATAGTTCGCTTATACATGCCGACGTCGCATGCTGAAGATGAAGAGACAGAGGCAATTTATGAGGATATTGAAGGGTAACTCAAGTCATAGGGGACTGGAATGCAGTTTTAGGGGAAAGATTAGCAGCAAGAGCTACGAGAGAATATGGGCTTGGTAGTAGGAATGAACAAGGAGAAAGACTAATTGAGTTCGATAATAATTTTCTGCTAGTAATAGTGAATAATCTGTTTAATTATCACAAGAGGAGGAGGTGTACTTGGAAAAGGCCGGGTGATACGGGACGATTTCAGTTAGATTACATCATGGTCAGACAGAGATCCCGAAAGCAGATACTGGATTATAAGGCGTACCAAGGGGCAGGTGTAGACTCAGATCACAATGTAGTAGTGATGAAGAGTAGACTGAAGTTCAAGAGAGCAGTCAGGAAGAATCTGTGGGCAAAGAAATGGGATACGGGATGGAGAAATGTTTGAAGTTCTCTGAGGCTGTAGATATTGCGATAAGGAATAGCTCAGCAGGCAGTTCAGCTGAAGAGGAGTGGATGTCACTAAAACGGGCAACCATGGAAGTTGGAAAGAAAAACTGTGAAGAAAACATGGGTAATACAAGAAATGCTTCAGCTGACCGACCAATGTAGGAGGTACAAAAATTTTCAGGAAAGTTCGGGAATAGAGAAATACAGGTTACCTAGGAATAAAATAAATAGACAGAGCAGATGAAATGGCTACATGAAAAATGTGAAGAAATCGGAAAAGAAATGATTGTCAGAAGGATTGACTCAGCATACAGAAAATTCAAAACAGCCTTCGATAAAATGAAAATTAAGGGTGGTAACATTAAGTGTATAATGGGAATTCCACTGTTAAGGGGAGCTGGAACGATGAAACTTAATGTTTTCTTTTCTTTTTTTCATTATAAAATTATTTGGAGTTTTCTGAATAAAACAAAACAAGTTTCACCCTTCTAAGTGAATTCTGTGTTTTTTACCGCTGCAAAGTTGATGCGCCGAGTAAACAGTTATAGCGACTTGGTGAGTCACCTCTGATGGAGCCACTCGCTGCCTGTAAGCAGGGTATCTTTGCGGAATTAGACAGTGTTTTGTTTTCCAACGTTGTATGGCTTTATCTCTGTGACAAGTGACTGTTCATATCGGTAAACATAACCGCTATACCGTGTGTGTTGACTTGTGGAGTTTGCTTTGTGTTGTTTAGCTGTTCACTTTAACGTATTTGACGAATTTTGCTCGTACCTGTTTTACGTATTTGGTTTGTGGATATCAGGATGCCCCGTTTCAGCAATCGAGTGTTTAAGAAAAGCCACAATGAGTGGAAGAAGAAATCTTTTGTTGTTTTGAAGGGAGATGCTGCTCAGACTGCTTCACCGACTACTCCAAATGAATGTGATAGAACTTCTTCCAGCAAGAAACTTTGTGACAGCAAAGAAAAATTTGAAAACTATGAAAGTGACAATAATGATGTGAATGAAATAATTAAGATTTCCTTGCTCTCTAATATTTTGAAACATAATGTATTATGCCAAGTTCGCAAAGAAAGAAGACTGGATTTGAAGATAGCTTTACACATTGGTTTGGCATGTAAAATGTTACTGAAGTGTAACAAATGTGCTTCAGAAGTTTCGATTTCTAATTCTAACAGTATTCCTCATAGTGGTAATAGTGGAAAGTGTAGATGCAACGGCAATACCAAGGACGAACATAGTGAAAGTTGTGAAGCAAATTTTCACGGCACGAGTGATGCGATGGCAGTAGAGAGAGTGAAAGCAATATTTTCCAGATCATAGGAGTGGTAAAATGTACGATACACTGTCTAGGAGATGGTGATTCTAAGGGATATAAAACCGTAGAGGAACTCAAACCTTATGGCAATGAAATTCACATTAAAAAACAGGAGTGCATTCGACATGTGCAGAAGTGCATGGGGGCTCACTTGCGCAAACTAAAGCAGACATTAGGAACCGAGAACCTTAGTGATGGTAAGACCCTTGGAGGAAGAGGAAGGTTGACAGATGAAGCAATTGATAGACTGCAGAGGTATTACGGGTGTGCGATTAGGCAAAATTCAAGTAGCATTGAGCACATGAGGAGAGCAATATGGGCATTATTTTTTTCATACTGCATCAACAAATGAGCACCCACAACATGCACTGTGCCCCACAGGTGATGACTCATGGTGTAAGTACCAATAAAAACAGTTTGCCAAATGCTGTAATTGATGTTATTAAGCCCATATTCAGAGATTTATCACAGCCAAGTTTATTGGAAAAGTGTTTACATGGGCAAACACAAAATCCAAATGAAAGAGTAAATAATTTAATTTGGATTTGGTTTCCCAAAAGAGTGTTTGTACAAATAAAAACATTGCATTTTGGAGAGTATGATGCAGTGGCAACATACAATGAAGAAAACATTATCAAATGTAATGTGCTGAAACGTTTAGGTTTCCAACCATGACACAACACCATTTCCACAATGCGCCTAATTGATGAAGAAAGACTAAGAGGTGCAGGAAGAAGAGACAAAAGCCTACAACATGTAGCAAAAGGGAAGAAAAGGCCAGTGAAAAGGAAACTAACACTGGAAAAAGAAAAGGATGCTGATAATCCATCATATGGGGCAGGAATGTATTAAAAACTTTGGAAGCCATTTCCCATAACTTTAAAATTTTCGTCTTTGAGGAACATTTTCTCAAAAACTACTAACAGTATATAAATGAAATTTATACACAATACTATTTACTTCTTTTCCTTCATTTTTATGACAAATTGTAAAAAAATATTGTATAATTCAAGAGTTATAGAATAAAAAGTGCAAACTTTTAGAAAAACAAATGAGCATCTGTTTGAAAAAAATGTAAAACAAAAACCAATAAATATTTCATAACATGGCATTATAACTTTGTAGAGCAATATTCACTGAACATGTAGTCCAAATTTCAGAGCAATATGTTTTATGGTTTTAGAAAAAAATTTGCCTTCTATTTGTTAAAATTAACATGGAGAAGATGGATCGTTCCGGCTCCACTTAGTGAAGAGGAGAGGGCAGAAAGGCGTAAAGAGTGCATTGAAAGCCTCTATGAGGGAGAAGACTTCTCTGATGACGTGATAGAGAAGAAACAAGAATCGACAGGGATGACATAGAGGATCCAGTGAGAGAACCAGAATTTAAAAGAGCTTTGGAAGGCTTAAGCACGAATAAGACAGAAGGGAGAATAACATTCCATCAGAATTTCTGAAATCCTTGGAGGAAGTGGCAACAAAACTATTATTCACGTTCGTGTGTAAACAGTACGAGTCTGGTGGCATACCATCTGACTTTGGAAAAATATCATCCATACAACTCCAAAGATTGCACGAGGAGACAAGTGCGAGAATTATCGCACGATCAGCTTAACAGCTCATGCATCCAAGTTGCGGACAAGAATAATATACAGAAGAATGGGAAAGGAAATTGAGAATGTGTTATCTGGCGATCAGTTTGGTTTTAGGAAAGATAAGGGCACCAGAGAGGCAATCCTAACGTTGCTGTTGATAACGGAAGCAGAAATAAAGGAAAATCAAGATACGTTCATAGCATTTCTCGACCTGGAAAAAGCGTTTCACAGAGTGAAATGGTGCAAAATGTTCGAAATTCTGAGAAAAATAGGGATATGCTATAGGGAAAAACGGATAATATACTGCCTTACGGGGCAGGTCCGGCCGCCTTGGTGCAGGTCTTATTACGTTCGATGCCACAATGGGCGACCTGTGCGCCGGATGGGGATGAAATGATGATGAAGACAACATAACACCCAGTCCCTGAGCGGAGAAAATCCCCGACCCAGCCGGGAATCGAACCCGGGCCCCTTAGGACGGCAGTCCGTCACGTTGACCATTTTTTTTTTTTTTTTCGCTGTTGATCGTTGTGTTTGGTCGTTGCGGGCGTCACATGACATCCGTTAAGGTTCGTTTGTTGATCGTTACACTCAGTTTTTTTATTACAGAGGCCAACCAGCTCTCTGACCGAACACGCTGAGCTACCGTGCTGGCTATCCATTCAGCTATCGGGGCGGACAGAATGAACAATAAGAGTGGAAGACTAAGAACGAAGTGTTCGGAGTAAAAAGGGTATAAGACAGGGACGGACGGAGCAAGAAGGACACAAAAAGCAGACTAGAAATGGCGACAAAAGCAATCCTGGCCTAGAGAAGTATCAAACACAGGTCTTAACTTGAGAAAGAAGTTTCTGAGAATGTTCGCTTGAGCACAACATTGTATGGTAGTGAGGGGAAGCGAATAAAGAAAAAAATCAAAACCTTTCAGATGTGGTGCTACAAGATGTTGAAAATTAGGCGGACAGATAATGAAAGGAATGATGAGGTTCGCTGCAGAATCGGAGAGGAAAGGAAGGGACAAGATGACAGGGCATGCGTTAAGACATGTGGGTATAACTTGCACGGTACTAGGGGTAGCTGTAGAGGGTGAAAACTGTAGCGGAAGACATAATTGGAATACATACGGCTAATAGTTGAGGAAATAGGTTGCAAGTGCTACTCTGAGTGAAGAGGTTGGTACATGAGACGAATTCGTGGCGGGCCGCATCAAACCACTCAGAAAGACTGAAGATCCTTAAAAAGAAAAATGAAGACCATAAATTCTAAAGCTTCAATTTGACAATGGTACAAAAGAAGAAATATTAAGTAACAAGGCATTGAATGTCTTAAGACGTTTATCACATGTTCGGTGCTAACTTTCAAATCAAAATGTTTATTAGCATCTTGACTTGGTTCTCTTCTCTGAAATAGGGCTTTGTTGAAGGATCGTAAGATTGTCTGTACTTTTTTAGTTGTATTTTATATTGTTTTTGTGGATATCTTTTGTTTCCTTTTTGATCTCCTTGCCGTGGATCTATGGTATATTGTATATTGTGTACATCTATCTGCCACAGAAGAAAGCTGGGCATTGCAAGCACAAAGTGATTTATACTTTCTCCTGAACGGATACCATTTTAATAGCATATCAGTCTTCGCTTATCCGATATAGTAGATCTGAAAGAAATTAATTGGGATATGAACTTTTATGAGCTATGCTCAGGAGTTCTATGCTCATATCGTTACTCATTTTAACACACAATTAAATTAGAGTATTAGGAGCTGATACACTGTCATGTAGTAATAGTATTATCAGCCCATAGAATTTAGAATATTAGTTGATTAAAACACACATAGTAAGTAATCCAGCTGCATGTGACTTAGAAGTCGTTTAGTAGCCATGAGTATATAAAATCGGGCTACTGTAATGCGACACACAGACGAATGGAAATTGTACTAAAATTAGAAAAGCGCAAGGATCCTAAAATACGATATTTTGTTTAGAGAATATGTTGTTCAGAAATAAGTGATAAATAGATAAGAAATTTCTAAGTGTTCCCGAGAAGAGCGGGTGTCGGAAATTAGCCTATATTATTATTTGTTGATGTTGTTGTTGTTGTGGTCTTCAGTCCTGTGACTGGTTTGATGCAGCTCTCCATGCTACCCTATCCTGTGCAAGCTACTTCATCTCCCAGTACTTACTGGAACCTACATCCTTCTGAATCTGCTTAGTGTATTCATCTCTTGGTCCCCCTCTACGATTTTTACCCTCCACGCTGCCCTCCAATGCTAAATTTGTGATTCCTTCATGCCTCAGAACATGTCCTACTAACCGGTCCCTTCTTTTTGTCAAGTTTTGCCACAAACTCCTCTTCTCCCCAATTCTATTCAATACTTCATCATTAGTTATGTGATCTACCCATCTAATCTTCAGCATTCTTCTGTAGCACCACATTTCGAAAGCTTCTATTCTCTTCTTGTCCAAACTATTTATCGTCCATGTTTCACTTCCATACATGGCTACACTCCATACAAATACTTTCAGAAACGACTTCCTGACACTTAAATCTAAACTCGATGTTAACAAACTTCTCTTCTTCAGAAACGCTTTCCTTGCCATTGCCAGTCTACATTTTATATCCTCCCTACTTCGACCATCATCAGTTATTTTGCTCCCCAAATGGCAAAACTCCTTCACTACTTTAAGTGTCTCATTTCCTAATCTAATTCCCTCAGCATCGCCCGACATAATTCGACTACATTCCATTATCCTCGTTTTGCTTTTGTTGATGTTCATCTTATATCCTCCTTTCAAGACACTGTACATTCCGTTCAACTGCTCTTCCAAGTCCTTTGCTGTCTCTGACATAATTACAATGTCATCGGCGAACCTCAAAGTTTTTTTTCTTCTCCGTGAATTTTAATACCTACTTCGAATTTTTCTTTTGTTCCCTTTACTGCTTGCTCAATATACAGATTGAATAACATCGGGGAGAGGCTAAACTAACAAAGTTTTGTGATTAATTTTTAACTTCGATCACTTATTCTGCTTAATTCTACAAGTTTTTTCCTTATTAACATGGTGTCATTTTCATCAGGGTGGGCCAACAGCCTCGAAAAATCTAAGGAATTACGTCATTCCAATGGGTTGTGTTTTAAAAATGTGCATTATTCAGTTCTGCTGGTTTGTGGCATGATCTATTTCCAGTCGCATCTAAAAACGTAATAACACACAATAAGACAAAGAATGTTACAACATAAAAACCGTAAATCTACAATGGATGTACTGTTTTTACAAACACGGTATTTACCTATAATAGATGTGGATATTTATAATGTGACTATCTTGACAGCCAAAGTACAAACTTACCGAGACTACAGCAAATGGAGACAACTGTAGTGACGACGAGGATGAAATTTCTCATTTTTCCGTCCTCCTCGTGTCAGAAACGGATATCCTGGCTGGAAAAAAGAGGAGACACTGTGGGAAAAATTTGTAAATACAATTCATTCACGAGTTTCGCTTACAGACTCATTTGACAAACAACCAACAACATCTATTTGACTTACTGCAAAACTATTTCAGCAAAAGGATTTTTATAGTACTATTTCACGAAAGGAATAATAAAACAAGGGGTAATGGGAAAATCGTCCCCTTTTTTCGGAATTCTTGAGTTATAATGTTTTTTTTTTCTTTTCACGTAGATGTCTTATTTACCCATTAGTCCACGGTCTTGTGCAAGTAATCTAACTGACTTTACTTGGGTAGCTAATGGGGCAGTTGTCTATATTAGATGACTGCGATGAGTGTGTGTACAATTAAATATCTATAGCTTTTTTTCATAAGAGTAAGTGACATAAGCTTCTATATGTATAATTTTCAACGGCAGCTATTTATAATATTTTGAAGATATTTCCGTTTGGTTTTTGTGCAGAAACTTTGCTAGTTAATGATAGTCTCGGTAACTGACTCTCGCCTTACAAGCTATGAGAATCAAAATGAAAAAATGATATTGTTTTGTTTTTTTCTCTTTTTTTAGTTTTGATCTACGCTGTTGATTTATAGTCACAGCCTAATAGTATTCAGCAAGACAGATTCAATTCTCAGAAAGTAAAACGTTTAAATTTTGTTTCCTTCTAACACATGCGAATTCCGTTAAATTCCGTACGATCCACAAGTGATAGTTGTCCATGAAGGGTTCTAGGTCAGAGACATTACATCGAATGTATGATTTCCTTCATCAAATCAAATTCAAGAAGCACAGTTCACGTAGATTTCTTGTGAGTTTAAAGTAAAATCGACGTACGTACAAGCTTCCCGTTCGATCTTCTATAGCTTCTCAGAATTTTTGTGATATTTTAAGTTAGCCTCAGATCCAAGAAATGCCTGCACATTACCTTAACAGCACTGTTAAGAAATGTATTTTTGATAAAACCTTTTGAATACGTTAACCACATTTCCGAATTATGTGTATTCTCACTTAATATTTACTCGATGTTCAACAGCAAAATAAAGGAAACTCCACTGCTATCGTGGAATATCACAGAAGCATGTGTGGGTAACGGCAAACAAGAATTTAAGTGTTTCCCCCAAAGAAAACTTTGAAATTATGTTTTCTATTAAAGCAAACTCAAACATAGTTAATGCGTTTTCTCAGAGAAATATCACGTTTTTTTTTTTTCCTTTATTGTATTTCAATTCCCCATTGGGGCAGGCTGGCAGCAGCATATGCGCTGCTCTTCAGCCGAAAGACATAGAACAAAACAATAGAAGACATTTAAAAACAGCAAAGGAGAGAAGAAGGCGAACATAGATATAAAAAAGGGAGAACATCATGGAAGGCAATAGAAAAAAAAAGAAAAAAAAACGGGGTGACTGTAAAATGGAGATAAAAAACTGTTTAAAAGTAGCACACACAAAAAGCCACACACTGCGACGATTAAAAGAACACAAGGCACAGTATGACTGGAGCATAAAGGTGTTGATGGATGGCATAGCACACAACGTAACACTGACGGCGAACCTCAAGCCAGTACACAATTAAAATCACACCTCTTGATGCACATGAGAAACAGCACTAAACACAACACTGATGGGGCACACTGATGATGATCAATACAGAGGATCTGCCAGGTTCAAGGAGATGAGGGAGACCTGAAGAAGGGAGGGAGGGGAAGAGATGGGGGAGGGGAAAGGGGGGCGCGTGGAAGAGGGCCAGGTAGGGAGGGATGTGGGAAGGAGAGAGGCAAGTATGGGGTGCAGGGTCTCAGAGGAGGGGGGGATGGAGGAAAATCCGCTCTGGGAGAAGGAGGAAAGAGGAGAAGGGGGCCCTGGGGAGGGGGGGGGGAACAAGGCCGGGTTATAGTTGGCAGGAAGGGTATATGTCACGGCGAAGTTCGTCATCCGGGAGGGGGAGGCGTTGGAAATTGCCCTGATGAAGGAGATGGAGGGTGTGGAGGTGGAGAGAGGAGAAATATCACCTCAAAATAAATATCTTATACTAGTAGATTACCTAAATTATATGAGAGAACAAAATAAAAAGTGTCCCAACGTAGACAGGAGCATAATATGTAAAATATTAATTATTCAATGCTAAGCGCACAAATAAAAACTAGCTGCTGTCAGATAATTAACGACTCGCTCGCCATGAGAAAAGGTCTATCCAAGATTCAGTTAAGGCCAAGTCTTCAGTGCTCGAAATATCATCTAGGAGACCAGTTCCAGTGTAGATTTGTGTGCAGAGAGCAGAACACTACATGGATGTGGACGAGGAAAATAAAATATTCTCTATCACCACAAGCAGTTACTAATTGCAGTGAAATGCTGCAACTGGACTGAACATTCTGCCCTTACACGAACCACAGGGCTGCTTGAACATATTATGTGCGATACGATACCTAACAGAGAGACACCCACACTGGAGTATCGAGAAAATATATCTGCAGGACGCTTTAAGATGAGAGAAAATCTCAAATATTGCCAACAGAGACAGATTTTATTGAGTCATAACGAAATGAAACTCTCTTGCTGTTTTGTCAGCAACCCGAAGGTTATTTTCTTCAGTTCTTCATTCGTATTGTTTGGTACATATAGTCTAATGAAACCTGAAATTGGGAGGTACAGCCAACACTTGTAGCCAAGTGTAGCTAACGAAAATGGGACGTTGTCTTATAAAAAAGAAATCATACGAAAGAATGTTTTAAGTTCGCCACACACGTAACCTCGGCTAAGGAGACGTTAAAAATGCAAAGCTCCACCATTCAATCTCCACCAATTTTAAGATTTTTTTCTGTCACATTATTTCTTTCACCTCCAGCAGGTATTTTAAAAAGACTTCCAGCGCTCTTTTGCAGCATGGTACGGAGTCCACGTTAAACCACATGATTAGTTCGGTAAGTTAGTGAATCTAGAAATTAGGAAAGGGCACATCAGTAGGTACAAGTCTAGTAAAACACCGGGGTGTCCAAACCAGTCTCTGTGTTGAGGCAATTACGGTGTACACTGACCACGTCACAGCACGTTAAAAGCTGTTGTGCAGCCAAACTGATTTCATTTTGAAAATAAAAGGCACTTTCCGGAACCTGCCGACCACACGTGAATCACAGTTACGTAGTTTGCTCTTCTGAAGAGCCTTTTGCTTTGCTTAAGGTTAGATGCGCTGTCAAAAGTAGCAGTAGCAGACGTCAATGTGGGCTGTGTCCACTCTTCGTCTTTATGAAGGCTTGAAGTCTACTTGGGGCAATTACAGTAAGGTGTCTGAATGTCACTGGAGGAATGCCAGCCCATTCTTCCTCAAGAGCTGAAACCAGAGAAGGTAGTTATGTTGGACGCTGGAGTCTGGAGCAAAGTCGATGTTCTAACACATCCCAAAGGTGCTTCATTGGGCTCATGTAGGGACTCTGGGCAGGCCAATCAATTTCAAGAACGTCACTGTCCACAAACCATTGCCTCACAGATCCTGATTTATAACAGGGTGCACTTGTTACAGTCACTGTCGCGGAAATATTCCTCTACTACAATGAAGCGCCAAAGAAACTGGTATAGGTATGCGCATTTAAATACAAATATATGTAAACAGTCGCTGGAGGGAAGTGACATAATGAATCCGTAATAGTACGAGGGGGTGGAGATATGTTCTGAACAGCATGTTGCAAGGCATCCTAGATATGCTCAATAATGTTCATGTCTGCTGCGGTCGGAAACGCCTATATAAGACAGCATTGTGTGGCGCAGTTGTTTTATCAGTTACTGCTGCTACAGTGACAGGTTGTCAGGATTAAAGTGAGTTTGAACACACGAGCGATGGGACACAGCATCTCCAAGATAGCGATGAAGTGGGGATTTTCCCGTATGACCATTCCACGTGTATCGTGAAAATCAAGAATCTGGTAAAATATCAACTCTTCGACATCGCTGCTGCTGGGAAAAGATCCTGGAAGAACGGGACCTAAGACGACTGAAGATTCGTTCAACGTGACAGATGTGAAATCCTTCCATAGATTGCTGCAGATTTCAGTGCTGTGTCATCAACAAGTGTCAGCATGCGAACCAGTCAACGAAACATCATCGATATGGTCTTTCGGAGCCGAAGGCCCACTTGTGTACCGTTGATGCCTCGCCTGGGCCCGTCAACTGTTGATGACTGGAACCATGTTGCCTGGTCGGACGAATCTAGTTTCAAATCGTATAGAGCGGATGGACGTGTATGGGTATGGAAACAACCTTATGAATCCATGGACGCTGCATGTCAGCAGGGGACTGTTCAAGCTGGTGTGGGGCGTGTGCAGCTGGAGTGACATGGGATCCCTGGTATGTCTAGATATGACTCTAACAGGTGACCCTTACATAAGCATCTTCTCTGATCACCTGCATCCATTCACGCCCATTGTGGATTCCGACCTACTTGGGTAATTCCAGCAGGAAAATACGGTACTCCATATGTCCAGAATTGTTGCGGAGTGGCTCTTCTGAATTTAAAGACTTCCACTGGCAACCAGAGATATGAACATTATTGAGCATATCTGGGATGCCTTCCAACGTGCTGTTCAGAAGAGATCTCCACCCCTCGTACTCTTACGGATTCGTGATGTCAGTTCCCTCTAGCAGTACTTCAGAAATTAGTCCAGTCCATGCCACGTCGTATTGCAGCACTTCTGCGTGCTCTGTGGGGCCCTACACGATATTAGGCAGTGTACGAGGTGTGACAATAAAGTAATGAGACTGACGTGCAAAAAAATATTGCTTACCGTTTTAGTCAAATTTAGTGTTGTCTCCTTCAAAGTAGTTCCCTTCTGATTGCACACACTTTTTCCAGCGCTTCTGCCATTGGTAACATTTGTCTAATTCATCTTCTGTAATATCCTCCAAGATCTTCGTCACAGCTTTTTGAACATCTTGTTTGGAAATGGTTCCCTTGATCGCCGTTTTGACTCTTGGAAATAGAGAAAAGTCGCATGGAGCGATATCTGGTGAATAAGGTGGCTGTAGTAGTACTGAAATTTGTTTTGAGGTTAAAAATTGCTGCACTGACAGAGCAGTATGGGATGGTGCATTATCGTGATGCAGATTCCAACTATCAGCAATGTTGGCTCAGACATGAAAAACTCTTTTACGAAGCCTTTCTGAAATTTCTTTGTGGTAATATTGATTAGCTGTTTGTCCAGGAGGCACCTACTCTTTATGAACAATTCCCTTGGAATCAAAGAAGCACACAAGCATGCATTTCACTTTTGACTTTAACATGCAAGCTTTTTTGGTCTGGGTGATCCCTTTAAGCACCATTGCGAACGTTGGCGTTTTGTCTCTGGATCGTACTGAAAAGCCAACTTGAACCATGATAATATGGCTCAACAATTCTGAATTGATTTCCGTTTGCGCTAACAGATCGGCTGCCACTTTTTCCGTGTTTCTCACTGTTGTGGCGTGAGATTTTTGGGGTCCATTTTTGCACAAATCTTTCTCATACCACGATCTTCAGTTGTTATTATTAGACAAACCGTTTCTTGATTGATGTTCAGTTCTTCTGCACTCATTTTCACGGATAATCTTCGATCAGATCGCACGAGTTCACGCCCCCTGGCCAAGTTGACATCTTCAACATTCGTTCTGCCTTCACTAAACATTTTATGCCAATGAAAAACTTGAGCTCTTGCCAAAAGCCTTCTGAAGCTTACCGTAAGTTGCCGTCGCGTTTTCACCCAATTTAACGCAAAAAGAAATGGCATACCATTGCACAATATTATGCGGTTCCATTTCCGTGACGAGAGACGCAAACACATGTTAACTTATTACAGCACAACTCACGACTGAGCAGTTGCATCGATGTGCTGCTTGGACTAGAAGCAGCTAATAGACCAAGGTCAAAGATATTGTGCCTATGCATGCATGCAGGGTTGCCACATATTGCAAAGAAAATCAGTCTCTTTACTTTATCGTCGCATCTCGTATATGTAGTGCACACTTGTGTAAAATGTGTTCGTATTCTTCCGCATTTAGCGTTTTCTTAAGCGCAATAAGTGAACCACACACTAACTACGAAAAAAAGAATCCATACTGTAACACCACCTGCTCAGTTCTTCACTGTCGGCACTACACGTGATAGAAGGTAACGTCTCCAAGCATTTGCTGAACCCAAACCCTTCCATCCGATTGCCACAGGGTACAGCGTGATTCATCACATCTTCCAAATCATTCGTTTCCAGCCATCCACTGTCTGGTGGCGGCGCCCTTTAGACCACCTCCAGCATCACTTAGCTTCGACTACAGAAATGCCTGGCTTATAAGGAGCTGCTCGACCACTGTGCTCTATTCTTTTTAACTCCTGATGAACACTCACTGTGTTAACTGGACTGTCAGTAGCACCTTCTAATTCACGAGTGATTCCTTTCGCTGATTTAATGCAATTTTTTACAGCGACAGTTCGAAATGCTTGATGGTCGCTGTCTGTCAGTACATGGGGTCTACCTGCTCTTTGTTTGGCTGTGGTTGTTCCTTCTCGTTTCCACTAGACAATCGCACCAACAACAGTCGACTTTTGACTGAAATGTCCCTCGCATATCTGTTGCTCAGTTGACTACGTTTAACGTCACTGAGCTGTCCTGACCGACCCATTCGACAGCCAACACAATGCCCACTGCCTCCATTAATACTTGCGGGTCCGCCTCTCGTGACACGGAATGGTCTACTCCATACCACATAGAGGTGTTCGCATACTTTTGATCATACAGTGTATTTTAAGAATGAGTTGGCTGTAGCGCACAATAGTTTTCTGTCTCACTTGAGACGATAACGAAAACCTGTAAGTTTCATAATTATTTTCTTGTAACTAGATCGCTTCTAAGATTAGAAGACACTCAGTTTTCGTTCCATATACCCAAAAAATGAGATGATTCTCATGGGTGTGGAACATGTCAGAAAGTATAAGATAAAAACATAAAACATCTGAATAAAATACTTACTGCCCTCATCATTTGTCAGGAGATTGTCGAAATAGGTGAATACAATGTGATAAACTGGAACAGCTAATATTTACAGAATTAACATGTTGTCAGAATGAAACATTCTTATGCACTATTAATAAATTTATCATACACAAAATACTCTTAGCTTGACTGTTGTGACCATGTGGTGTCAAAACTGACAACCGCTCACTTGGCGAAAGGTCTGTTCCTAAAAACTGGAAAGTAGCAAAGGTCACACCAATATTCAAGAAAGGAAATAGGAATAACCCATTGAATTACAGACCCATATCACTGACCTCAATTTGCAGTAGGATTTTGGAGCATACTTATTGATACATAACCAACACGGATTCAGAAAATATCGTTCTTGTGCAACGCAGATAGCTCTCTATTCCCTAGAAGTAATGAGTGCTGTCGAAAAGGGATCTCAGATGTATTCCACATTCCTAGATTTCCGTAAGGCTTTTGATACCGTTCCTCAGAAGCGACTATTAGTCAAATTGTGTGCATATGGAGCATCGTCTCAGTTGTGTGACTGGATTCGTGAATTCCTCTCAGAGTTGTCACAGTTCGTAGTGATAGATGGTAAACCATCGAGTAGAACAGAAGTCATATCTGGCGTTCCGCAAGGTAGTGTCATAGGCCCTCTGCTGTTCTTGATTTACATAAATGATCTAGGTGACAATCTGAGCAGCCCCCTTAGACTGTTTGCAGATGACGCTGTAATTTGCCGTCTAGTAAAATCATCAGACAATCAATTCAAATTACAAAATGATCTAGTGAGAATTTCTTTATGGTGCGAAAAGTGGCAATTGGCACTAAACAAAGAAAAGTGCCAGGTCATCCACATGGGTACTAAAAGAAATCCGATAAATTTAGGGTATACGATAAATCGCACAAATCTAAGGGCTCTCAATTCGACTAAATACGTAGGAATTACAATTACGATCAACTTAAACTGGAAAGACCACATACATTATATTGTGGGAAAGGCGAAACAAAGGCTGCGCTTTGTTGGCAGAACACTTAGAAGATGCGACAAACCCACTAAAGAGACAGCCTACATTACACTTGTCCGTCCTCTGCTGGAATATTGCTGCGCGGTGTGGAATTATTACCACGTAGACATCGAAAAAGTGCAAAAAAGGGCAGATCGTTTCGTGTCATCGCGCAATAGGGGTAAGAGTGTCACTGATATGATACGCGAGTTGGTGTGGCAGTCACTGAAACAAAGGCGGTTTTCTTTGACGCGACATCTATTTACGAAATTCCAATCACCAACTTTCTCTTCCGAATGCGAAAATATTTTGTTGACACCGACCTACGTAGGGAGAAATGATCATCATAATAACATAGGAGAAATCAGAGATCGAACGGAAAGATTTAGATGTTCCTTTTTCCCACGCGCCACTCGAGTGTGGAGTGGTAGAGAAGTAGTATGAAAATGGTTCGATGAACCCTCTGCCAGGCACTTAAGTGAGAATTGCAGAGTAACCATGCAGATGTAGATGTAACAGGTATTTTTACTTAGCTAGTCTAACAGTCCCTGTTAAAATATTCGTCTACAGAGCATAAGAAGTGGTCTACCAAAACGTCTTTCAAATTGTGTTTAAACTGTGCTTTATCTGAAACCAAGTTTTTAATGGTTGATAACAATTTATTGAAAATATGTGTTCCTGAATACTGCATCAAGGTAAGTGATGTTAGGTGTTTATGTAGATTGTTCCTACTCCTAGTATTGATACTATTTTTGAGTTATTGTTTGGAAATAGAGACATATGATTTGCAACAAATTTAATTAAAGTATAAATATACTGAGAAGCTGTCGTTACAATGCGCAGTTCCTTGAACAGTTTTCTATGTGATGTTCTTGAATTTACACCACAAATAAGTCTTACTACATGCTTTTGGACTCTAAAAACTTTTGCCAAGTTTGATGAGTTACTCCCGAATATGATCCTATATGACAAGAGAATAAAAGTAACCAAAGTATGTAAGTTTCTTTTAAATTTATATCTCCTACATCTGAAATGATTCACATTGCAAATATAAACACGCTTAGGTGCTTCAGAAAGTTTGTGGTACGCCCTACACAACTAAATTTATTATCGAGTTTTAATCCCAGAAATTTAACACTGTCAACCTATTCCATCTGCATGTCTTCATATGTTATACACATGCTGGAAGGAAATGTCTTACAGGTTCTGAACCGCATTTAGTGAGTCTTCTCTAAGATAAAGACAGTGAATTAGCTTTAAACCATTTGTTAAGGAGTCTTCTCTACATCCCTGTCTTGTTCCATACAGACAACTGAATAGTTACTAGAGATCAAAGGTACTAGTAATTTACACAGCATTTTTGACGGCAAATGCCTTCACGTTTCAATAATAAATGATGTCTCCTAAATGCTGTGTTGCTAGAAATAATATTGGTGTGACCTTTGCTACTTTCCAGTTTTTAGGAACAGACCTTTCGCCAAGTGAGCGGTTGTCAGTTTTGACACCACATGGTCACAACAGTCAAGATAAGAGTATTTTGTGTATGATAAATTTATTAATAGTGCATAAGAATGTTTCAATTATTAACCTCTACCATGGTTATGCCTTTCTTAGCGTGGACCAACAAAATACCGTGACATGGAGTTCTGTGGTGTACGACTCTAACGGACAAAAAATATAGAATTTTTTTTACTTTGTAAGATTTACTTATTAGTTGCATTACTGGAATATGTTGAACATAAAACAAAGTTAGACTTTTGGGTCTCAACGGCTTGTGTACAGTAGAATAATCAGAGATGGGGCCCAAACTCAGGTAGAGAAGGATAAAGAAATACTGTGTGGCCATCATCTTGGCATTCATTAGAGAATTTAGACAAATTGGAGGAAACGTAACAGAGCGTATTTGTGTAAGCTAAATCGAGCCCTTGATATGATATCCACTCCAAAGGACAACACTCTTGTATGTGGATGCCTAAATATAAATATATCGAATCTTGATACCACGTACGACTTATTCTTAAGCATCACTCATAGTTTCAGTTTAGTGTGAAGTTAACAGCACAAAAAGAATAACAAACCAATCAATGAAAACTACTGATCATGTGAGAATAAATATAGACAAAGAAACCAGAGGTGTAGGTGTAGTAGATCTAGGATTATCTAATCAATTGAATCAAACTATAAATATAAAAGTGGCTACAGAAAAAAGGAAGTCTACAGAAAAAGGAAGTCTACAGACGAATATTTTCTAAACCAAAAAAGCATGAGTTTCTCGAGCAAATAGCAGAACTAACATGGGATGCAGTATACACAGAGGCAGATGTAAATGAAAAACTCAAACGTTTCGTGATACTATTCAAACTATAACTTGAAAAAATCCCTCAACTATTATGTCCATTATCAACAGTAGAACAAACCAAATGGGTGAGAAGATGTATCAGAATCATCCCATACACCGAAGTACCTCAGCTCCATTAAAAACAGTCAAACGAATCCACATTGTTATCACGCTTTTATAAACACTACAGCAAAACATGCAGGCAATTGTTGCTTGCAGCAAAGTGGGCTCATAATTCCAAACTGATTCTGCTGAAAACAAAAACAAAGCAGCCTGGATGATTTTAAAGCACGAAACAAGTAACAGAAAACTAAATGAATCAAACATGAAGACAAAGACGAAGGTACGTTTAAAAAAATCCAAAAAATTTGGCAAACTATTTAACTAACTTCTTAATCAGTGTAAGAACAAAACTGCAAGAAAAATTTCCAACACTCCACACATCAAAAATCTAATAAATGTATAACACATTCTATGTTACTACTACCCATGACAAATGAGGAGACCTTCAAAGCAGTTCGCAAATTGAAAAATAAAATTTCAGCAGGTTTGGAAGAATCACCAACTTGTCTGTTTAAGGGCTGTATTGAGAGCCTAATAAAACCATTATTTGACATTATAAATAAACCATTCAAACATGTTTGCTTTCCCAACAACTGAACACAAGCTAAATTACTCTCTCCCTCTTCAGAAAGGGGACACATAAAATGTATAAAATTATAGGCCACTCTCACTATTGTCATGCTTTTCAAAAATAATAGAAACTATAATGAAAGAATAACTTCTGAAATTTTTAAATAAATACAACCTAGTTTCCTAGGACCAGTTTGATTTCCAGTCAGGAAAAGGCACTAAACTTGCGACAGCATGTCTCACAAAACATGCCCTAGCAGCACTAGACGAAGGGAACTATGCAACAGGTATATTCCTCACTCTAACTAAATCCTAACTCTAGAGAACAGTTGACTGAAATGACACATATATCAAGTAGCGCTAATTGTATTGATAAATGTACTTCCGACACTAACTGTATAAATATAGACATACCACAGGGCAGCCAGCTAGGCCTGGTACTGTTCCTAATTTAGAATAATGATTTATGACAAATTATCAAGCATGGGCAAACAATATTGTTTGCAGGTGATTGCCATACTGATCAGTGACAAGTCACCAGAAATGCTAAACTGATAGAACACTTAGCAATGTATATGAGTTGGCAACAAACAATGACTTCAAGTTTAATATAAAGAAGACAAGAACTATGAATTTCTGCATAAACAAACAACTGGATTATAAGAACCTTAAAATAAACAATGAATCCATACAAAGTGTGGAAAGCACAAAATTTCCTGGAATGCAATATGACTGTCAATTACAGTGGGAAGAGCATGCAAACATATTCTGTATCAAAATTTTTAGGGCCTGCTATGCTCTCAGAATCGTTACATCAGTGTGCAATATTTACTGCATCAGATCAGTACATTTGTTTATATTCATTCTGTCATTAGTTGTGGCATAAATGTTTGGGAAGTGAATAGGAAAAATATCCAAGCTAAGTTCTGATTGCAAAAATGAGAGATATATAAAACAATCAAGAGTGTCAGCATGAGTTACTGCATTAAACCTTCTAAAATGCTGGAAACCTTAACTTCAATTAAGGTAAAATGCTGGATAACTTAACTGTCACTTGTTAATAAATTTTTCAGATTTTTATGTATGTAAAAACATCTATTGTCTACTATGTTAAAAATTATTTAGCACATGATTATGAAACTAGAAACAGTTATA
This sequence comes from Schistocerca piceifrons, assembly GCF_021461385.2. Classification (NCBI taxonomy): domain Eukaryota; kingdom Metazoa; phylum Arthropoda; class Insecta; order Orthoptera; family Acrididae; genus Schistocerca; species Schistocerca piceifrons. The sequence continues at coordinate 128,499,933 of NC_060138.1, read as the reverse complement.
ACTTCCATCTGGACAGAAATTTTAAAGGTAAAACTCGGCGGAGTTTATTATACAATGCATTCAAATTATATAACAATTACCAGAACATATAAAAGACATAGATATAATCCATTCTTTCGAAACAAAAATAAATATTTACAAAATATAAGTTTCTATACGGTAATGGAGTACCTGAAAGATAAAAGGTTAACTAATTTAAGAAGTTCTTTGTTATAACACATGCATAAATAATAATTATGCAACACTAAACAAATGTAAGTATATATTAAAAGAAAACTCTTTGTCAGTTATAGTGTGAGAAATTAATTTTAAGTTGTTGATATATATATATATATATATATATATATATATATATATATATATATATATATATATATGTTTGAATGAGACAACCTACACAATTTAAAATGTTCCATGGGTTAATAAAGAAATCAGTTAATCAATTAAATAGAGTCCAGTGCCGCGACCACTGCGCCACATCACATTTTATTTAGAACTAGTGACTTATTGTCAGTGCTACCTGGGAGCTGTGATAGCATCTCTTAAGGATTATGTAGGAACCAGGCTCAGTTAATACTTGCAATCAGAGAGATAGAGAATACATAGAGAGACTGTGATATGTTATGCACCACTCCCCACAATGGTGCGGCGTTCTATTAGGTGTCATGTTTCGGGACCTGATTCCGAAGTTGTTTTGAAAGTGAAAGAGTTTGTGTATGGTTTTGTAAGCTACAGGCTTGCTGAGTTTCTTTTCGAAACCATGCCTGCTTTGTGCTTTGAGGATAAATGCATGTGCATATCTAGAAAAAAGGTTGAAGATTTATGTAAATAAGTTTGCATTTGTTGTGTAACTTTGCTGTGTTTTGTTTACAGTGATGCACTTGTTTACTTGTGTGATGAAGCTTGTATCATCCAAGTTGTCCACAGGAAATATATTAAGCCATATTTTATGACGATGTAGAAGCCTAACAAATGCTTGCATCATACTTTGTAACTTTTGGGACTCTCAAGCGCATAAGAGCGCAAGTTTTTTGTAACTGAAAACTTAGTTGCTGTATGAAAGGTATGATGAATTTCTGTATGATTCAGTTGTTTCACATTTGTAACAGCCATTACTCCAATAACTGCTTTTGTTGCTTTCTGGAAACTGTAAATAAGTATGCTTTCACATTAGAAAGTCCCAGAATGGATTACAGACAGAAAGGTCTGTCATTTCCAGTGAATATATGGTTACTTGTTTTCAGTTATAACTTCAAATTATGATAGGAGTCTTTATATGCAAAGTATCTTGGTACAAGCTTTTATATATGGACAACCAATTTCCAAGGTCTGGATCTAATAACTTCAGATAATCGTACAAAAAGTAAATTTAGAGAAATGTAAATTAACCTGATACTGAAACACTGAAATGGAAATGTCAGTGGTAGCTCTCGCAAAATTTTACAATTGTGCTACAATGTGGTGGACTATAGTCATTTCAATTACAAGGCTAGTAATCGTAATTAAGTTGAATGTATTAATTTTACATATATGAATGGCACTGTTTAAATGTATTTAAATGTTGTAATTAATCCTTTAACATTGTGAGGAATAAAATAAAATGGAAAAAAGCGGTGGTAGCAGGAGGAATCCTACCCACGCCAACGAACTGCTTAGGTGGGATGACCAGTGGCCTACCGTGCCAGTATGTGAAATGCCGCTCAAAATTCCCTCGTATTCTGCGCTTAGATCCTTAGAGAGCCTTTTGCCTTTTCGTACAGCCCACTCAGGCTAAATATTCTAGGAACCTGAAAGAGGTGTTTACCTGTTTCTACTAACAAAGTTTGAGCCAAATTGGTGAGCCACATCCCATGCCCTTCCGTTATTAGATTTATAGTAGTAGTAGATCTACTTATATCTTTAAGCTATGGGAAAGAAATTTTCGCTCTGCAGCGGAGTGTGGGCTGATACGAAACTTCCTGGCAGATTAAAACAGTGTGCTGGGCCGACACTCGAACTCGAGACCGTTGCCTATTGCAGGAAAGTTCTCTACCAATTCACGACCCCTCCCCACAGCTTTACTTCCACCAGTGTCTCATCTCCTACCTTCCAAACTTCACAGAAGTTCTCTTGCGAAACGTGGAAGACGCACTCCTGGAAGAAAGGATGTTGCGGAGACGTGGCTCAGCCACAGGTAAGGGGAATTTTCTCTCTGCTGCGGAAACATCCACCAGGTTGTGGCTAAGCCATTCTGCGCAGTATCCTTTCTTCCAGGAGTGCTAGTCTTGCAAGTTTCGTTGATTGGTTGTTTGTTTTAGTGGAGGAGGACCAAACAGTAAGGTCATCGGATTTGGGAAGAATGGGGAAAGAAGTCGGCCGTGCCCTTTCAAAACTCAGTTACCTTAAAAAAGTCGATACAGCACTTGCCCACGAAAGGCAAAGGTCCCGAGTTCGAGTCTCACAACCAGTCTGGTACACAGTTTCTTCAAATTTTACTTTCTCCTGGGAAGATATACCAGAAAAGGGCGTCTTCATTACTGGTAAGTACATAATATTCGGAACTGCATATGAGAATCTCCACTTGAACCATACAGGGCGTCCCAGGAGGAATGACGTATGTACAGTGATATGACAGCAACGATCATTCGGAGTAAAAAAAGTTAGGTAACATGGTCTCTAAAATGCATAACTTGAGAGCTATGAGCAGTTCTTTATCTTCGATACTGTGAAATAAATCTCTTGTACAGCAAACCCTTTGCTTTCCATATATTGAAAGGTGGTAGTATGAACCAAAACGACCTAAGATATCTAGTAAAGGTGTGCGCTAAAGGGCATAACTTACGAGCTACGGTGAAACATATCCCTTCTACTGAACAAATGCTCAGAGTTCTCAAGGTATTCATTTTAGAGTATGTATACCAGACAATTTTTTCTCCTTTTGGTTCATACTGTGGTACCTCCTCCCAAAATACAGACAGCAAAGAGCTTGCAGTGGAACGAGTATGTTTCGCAGAATCAAAGAAGAAGAAGCGCTAGTAGCTCTTAAGATATGCATTTTGGAGCCCATGTTTGTAAGAATATTTTGCTTCGAATGTTGGTTCCTATCTTTTCCCTGAATATAGCCCATTCCTCCTGGGATACACTGCATAGTTACAATGTATTTTCCGACACTGTTTAGCCAAGGTTTATTTACGATAAATGTTTATTATTTCTTCCTGTGTATTGTGGTTTCCTTTCCAGCAGAGCAGTTTTTTACGATACTCGATTCGCTTCCTTTCGAAGAAACGTTTGTCGTATTTATCTGTGATTTATCATAATAATTGAAATTCGAACTATTTTTCCCAATATAGATTATTCTTGTAATCAAAAGTTTCTGTATTGCTTATGTTACACAATATCACCAAAGGTATAGCATTACTGTCGCCATGTTGTTTACGTCGTTTGTCGCTTTTTCAATATGGCACTGCTCACAAACGACTGCTAGTATTGCAATTTCCTCTTTGTTCCTTCTGGTCTACATTTCAGTTTCACAGTTATTCATGCATGTAACTCCAAGTTTTTTTAATATGAACTGAAGTTATATCAGTTGGATCAGTTACGTAATGTACAAGGCAACGATGCCACAGACTAAATATGCAACGTGGTTACTACCGCGTTATAACTTTGTCCATACTTCTAACCAGAGTACAAATACCTAGATATATATACTCAGTACTCTAACCATAAACCATAGACCTTATCTATGGTCTATATTTCTAATCTTAATGAATTTTATAAAGAAATACCACACAATATCACGACGTCCAGTCAGAAAAATGGCTCTGAGCACTATGGGACTTAACATCTTAGGTCATCAGTCCCCTAGAACTTAGAACTACTTAAACCTAACTAACCTAAGGACATCATACACATCCATGTCCGAAGCAGGATTCGAACCTGCGACCGTAGCAGCCCCGCGGTTCCGGACTGGAGCGCTAGAACCGCACGTCCACCGCGGCCGGCTCCAGTCAGAAGCTAATATTAGATACAGAATATGGCGAGTAGAGTAAAAAGTAGCGATTACGTCAAAAACAAATTCGTATATAACTGTTGGAAAGCTACGAAACGAGCATCGCAAAAAACGGTTTACAGCTGCAGTGGAGACCACGATACGAAGTAAGAAATAATGGAAAATAATGAAAGCAAAATAACGGAAACTAGATCGCAAAATGAACATAAGCTATATAGCTTAAATGGAGTCTACGCTACAAGGTTACGAATATATGAGAGCATCTGACGAAGTCTAAATTGTTATGCCAACACGACGTACTTTTTCAAGAAGCTACGGGGATCACCGAGTGTCTTGCACAATCGGCTGGAGTGCACTTACGGTGTCGGCGTGTTTTCGTTGCGTGCTGCTGTTGGCAATTATCGTCGGTCGTAGCCATTCAGATAATACTATACAGTAGCCAATGGCAATCGCTCAGTCTTATAGGTTTAGTTATCACAAATATTTGCTTAGATTGAGACTGATAAAAATTTATAGTTTTGCTTTCTTTCCGAATACGTTACGAGTTCCGAGTTTGTGCTTAGGCAGGAACATAAGAGCTCAGCTTAAATTGATGCGAGTGAAACAAAATGTCAGCTGATTAAATTGCTGAAACTGAAAAAAATTACCTAACTTCATAAATGAAGCAATATAATTTAATAACGAGAATATCAAATCTCATTGCCCATGTACATCTGACATATGATTCATGTTGGCTTCCCGTAATTGATTACGCGATTCGATGCTAACTCTAGCATGCAATGGAAAATTTGTCAAACACCGTAAGTACACTTCTAGCACATCCAAGTGCACTACTGAGACTAAGACAATTACGTCGATTAAACCCTTGAATCACAGCCAAAGCAGAAAATATGTACCAAGAAATGACGTCAGAACAGACATTACCGTTACGCCACTGGTGAAAGCGGACGAGTAGTATCGCAAACTACTGTTGGACCCTCAATGAAGCAAAGCTCGTACCGACACAAAACTGATTCGAACACTACAGTTGTGAAGAAATATAGCGATGAAAGTACATGCAAGCAATTATATTACACAAAAACAGGCACATGGAATGAAAAAATCGGAACAACTTACTGCTAAACAGCAAACGGACAGTTTTCGAATGTTTAGTTTTTCCGATAACACCGATTCTATTAACATCTGTAAATTCCAAAGAAAAAGTGAAAGATGTTTATTCTGTGATCTACGGAATAGTAAAACTTCGAAACTCTTCGTAACACTTATTTTAAAAAAATACCGTTTCATCTTTTGTAAGTTCATACATAAATAGATATCATGAACACATTTACATTTCCTTTTCAAAAATGTGGGTGAAGTCTGATTCATGTCAGTAGAGGAATTATCACCTCTGGTAGAAATAATTTAATGACTGCTGGCTTTGTTGTACAGAAAGCTTCTTATGTTTTGTTACTACCTACAGTACAGGTTCTGGAAAAATAAATGTCAAAGTTAGAGGGTCTCGCAAGATCCTCGTGCAAGGATCGTTAAGTTTTTTAAAGCCTGCTAACACTTTATGCCGATAACGGGTGGGGGATGAAGGGGTATTTGGCCTTATCAAGACGTTCTAGAGGTAGGCCACTCGGTCAGTGGCCAGTGCTTCGTGATGTCAGAGAACATAGTCTCCTGAGGCACACGGTGATCGCTGAGATTTTTTATACCGGTGATTTACCACTATCTACGAGAAACAGTCGCGAAACTCTCATAGCTTTTTTTGCAACTGCTACTGCAGCGCTGCTATGCGGTTTGGCTGTCTAAACACACTGCGAAATGATTGTGTATTGTCTATACGGAGCGTAGAAACACGTTCAGAACGCAAGTGACGTATTTAGTTCATTATGACGCTATAAATAGTAGCATCAGTAAAAAATATCTCCACATTTATAAAAAGCTTGTATAGTTATGAATGTATTAACATGAGTCTGATATCAGCAAAGAAACTCGTGCAACAATACAATCGGCGAGAAACATAAGAAATACGTGCCAGTCATGCTGATCTACTTATACCCGTAATCAGTCTCTTTTGAACACATCAGGTCCCAATTCATTTCCAGTTTTAAACGGTTTTCGATGATACGATAACAACTCTGTTACTGTGAACTGTACATATTACATTGCAGTGGGATTTCCTTATTATATGTTGACGTTAACAGGAGAAGACAGGATATTACTTTAATTACGTTTTCCTTCAGATGTTGGAAAAGTCACCGCCACGTTTACTGATTCCGAGGTATGGAAGTAACACAATTTTAGAAAAACAATTCTCCGTTTATACCATTCCATGCTTCCATTATTACACAAGAATCGCTTGCAGCGCTAGTATCGCTTTAGCCTCTCCAAGCGCCTGGCGTGTAGTAAATTGATTCAAAAGTTTTTTTTTTCCCCTCAGCGTTTCACGACTGTTTATCGTAGACTGTGGATTTACTGCGCTAGACAAAATCACTGCAGTACTTGTCTCCTATGTGCATATAATACGAAGGGTGTTCACTAAGCAATACAACGCTTTTTTCTGAAAAAAGATTGGTTTCATTCACGATTCTATTACACTATATTATTCTGCACTCTTTTGTCTACAGAACCATATTTTTTACCGTAATCTCCGATCAATGCGACGGCCTTCCGCCACCTTACTGTGTGCGTCTGTATACCTCCATCGTACCACTCTATTGACCGACGTCGGCACCAACGTCTTCTGGCATTAATAACCTCTCTGCCATCCACGTACTGTACCCCTCCCCGGTTCTATAAAGCCCTCCAAATCCTCTAACGCCATGCGCTCTGCCTCGCCTTCTGTCCCCCACGTGCATCCTCTACGACCTCATCCCCGTCTCCCACCTTCTCCTTTTCCTTGAACACGTCCGCACACTATATATTGTCCGCCACATTGATCCCCATCAGCCCCTGGTGTCTCCCTTCCTCTCCACCCCCAACCGGTTGCCGCACCTTTATCGTTGTGTCCCACCCTCTCTCCATCTCCACACCCTCCACCTCCTTTCCCAACGCAACTTCCACCTTCTACCCATCCCGGATGATGAGCTTCACCCTGACATTTACCCTTCCTACCAACTCTAACCCTATCTTCCTGCCTCCTCCTCCTCCTCAGGGCTCCCTCTCCTCCCCCTCCCTTCTCCTTAGCAGCTTCCCCCTCCCACTACCCCTCCCTCTTGCGCTCCCTTTCAGTGTCTCTGCTCTCCCTCCTGCCTTGTCTTTCCTCTTCATCTCCTGCCCCACATGTCCCCTGCCTCTTAGTGTACCCATTGACGCCCCTACTGTCTTCATCCCGCCCCCTCCCCTGCTGCCCCTTGCTCTCCCCTCCTTGTCCATCCTCTCTGACCTTTCCCTCGGCAGGTCCCATCTGGCAGTTTTATTCTTCATCGTGTGTGCTCCAAGTGGGTTTTAAGTGTGTTGTTCTGGAGTGTTTTTAATACTGCGGCCGACATTTAACCAGTGCATGTGCATTCAGTGTCTTCTTTGTATTTTAAGAATCGCCAACTGTGTTTTTTAACTTTCTGGTGACCTTTTTAATTGGACCACTTTTTTCGCTGTAATAGTCACAAACATATGGCTCATAATTTTAGATGAACAGTTGTACACAGGAGGAGGAGGAGGAGGAGATTAGTGTTTAATGTCCCGTCGACAACGAGGTCATTAGAGACGGAGTGCAAGCTCGGGTGAGGGAAGGATGGGGAAGGAAATCGGCCGTGCCCTTTCAAAGGAACCATCCCGGCATTTGCCTGAAGCGATTTAGGGAAATCATGGAAAACCTAAATCAGGATGGCCGGAGACGGGATTGAACCGTCGTCCTCCCGAATGCGAGTCCAGTTGTACACAGGGATGTCTTGTTGTAACGTACTGCTGTGTCATCAGTGTTCCCTCAATCATTAAGTCGGGCAGAACCGCAATCTGTCGCTGAACACAATGTGACGCCATTCATCAGCATTCCATGTTTCCCAGTGACGGCATTGCTATAAAACTGTTGTTTGTGTTGCAGTGTTAACTGCGGATTACGAGTGGGATTGCAATTTCCCAGTCTCCGACCAACGGTGCATGACGACACAGGAAGTTGTATGGAGTCCATCATTATTTCCCAGCTGGCAGGCACATATTTGAAGAGGTTATGATGTGAAACTTCCTGGCAGATTAAAACTGTGTGCCAGACCGAGACTCGAACTCGGGACGTGAAGCTGTGAGGACAGGGCGTGAGTCGTGCTTGGGTAGCTCAGTTGGTAGAGCACTTGCCCGCGAAAGGCAAAGATCCCGAGTTCGAGTCTCGGTCCGGCACACAGTTTTAATCTGCCAGAAAGTTTCATATCAGCGCACACTCCGATGCAGAGTGAGAATCTCATTCAGGCGATGATGTGCTTGGTGCACAATACGTCGATCCCCCCTTGTGGTGGTCAGACCTGTTCCACCACAACCTTGACGACAAATTCCCCTCCCCTCACGTTACCATGCGGTCAAACATCAGGACACTGTCACACCCGAATGCCCCAAAAATCTGGATATGGCACGATTCGACCATGCGGCCAAATGGAGACCACCATGGAAATTCTTTCAAACTTTGTCACTTGCTTGGACAGAGATGACACGGCAAGCCAACTGAGAACATTTATCCGAGAACATCGTCACGATCGACTTCGTAGACATATTCGTCAAGTGCTGATAAGGCTGTCTCATTCGAGTGAAGGGAATCTCCGCGTCCTTCACTATGATCACTTAACATCTGACGATGTTCGTTCGTGGTGTATAACCTATAAGGCCTGGAGCACTAAACACGAAAAAAGTTAATCTATTTTAGTAGCCGTTCTGCCGGCCGCGGTGGTCTCGCGGTTCTAGGCGCGCAGTCCGGAGCCGTGCGACTGCTACGGTCGCAGGTTCGAATCCTGCCTCGGGCATGGATGTGTGTGATGTCCTTAGCTTAGTTAGGTATAAGTAGTTCTAAGTTCTAGGGGACTGATAACCACAGCAGTTGAGTCCCATAGTGCTCAGAGCCATTTGAACCATTTTTTTTAGTAGCCGTTCTACATCTCACAGAGAACGGTAATTCTAATCTTCGACTTTAGTGCCTGTGGTGTACACGTGTGCGAAGTTGCACTGACATCCGACCACGTCTTCTGGGTGTTTCACTTTGTTTCTTTCTTTCATAGACGAAAGTGTGTGAAATCTTATGGGACTTAACTGCTAAGGTCATCAGTCCCTAAGCTTACACACTACTTAACCTAAATCATCCTAAGGACAAACACACACACCCATGCCCGAGGGAGGACTCGAACCTCCGCCGGGATCAGCCGCACAGTGCATGACTGCAGCGCCTGAGACCGCTCGGCTAATCCCGCGTGGCTCACTTTTTTTTTTTTTAGGCATGTTATCACATCATGCAGAAAGGGTCTCAGTCCATCGTCTTTATTTTGCCAACCACACCAGGCTAACATTCGAGTACAAAAGCATGATACGAGATAATATTAAGCATGCTAGTTTTTATGTAAATTGAAGGGGATCACTGCTGACAGCTGCAGCAGGACATATGCGGATTCAGCGACGACGAGTGAAAATGTGTACTGGACCAGGAATCGAACCCAGAATATCCTGCTTACTAGGCAGGTGCTTTAACCACTGCATCATCTGGGACACAGCGTTGTCGCAAGGCAACTGCACGAACTTGTCTCGGTACGCCTCACAGCCGATCCACATTCCCACCGAGCGCTACCTATCTGCAGACCCTGTCCGTTGGTTCCCGTTAGCTACTCAGACATTCCGACAGGAGGTCGGACGTATTTGTGCTGTCACACTGAAGAAGGTGGATCCATTGCCCAGCTGGGCGTATCAATTATGTGAATGTGTGGTGTCTGTTGTTTCGAACATGTCTGGAAGAACAGACATCGCAAATTCATATACCAGTTTTTTTAGAGGCTATAGAACTGACAGTTTCTTTTAAAACTTAAGTGACATTCTAAGAGAGATATATTGTTTCATTTTACTCAAAAGTCGCACAACTGACCTCAGGCTTTTCTAGTATGGACAGACTTCAAAGACAGTACTGTTTCGGAAACGTACCTTGTAAACTTCACACTCGAAATGGAAAGATGTTCGGTGGGTGAGGCATCTGATGACATTAGTTAGGATCTCAGAAAGAGTAAGATTTGTTCTGTGATGAACCCCTAACAGCAAATAATAATATATTATGAACTATTTTCCAGCACCTGAAGTTCTATTTTATTTTCAAGATTAATTTCAAACTTTCTGTATGAAGCCAGAATGAGATTTTCACTCTGCAACGGAGGGTGCGCTGAAATGAAACTTCCTGGCAGATTAAAACTGTGTGCCGGGCTGAGACTTCTGTATGAAGTTCTTCTCTTCATTGTGGAGGTGTATCTGCCCTAGAGATAAACAGAACAATAGTATCAGGTAAAAATATCCCTTTTTTATTTTTCCAGTCATAGGTTCCCAGTTTAGGAATGTACAGCTGGTGACATTAGCGTCAGCTACTCAAAATGTAGGAGACTAGAAATATGTTAAGTAGTGAATATGGAAGATGATGGTGAATGTAATATTCCTGTGAGTGAAACACGTAATGGGTGTAAAAAGAGAGGAACAAAGCAGTCAGACATCTCCAAAGCAAAACCATCTCAATATTTAAAGCAAAATGCAGAGCCTGATATTGACTGCTGGCATTCTGAAAGGAGTGAAGCAAGCAATAATAGAGGGAAAGACTGTCATGCAGGCAAACTACCTGATGCTGACTTATATTATTTTAATAATATGTTATATCCTTCAGGAGATAAGAGCAAGCAAGATGCATTCCTTCTGTCATAAACAGGTATCTCAGCACCAGTTACGTACGGTATGTTGTAGGTCCACTGAAGCTATGCTAGAAAGTATAAGATGAACCTTGAAATAGATACCACGTACTAGCTTCTGTTGCTACATTTCAAAAAATAGCAGGTGTAATGTGGGATCGCTTTGCCCAGATTGCTCAGCATTATCAAGAACATGGGACTGCACTACACAAACAAAAAGGTGGCTCAAGCCGATGTACTCATGACCCAGAAAGTGAACGAGCATATTTCGATGTATAAGTATAGGCAGTGTCATTATAGCATAGGGAAAATGAATAGGTCATGTTTGCTTCAAATATTAAATGTAAACATCATGTGGGAAAATTTTTGCAAAGATCAAAGACGAACAGTCAATAACAGCTGTTCTGTATCAAACTTTAAGACTGTTTCATAAGAATTTTAATTTCTGCTTTGGTAACCTGTCAGTGACACTTGTTCAACATGAAAACTGAAAGTAAAGATCACAGAAACCTAAGAAGCGTGTAAAACCAACCTGTGCTTCCATAACGCCAGTGCAAAGAAGTTTCACAGCATTATGAACAAATACTCTAAAGTTACTGTAAGAGCTGTCTTTGAGATGCAACAAAATCAACTTCTACCAACCCTCTCTATTGTAGAAGTCTTTTACACACGACAGGTATAGTTCTATAACACGACCGTAGTAATACATGAACCAAAACAAGGTACTGATAACACTTTTCAACATACTTGACGAGAAACAAAAGCTGGGAGAGGTGCAAACGATATCACATCTGCACTGCAACATTTTCTCCTACGTCATTTGGAAGAGAGGATTAGAGATACTGGTAAGAGAGGATTGAAACTTGAGTCTTTGTTTAGACTCGTGCACCAGCCAGAACAAGAGTTCTATAACGCTCTGTATGCTGGCATATTTTATGGTTTTCACTGCAGTGTTCTCTGAACTTCTCCACTATTTTCCTATTCGTTGACATAGTTTCATGCCACTAGATCATGTATTCAGTAGAGTTAAGAAGGTGTATCGGGATAAAGGAGAGATCATATCACCTTGTGAATACAGTGATGTTATAGCAAGGCTTGGAAAAGTGCTGAGAGGTGTATCAGGAGAAAGAAGAGATTATGTCACCTTGTGAATACAGTGATGTTATAGCAAGGTTTGGCAAAGTGCTGAGAGGTGTATCAGGAGAAAGAAGAGATCATATCACCTTGTGAATACAGTGATGTTATAGCAAGGTTTGGAAAAGTGCTGAGAGGTGTATCAGGAGAAAGAAGAGATTATATCACCTTGTGAATACAGTGATGTTATAGCAAGGTTTGGCAAAGTGCTGAGAGGTGTATCAGGAGAAAGAAGAGATTATATCACCTTGTGAATACAGTGATGTTATAGCAAGGTTTGGAAAAGTGCTGGTGTGGTGAGAAGACTGTTTTTCCTGTGACTTCAGACGGATTTCTATAGAAATGTTGAAGATAACGATTCCATTCAAAGTGATGGATACATGAGCAGTAATTTATAGACAAACCAATGGTAAGATTTAATGTGCTGTTAAATCGGCGTATTTCTCTAGTCTGGAAGTATGATGTCTTGAAAAAAATCATTCCTTTCGTTCAAAGCCATCAATCAAATGTGCTGTGATTGTTCCCAAGATAAACCATATGAGTGCTGAAATTGATAATGATATAATGAAGCTAACTCCTTACCATTCCTAAGGATGCAGCAATTTTCTACAATGACAAACTCTCTGCAAGTGGTGAGGAATATGAAAAGCATGACAGCTGATGGGGAATTTTGACAATGAAGAGTCCCTTAAGTTATGTAGAAGAGAAAAAAATGTTATTTTAAAAATTTTAATGTAAGAAACAGACACTTTTTATCCAGGTTCCACTAATCTAGCTTGAGCATAAAGCAAGTTTTGAAAAAGAAAACTGTTTTCCTAAACCCAGCTGTTGATAAACTATCAAAAATTTTATATACATTCAAAGACTATCTCAAAATATATTCAGAACTGTATGAAATTTGTTAATTGAAAAAAAAATTCCTCTAAACTTGCTTGTTAATTAAATAAATCATTAAATTAAGTAAATTTGTCCCACATAAAATTTTATTTTTTGCATATGCGAGTTTTCCAGAAATGGTTCATTTCTCACACATGACGCTGTTGTTACAATAAACTAAAAAGCGCTACTTTTTTATAGTAATGATTAGTAAAAATTTGTCTTTCGGTGAGTTGTGCTACTAACTTCCAAACATCAGGCCAATGTAGAAAAACACTATAGATACTTGTTGAATGTAGGAGGTACAAGACACAAAGTGAATGAAAACTAAAAAGCATGATATTTTCGAACAAAAATCTTAAACCGACGCTTTTAGGAAAACATGTCAAGCACTGTATTGAATCCAAAACAACGCATAACGATTAGGCAGCGGACAGACGTTAATACTAGCTTGTAAACACACCACAGATTTTCACTGGACGTAAGTTTTAAATCATGGAAGACAAGAAACGAATGAAAGTTCTAAAAAGCACAATATTTATTACAGCAGCATTAAAGAGATACTATCTGGAAGTTATGGATAGCACTGCAATGTATCCAAGAAAACTCATAATGCTCTGACACTGAGGTTTAATTTGGAAACACTAGTCTGAAAGATGAACATAATTATTTCACATAATATTAATTTAAAGTACAATGGCGACAGGAACAGTGAAGTCAGGAACTATGTTTATCAAACATTCATGTTGAAAAAAACCTATGGCTTATCCCAGTGTGAGTAGAGAATGAAATACAATAACAGCACTACTATGTGAAAATATAACAATACGAATTATGTGATAGTATTAAACAATAGTTAATTACACATGGTTTTAGTGCACAAGATCAATAAATACCCAGAGGACGTTTGACTTGCCCAGTTAGGCCTTAGTGCAGTATACACTACTTCCTTTCATCTGCTTCTGGCATTAAAAACAGTGATGAAATCACTGTTGAGTAATGTTCCATACCATGCGTTTCCATTTTGGAGACTGTCTGATTTGCAAAAAGATGAATTATACCTTTTAAATTTCATCACAAAGCTGCTTTCACAGATATAAAAAATATGGTAGTTGCTTTCTGTTGGAATTACATATGATTCTCTGTTGAAAATGAAATTACCAGTAGTGTGAGTTGGTATCATAGCCAAACTTGACATTTTCACTGTATCAACTTTGAAACATATTCCAAATAGACATTTCTGATGTACCATGGTTCGAATTTCACTGGTCCAGAGCAAGAATATCACTGCCAACAGTAAGGAGCCATTGAAGCTAGCCAATGTAATAATGAATTATGTGAGTCACTCTGCAATCATTATTCAATATAGGTGTATTTTCAGGTGGCACTTAACAAAGCTAATTCCTTGTATGTAATGCATCAACAATCAATAGGGAACTGATAAGACAAGATACGGAGAATGTCACTTATAGCAAATTATGCTCTATTTGAGTATAAAATAGATTATTCTTACTTTCACTACCATTCTGATATTTCTGAGGCACATGTAGAGAATCTATATTATCTTACGGTGACCATGGCCATATAAAACAACTTTAACAAATAGAATTCTAATAACTCTTCTGCTATGCCAAACTGCAAAAGTGCATGTGTTATTTAGTTATCTGGATAAGATTATGTCAGTTGATAAAGAAAGCATTGTTAGAGCATTTTTTCAAATGTTCACATGAACAGTCCAGATCTATTTACATAAGCTGTTACTTCAACATCGTTCCTGATAATTTAATAGTTAGTAACTGCCTATCAACAACCAAGTATCATAGAACAGCCAAAAATATTTACCATATGATGTATCCTCGCTGGAAGCACTCATCCTTCAATGTAGGTCTGCAAAAGGTATAAAATGGGAGAGGAGGGGGAAGTATAAACGACAGTGTAAATATCTAGATTTCCCAATAAATGGATTGTTACCAAAAACCAAGCGACAAGAATGCAAAGAAAAATTCTGTGGTAAGAACATTGTTAGTCAAAGGCTCAGTACCAGGAAGAATGACGTGATTTAACGTCCCATTGAAGGCTAGGACCTCATGTTAAGGAAAATTGAGAAGGGAAATTACCCATGACTTTTTCAAAATAACTGTCTATAAATTAGAGAAATCATAGAAAATTTGGAGAGCTAGATGAGAATTTGAACCACTGTTTCCCTTACTGTGAATCTACTACATAACCACCATTCCCACCCTTCCCACTGCAACAGTTCTGGAAAATATTAGTGACGTATTTTGTATGAAATGCGACTGCAGTTGCTGTTTGGATATGAGCACAGCACCGTTTTGAGCCTTTAGAAATGAGGAACCACAGGAGGAAAGAGACTATGAAGTAGAAGAGAAAATAAGTAATTATGTGAAAAATACAAGGGTTTGTAAAATAAATTTAGTGGATTATGGAGCATGTATTTCATGCAAAGCGAATAAACAGAACTTTGGGTGAAGTAAAAGATAATTGCTGCTAGATGATAATGAGACAAATGTAAAACACTCTAAAGTTAAAATTAACTATGCAAAAGAGAAGAGACTGAGAGCACTAATCTTACAGAGAAAACTCACCCCATTGAGCAGATAATGGGAGAACAGCTGTATTTTAGAAAATAGTGTTTCCTTATTTACCACTTAAATACCCATCATCATTAGCAGCAAAAAATTATTAATGGTGGAAGCAAGAAAAATTCACAGCTAATCGAAAATAGGAAATCTTATATATATGCCCTGAAAAGAAAATTCATTCACAACAATGGTGCTATCTGATTGCAATCTAAATCTGACAATTTGAATTTTTTTCTTCATAATCACATACCATTGTTATAATTGACCTGATTTTCCATAACGAATCCTCTTATTCAGCAGTAAAGTGTAAAACATTCTGGTATAACTCTGACCCCATTTTTATTAATAGATTTTCAGTTGCAAGGATTTATAGACAGTACTAAAAAAATTCATATACCTCATCCATAACAACAAATCCTTGCACAACAATTTAGCTGATTTTAAGCAGAGCTTTTATACTGATAGATACATTATCAATAGAATCCACAACATGCAAATTACGTCAGATGAATTGCCATTCTTATGTTTGTGACAAATTTAAAAGTCTATGTATCAACAACTACGTATACTACACATCTACATTTTGACAATTTGAAATATTTTGAACGATATGAACGCTGTTAGCTTCAGTGCACATTTATAATTAATTTTGTTCTTATCTAACATGTTTCACATAATTCCTTGCAAAAAATAATTACAAAATTGTATTAACTGCAACACACACAGGCAAAAGACTAATGAATCTGTAGAATTTCCAGTAAATATCTTTAAAGCTTACTGAAACAAATAATTACACAAATTAAAAGTACATGGCTTCACTGGAAAATAATGTTCAATAAATTGGAAAACATATGAAAGAAATACGCTAAAAATTAGGTGTAGCAAACAGTAGTTCCATCAAAGGTTCTATTCTGCAGGGGAGTGTGAACCTAATTAGAAAGAAATAGATCTTATGTTAATACTGCGGACCTGTCTAGTAGTACAACAGCTTGTCTCTAATGCAGAGTGATTTTGAAACTTACTGTAAACCATCATTTATTTTTCTTTAGAAAAAACAGCAGTGTTTTAAGTATATCAACATTATTGTACTGTGAATTTGAACATTGTGAATGTGACTATTTCAAAAATTTATAAGTACTGAACTTTAAGAAAATGAAGTTATAAAATAAAACAGTGGAATGAATGATGACATGTGAAAAAAGATGACAACAGGAAAAAAGGAATAGCTGAATTTTCCCTCCTACAACAAAGATAATTTGGTATTTAGTTACTCATGCAATTTCTTTTTCAATTTGCATCACACATGCTGAAGCGTATAGACAGTTACTACAATTTATAAAAGTACTTTATGCCAGTTAACCCCTACTGCCACTACACAATCTCTTAACACATTGAAATGAAGGTAACATTAATATGATTGTGTATTAAAAAAGGCAACAAACGAAACACAGCAATTTCATAACTACTAAAACATTTCCTGACAGTTAATGAAAAACCATTTTAATATGATCACATGTTGAAATACTGATCAGATTAAAATTTCACAGATCACCATTTCCTCTGCAACAGTGGAAGCTTCATACATCCCTACACTACTCGCCTTTCATTCAGGATAGAAACATTTTTGTCAATACACTTATTTCGTTATCTACATTTCTTACAAAGAACGTTTGTCTAGCTTTGCTCTACTTCTGTGATATCATTAGATTATTAGCAACTAATTTCTTGTATTGTGAAATGATTAGTAATAATGAGAAGTGGTCTCATATGATTTGTGCCTGTGATTGAGTACAATGTCAATGACTGTTACTAGATCAATGACTGATTTACTGTATTCAGAACAAAATGCAAACATAATTGAATGACCAACAGCATATGTAAAATTCTTATGGAAAATATAATGATAGTAACTCAAAATCTGTGATAAAAAATATTTTGCTCATAACAAAAAAACAAAGCCAATAAAATATTCATGTAAAGTGGCTCATTTCAGTGGCAAACTGTACAGTGTGAAAAGTACAATAACAACTGAATGACCAAGATAAATGTAAATACTACAGAGGGGTCCAAAACAATCTATCCTTTCTTTCAGGAGTGCTAGTTCTGCAGGGTATGCAGGAGAGCTTCTGTAAAGTTTGGAAGGTAGGAGACGAGGTACTGGCAGAAGTAAAGCTGTGAGGACGGGGCGTGAGTCGTGCTTGGGTAGCTCAGTTGGTAGAGCACTTGCCCGCGAAAGGCAAAGGTCCCGAGTTCGAGTCTCGGTCCGGCACACAGTTTTAATCTGCCAGGAAGCTTCATATCAGCGTACACACCGCTGCAGAGTCAAAATCTCATTCTGGAATCTATCCACTGTTAAAAAGTCCATAACTTGTAAACTAATTGATGGAGTTGTCTTATTTTTGGTGGAAGTGTAGCTTAAAGTCCAAATTAAAGATATCACTGTAGGTGGTCACCATTAACATCCACACACAAACGATGCCGCCGAACTGAAGCATGAACCACTGACTGCAACGTGTTCAGTTGGTTATTTGCACATGAATGTACGATGGATTCTCGAAATTCATCCAATGTGCGTGGCTTTTGTCGATAAACGACGTCCTTTAGTGTTCCCCGCAGGTAAAAGTCCAGAGGAGTTAGGTCTGGGTAACTTGATGGATGCTCCACAGCACCTCTATGGCCTATTCATCTTCCTGGTAGATTTTCGTCTAGATACGCCCTAACACGATTTTGGTAGTGGCTGTCTTCTTGTTGAAAGTAAACTCTTCCATCTCCTTACAAGTCTCAGATGGCAGGTAAAATGGATGTCTGAAGCTTCTGAACGTACACCTCACTGGTAACGGTGCCGTCAAAGAAGAATGGCCCAATCAAGCCCCAGTAAGACAACCCACACCACACATTTACTCCTGGCAAATTCATGGCTTTGTCTACATGGACGTTCGGATTTTCGGTGGCCTAGTAGGTGAAATTGTGGCGATTTACTGTACCACTGAGTTTGAACTGTGCCTCGTCAGACCACACAATCACCTCTGCAAACTCTTCATCATTGCGCCCCATGTTAGTAAAGCACTCGTAGTACTCCATTCTACGATCTTGGTCGTCGTTCACTGCGTGTAGCAATCATGGGATGTAGCACTCCCACTTTGCTGTCTTCAGAATTCGTCGAACACTTGAGCGACTCACTCCAGTTTCACGAGGAGACTCCGTCAATTTGTTTGCCAGTTATCGACTTTTAAACAGTGGATACATTTTTTTGGACCCCTCTGTATTATTGAGGATGGCAAATACTCTACAGCAGGGGTCTCCAAACTACGGCCCGCGTTAGCTGGCCGGACATCCCCGGTATCCGGCCCGCCAAATATTTGAGGTGGTACGTACACTGCCAACAACTGAGTTTCGAGGTCTATCGCGACCAATACACCGCGACATTGGCTCTGCTACTCGCTACAAGACTACATAACTAAATTTATTGTTGCGCCGCTTGAAATAACAGTGCGTTGACATACTCTACCTCTGTTACGTCTTGCAGTAATAGTGTTGCTAACAATGATTTTGAGATTTTTTGCAGGACGCTTTCGTGAAGAATGTGCAGTGACATACTTTTTTGTCGGTGAAATTCGTCAGAATAAAAAACGCCAGAATTTCGGTCAGGTACGTCCACCAATCAAAATTATGTAATTAAAGAAAAATCGTAGTTCGTTTCAGTGCTAGCTATTCCGACAACTTTAGATTTTTGCTATTTCATCTTTCCTTTAGTCTTACATTATGGTGATCATGGAGTGCTAGGGTGCTTTAATCCCACTAGGTAGAATTGGCCCTTATGGCTTCGTGGAGGTGTCAATGTGGCCCGCGGACTAAAAAGTTTGGAGACCCCTGCTCTAGAGTAGTGAGAACGTAGAAGTATGTCCGGAAATATGCTACTTACATTGCAGAAAACTGTATAAGAACTACAAGGTAGGCTACAGCAGCGGTGGTAAAGGACACAAAGAGGGGCAGGTCAATGTCGAAGAATCCAGCAGCGGAAAAATGCAATCTGTCGACTGGAAGCTGCAGAACTCCCGACGAGCCAGAAGACCGTACCAGCAGGCGAACCCTGGCCATCCTGAGCCCAACTGTGGCGGCGCGTTCCGCAGCGGAAGAGCAGACCCAGCAGGCCAGGAGGGCGTGGCACAGGGACAGTCCCAGCCAGCAGGAGAGACCAGCCACCAGCGGCAGCCTCACCCTCTCAGGTATCTGAGACCGCTTCCCCGTCTCTAGGACTGCGTAGGACAAGGAGACCACCGAGGCGAAGCTCCTGAGGACGGCCAACAGCAGCGCAGGCCCGAAGTGCCGCCTGCAGAGCCGGGCAGTTCGGTGCAGAGCCAGCGTGGCATGCTGCAGTCGCAGCAGATCGTCCTCCGCCACCAGCGCCCTCCCGGCCAATGAGGGCTGCGTCACCAGCTCCTCCAGCTCTGCTTCGGACCCTAGTGGCGGCCGCACAGCTGCCAGCAGTAGGGTGTTGATGGCTCCCATGCGGTCTCTCACCAGCAGCACGGTGCCAAAGAACTGCACGTGCCACAGCAGTGAGTATGTTCCCAAAGAGAAGTAGATGATCACTTTCGGCATGTATTGGAAAAGTCCGATAACCTGACAGACGCTGACACCTGCTAAGGATATCAGAACTGTACTCAACAGAAGCAGTGCTAACACTCGCGTTTTGAAATAGAATTTCTTCCAGTTTAAGCCTTGGTGTTGAACCAAAAATGAATCAACCAGCTTTAAACTACCGACAATTTCAGTGAGATAGTGGTGCCCAGTAATTAAGGCATTAATCAACAGTGCTGCCGATTCTAACCAGCTAAACCAGAGAAGTGACTGCTTTAAGAAGTTCAATGTTGGCTGTGTACGTGAAAAAACTTTTATACACGACTGAGTGTAAAGGCAATATGAGCCACCAAACGCAATTACCGTGAGCCACAATGCACTTACAATGAAGCTTATAGTTCTGTTTAGTGGCACTGTGATACTGAATAGCTGCAGCATCTCAGTGTCAAAGTCTGCTGGAGCAAGGCCACACACTTGTGTCACGAAATACAGACACCTGATAGCGTTTCTTAGTCGTTGTCCACTCATAGTAGATTTCGTGCCCATAAGCCCTACAAATAATATACAGTCATCTGATTCATATGATTTTGCTGAATCTGTCTAACGTTTATCTGACACAAGGGGTACCCTTCATGGACTGAACGATTCTGGATTCAAAGAGAAACTCTTCAGCAGATTTATACAGATCAAAGGATAGAGCTCATCACAAAATCCAATGAATACTTATATGGAACAAACAGTTGGAAGCAGTCATCAAAGAAGAGTTCAGTGTAACAGAAGTTGGTAGAACGGTAATGATTTTCAGTGAATGTGGTCTCACAGGGAAAAATAAAGATATAATTGTATAAAAATCTTGAATTTTGATTTCTGACACGAAAAGAATTAATAATACGTTCCGATTTACAAATATTGATGTCAACTTAATTACGATCTACCGTCGGATTTCTTCAGAAAGTCAAACTGGAGTGAACTGCACAGTGCAAAATAGTACACAAAATAAGCCCCAGGCCGTACTGCACCCGCGACAGCAAATAGAACACAGTGAAACAATATGACGCATCTGGATGAAACGTGTCTTCATTGCTTATGTGGCCGACTTCCGTGTGTTATCTGGGACACAATCATACACTCACAGTGTTGTTAATGAAGTGACAGCAGAGCCTGTCTTGATCAATTATTCACACTCAAGATCATTAGTCATATCATTCTATTGATCATACCACACAGCCCTCAGGAAAAATTACAGCGTAATTTGCGTTGTCAAATTGCCAGAGTGACTGTCACTCGTGTTCCACTGTTCATTATACAACATAATCAATTACGTGATTGTTACTGCTATCAACCATTTGACAAAAAGTCGATTTCATTTATCGCTCGGGTCGTTATAGACAAAACGTTCACTTAGTAGCAAGTGTGAGAATAAGTTCTTAAGGTACTGGACTAGCATTTGTGCGGCAACTGTCTTCAGATCACCGCTATTACACCTACTATGGCGTAGCAAATAAGCTTTATTGCTAAGTTTGGATTGCTACCACACAATAGCGACAGTTTACAAAAAAACCAGTCTGTGCCACATTGTTATGATGTCACGGCAAGCACAGCATGAGAGTTATCCAGAGAGTTTGTTGCCACTCCAAGTCCTTCAGCAGCAATGAAGACAGCAAGGTTGAAAGTATCCTAAGAGAAACCCACATAACACAGTCAAATAACGTAAGTGCAGCGTTAGTGAGAGAACTGTAGCTGAAAACAGCTGATATTAAGTGCCAGTTTCATACAGAGAACTCAGATTTACGTGATGCATGACATCAGCAGATGTGTACAGATCACGATGTTCAGACGTTTACTACTGGCCTCTGACAGAGTCCTTGCCTTGAAGGATTCCTTGTCCATCTCGACATCACTTGATGTCAGTAGTTACGGATCTGTGATCGCGTTTTCTTGGCTTCTAGTAAAGGCGTTCTCTAATGTCATCATCGGCACTTCCTGGACCAAGTCGATCCTTTTGTTAAAAGAAAGTTGGGGAGTTCCGGAAGGTATTGAGCTATGGGGTGTTCCAACCAACCTTGGCCATTATAGCCTGTAGTTTGTCTTGAAAGAGGATCCTTTTCCGTGACCCTTGAAATGTCGGCAGCTCTGCAAGAAAAACCTTGTAGGCAGCTTTTTAAAGTGTAATCGATGTAGCACACACAGTATTACCTGACAGTCTAACAGGGACAAACTCCCAAACATTTTTAATCTACTTTCATAACATTAAACGTATGTATGCTATTTTATCTCAGTTGAGGATATCCTTGGTCATACGCCTTTGATTCACATATTCTGAAAGAAATCACAGTCTGCTACAAAAATGCCTCACCAACTCAAGTTACAAATAATGTTTGACACCGTTTTTATTAGTCAGTAAGAAATATCATTCGCTATTAGTGTATAGCAGTGACTGCTGATGTGGTGTATAAGTATAAAACATTGACTATCTTTGTTATTGTACTATGCTGGACAGCTACAATTACAATACACCAGCCGTCATCAGCTGTCACCTATTGATTTGAAAGAAAAAAAACCTTCTCTATTAAAAAAGTTGCTTGTTGATATGAAATAAAAAATCGAATTTATTAAAAAGCTGTTCGTCTGTGGCACCATCTATAGTCGGAAGGTAATGCTGCTGCCACACCAGCTCTGCTCTCATCTTCCAGCAAATCCATTGAGATCACAAATGCTGTGAAAGTCTCTTAGTCGTTTTCAGGCATCGTGAATAATTCCTCTCTCGTTTCGGTGAGCAGTTTGCTTTTAATATTCACAAAATATTGACCCGAGGAATTTCTTGATTACATTAATTGGCTTTGTTTAAACATTTTTCAAAGCAGTCGCCTAGATTTCTGTTCTGCTATTAATAGTTTCATATTTCATAGCCTCCTTTCGCAGTCTCTCTTGATTATCTTTTGAAAAATATTTTTCAAGAAAAGCGTTGTCGAAATCATCGTATTTTGGCAGCCAACAATGTGGCGCTGTATTGCAGACATAATATACAGACAAATACAACCATTTGTTTATCGTTCTAACTTTGTTGTAGCACACCGTAGAAGTACTTAATCATAACCCAATGGATATTCATCTCTCCTCCCTGGTATGAAAGTCGCGAACTATCGGTTCGTCCTCTAAGAGGTACATCGATAAATTATGCTCTGTCAATGCTCTGGTCAGAGCGGCAAGTAACACAGTCTCATTTCTACTCTGTGGACTTGGTTAATCTGTAATTTCTCTCAGTTGGGTAGATAACGTGGTCTCCTGAACCGTCCACTGGCTTTCCTTACTGCTCACGTTGACTTTCAAATGTGCGATCTTATATTGGATGGTTTCGATGGCACTCTCAACTTTCCCGACAATATTCTGCTCGGCATTAACTTTCGAGTTTACCTATGAAGCAACATCACTGAGTCTGCTGCAAGCAGATTATGCTATATGCTGCACTTGTTCCTGGGGTTTATTAATGTTGCTCTCAGGATTGGTTTCGAAACCTTCCATCTTTCTTTCCATTAATTCACCTACGTAACTACTGTTTTCTTCATGATAATGTTTGAAAACCTGTCCTATTGCCTTGTCTTATCTCAGCTTTCCTTTCAAAATGTGAATTTTTCCACAAGTGTCTAACTCAATTCCTGTTCTGTAAGTGCTCCACTCATCAAAATTAGTATTTAATTCAGTAGAAAGACTACTTTGTCCAATGTTTCCTCCAAATTTTTTTGAATATTGCCTACTTCCTTTGATACTGCACAGATATTATTGACTTCCTCAGAAATCGCGTTTACCTTACCGACTTCCAAAAAATTCTGAATATTTTCTTGCGTGACTGGTTCATAACGATGACTTCGTCAACTTCTTGGGCAGATCTTTTAATCATTTTTAAATAATGCCACCTATTTCCAATAAAATTTTTAACACTCAATGCACATACATATACAGGGTGGTCCATTTATCGTGACCGGGCCAAATATCTCACGAAATAAGCGTCAAACGAAAGAACTACAAAGAACGAAACTAGTCTAGCTTGAAGGGGGAAACCAGATGGCGCTATGGTTGGCCCGCTAGATGGCGCTGCCATTGGCCAAACGGATATCAACCGCGTCCTTTTTTTTTTTTAATAGGAACCCTCATTTTTAATTACATATTCGTGTAGTACGTAAAGAAATATGAATGTTTTAGTTGGACCACTTTTTTCGCTTTGTGATTGATAGTGCTGTAATAGTCACAAACATATGGCTCACAATTTTAGACAAACAGTTGGTAACAGGTAGGGTTTCTAATTTAAAATACAGAACGTAGGTACGTTTGAACATTTTATTTCGGTTGTTCCAATGTGGTACATGTACCTTTGTGAACTTATCATTTCTGAGAACGCATGCTGTTACATCGTGATTACCTCTAAATACCACATTAATGCAATAAATGCTCAAAATGATGTCCGTCAAACTCAATGCATTTGGCAATACGTGTAACGACATTCCTCTCAACACCGAATAGTTCGCCTTCCGTAATGTTCGCACATGCATTGACAATGCGCTGACGCATTTTGTCAGGCGTTGTCAGTGGATCACGATAGCAAAAATCCTTCAACTTTCCACACAGAAATAAATCCGGGTATGTCAGATCCGGTGAACGTGCGGACCATGGTACGGTGCTTCGACGACAAATCCACCTGTCATGAATTATGGTATTCGATACCGCTTAAACCGCATGCGAGCTATGTGCCGGACATGCAACATGTTGGAAGTACATCGCCATTCTGCCATGCAGTGAAACATCTTGTAGTAAAATCGGTAGAACATTACGTAGGAAATCAGCATACACTGCACCATTTAGATTGCCAACGATAAAATGGGGGCCAATTATCCTTCCTCCCATAATTCCGCACCATACATTAACCCGCCAAGGTCGCTGATGTTCCACTGGTCGCAGCTATCGTGGATTTTGCGTTGCCCAATAGTGCATATTACGCCCGTTTACGTTACCGCTGTTGGTGAATGACGCTTCGTCGCTAAATAGAACGCGTGCAAAAAATTTGTCATCGTCGCGTAAATTCTCTTGTGCCCAGTGGCAGAACTGTACCAGACGTTCAGAGTCATCGCCATGCAATTCCTGTTGCATAGAAATATGGTACAGGTGCAATCTATGTTGATGTAGCATTCTCAACTCCGACGTTTTTGAGATTCCCAATTCTCGCGCAGTTTGTCTGCTACAGATGTACGGATTTGCCGCGACAGCAGCTAAAACACCTACTTGGGCATCATCATTTGTTGCAGGTTGACGTTTCACATCTATCCGGCGAACGGTCCGGACACTTGGATGATGTCGTCCAGGATACCGAGCAGCATACATAGCACACGCCCGTTGGGCATTTTGATCACAATAGCCATACATCAACATGATATCGACCTTTTCCGCAATTGGTAAACGGTCCATTTTAACACGGGTAATGTATCACGAAGCAAATACGTCCACACTGGCGGAATGTTACGTGATACCATGTACTTATACGTTTGTGACTATTACAACACCATCTATCACAAAGCGAAAAAAGTGGTCCAATTAAAACATTCATATATTTTTACGTACTACAGGAATATATAATAAAATATGGGGGGGGGGGGGTCCTATTTAAAAAAAACGCAGTTGATATCCGTTTGACCTATGGCAGCGCCATCTAGCGGGCCAACCATAGCGCCCTCTGGATTCCCCCTTCAAGCTAGACGAGTTTCGTTTTTTGTAGTTTTTTCCTTTGATGCTTATTTCGTGAGATATTTGGCCCGGTCACTATGAATGGACTACCCTGTATATTTCCACTTCAAATGCCACAAATTAAAATGAGCACTCTGGTGCATACACTAATGGTAGGCTTGCATACACTAATGCTTTGCTTGCATACACAACGATCTAATCTGTGCTGTGAAGTGGCTGATGAATATAACGAAAAGATATCTCTTCAAAATTAAAATATCTACTACTAATATTCAGGAAATTTCTGCAAAAGAGGTCTGTTCAAAAAATTCCGAACATTTGTAGTTTCGCTCCAGTTGTGTGTTGGAGCGAAATGCGGTTGGCATCGCTGCACACGCCTGCGTTTAATGTGTAACTGCCGGGAGTTTCGTTGTTGTATGCCTGTCAGTCCTGTAATGAGTTGTGTCGCACAGTTTGCAAATTTCCAGATGTCAGAGTTAGAGGAGCAACGTGTCTGCGTGAAACTCAAGGAAACCTTTACAGACACACACCAAATGATGAGGGAAGTTAGGGGTTACGAGTGCTTAAGCCGTACTCGGTTATCCAAGACCAAAAAAAATTTCGTCAGGTCAGATCAAATGTCAAAACCCTGACAGTTTTCTTTGACTCTGAAGGATTAGTTCATCATGAATTCGCGCCACAGGGACAAACTGTTAATCGATGATGCTATGGAGACGTGTTGCGACGCCTGCGAGGAAATGTGAAAAGGGAACGGCCTGAAATGTGGCGACATAATTCATCTCCCGTGCATTACGACAACGCACCCGCACATTCATCCCTGTTCGTGAGTGACTATTGTATAAAAAACGAAATCACTGTGCTGTCTCATCCTCCGTACTCACCAGACCTGGCCCCTGCCAACATTATTTACTTCCAAAGTTGAAAACCCCTTTGAAAGGACGAAGATTAGCAACGATAGACAAGATGAAAGAAAATTCGCGGACGGCACTTCTCACGATCCAGCAAGAGGCGTACCAGGACTGCTTCCGAAAGTGGAAACGCTGGTGGGAACAGTGTATCAGTTGTAAAGGATAGTATTTGGAAGGAGACCATGCACAATAAATAAAAGGTGAGCGTAGAAAAATTTTGTTGACATAATTCCGGAATTTTTTGAACAGACCTCGTACACTAATTACAATAAATTTAAACTGTCACTCTGCAGGCTTTTTATCCAGCACTGTTTGATTTCATCAAGTCCAGTTTTCCTCTCCCTTTTGTTCCGGTAATTTTTGTGTCTGGCTTTCTTTCCTCAGATTCTTCTGATTCTCAGTTTTAATGCTTGGGATTTTTATCTAGTGAAAAAGAAAGTTTCTTCGCATTAGTATGGTGGCAAAACATATTAATTATTTCAACAATTACTTGCCCTTCTCTGCTCATCTCCTACATAACTGGAGATTACATCTAAATGGAACGTGTCACTGTCTTCACTTATCACCTCCTGAACTGTACTCATGATATGAAAGAAATATCTTACTTATTCAAAAATGTGCTTGTCTGGGATTCCTTTTGCAGGCAACAAGTAGTGCCACTGATCTCCGACAGATGGCGCTGAAATTTCTAACAAATGTTAATGTAAATTAATGCGGATGAATAGGAAAAAGAATCCTGTAATTTTTGAATACTCCATTAGTAGTGTAGCGCTTGACACAGTCACGTCGATTAAATATTTGGGCGTAACATTGCAGAGCGATATGAAGTGGGACAAGCTTGTAATGACAGTTGTGGGGAAGGCGGATAGTCGTCTTTGGTTCATTGGTAGAATTTTGGGAAGATGTGGTGCATCTGAAAAGGAGACCGTGTAAGTAGGCTGTTTATGTTTTCTTATTGGCAACGTTACGTAGCGCCCTGTATGAAAATCACTTGCTATGCTGTGTGCAGTCTCTGGCTAGTTTGCATTGTTGTCTGCCATTGTAGTGTTGGGCAGCGGCAGCTGGATGTGAACAGCGCGTATCGTTGCGCAGTTGGAGGTGAGCCGCCAGCAGTGGTGGATGTGGGGAGAGAGATGGCGGAGTTTTGTAATTTGTCATGAACTGCTATATATTTATGACTATTAAGGTAAATACATTGTTTGTCCTCTATTAAAATCTTTCATTTGCTAACTATGCCTATCAGTAGTTAGTGCCTTCCGTAGTTTGAATCTTTTATTTAGCTGGCAGTAGTGGCGCTCGCTGTATTGCAGTAGTTCCAGTAACGAAGATTTTTGTGAGGTAAGTGATTTGTGAAAGGTATAGGTTAATGTTAGTCAGGGCCATTCTTTCGTAGGGATTTTTTGAAAGTCAGATTGCGTTGCGCTAAAAAAATATTGTGTGTCAATTTAAGCACAGTCTCGTATAATTGTTCAAAGGGGACGTTTCAACCGCTTATAAAACACTAATAAGACGTATTCTTGAGTACTGCTCGAGCGTTTGGGATCCTTATCAGGTCGGATTGAGGGAGGACATAGAAGCAATTCAGAGGCGGGCTGCTAGATTTGTTACTGGTAGGTTTGATCATCACGCGTGTGTTACGGAAATGCTTCGGGAACTCGGGTATGAATCTCTAGAGGAAAGGACGCGTTCTTTTCGTCAGTCGCTACTGAGGAAATTTAGAGAACCAGCATTTGAGGCTGACTGCAGTACAATTTTACTGCCGCCAACTTACATTTCACGGAAAGACCACAAAGGTAAGATAAGAGATATCAGGGCTCGTACAGAGGCATATAGGCAGTCATTTTTCCCTCGTTCTTTTTGGGAGTGGAACAGGGAGAGAAGATGCTAGTTGTGATACGAGGTACCCTCCGCCACGCACCGTATGGTGGATTGCGGAGTATGTATGTAGATGTAAATGAAGATGTAGATGTAGACTTCTTGGGGTTTGAACACAAATAAATAACGAGTTCAACAATCGTTGTATGGTTAGCGAAATGTACATGTTAGTTTTAATAAGGCTACTCAAGGGCTCTAAATGTCACCCTGTCCAAACAGTAAGATATCGAATTTCTTATCAATCAAACAACTGAACCCTTTGTTCTTCATTTTGCATGATAGACGAATGCAAGTGTCTTGCAGAGTTAAATAGTACCAAACCTGCTACCTTAATATAACTGTAGTGGCGTGGCAAGACAGCCAAGCCACTCGGAGGTAGCCGAAAGGCACGCCTTAAGCTCAAGCAGATTGGCGGGAGGTCTGGAACAAGGTAAAGTAATTATCCTATAAAGAAAAGAACGTAGTTCTTGGAATACTTAAGTTTAATCCATAATTGTAGAACATCGCTCTTGATGATAATGTTTCACATAATAAGTATCAATTGAATACGGCGCCTTGCTATGTCGTAGCAAATGACGTAGCTGAAGGCTATGCTAACTATCGTCTCGGCAAATGAGAGCGTATTTGTCAGTGATCCATTTCTGGCTAAGTCGGCTGTACAGCTGGGGCGAGTGCTAGTAAGTCTCTCTAGACCTGCCATGTGGTGGCGCTCGGTCTGCAATCACTGACAGTGGCGACACGCGGGTCCGACGTATACTAACGGACCGCGGCCGATTTAAAGGCTACCACCTAGCAAGTGTGGTGTCTGGCGGTGACACCACAATAACTTCTGTTACCATCAACGTACCTAATGTGACCATTGCATGCAGGTGTTACGTCATACATGAAAATCCCACTAAAACAAAGTCATGGGCAAAAGAGGAAATCTACATCAATGCCACATTTCTTCTTGATTGTATCGTAATGTTCAATAATGATAAGCTATTTTTTCTCATATGTTCCTAAGTAGTACATCTATGTTTTAGTGTTTATAATATTCTTACATTTGTGGCGCGTCCAGTGAGTATTTCCTTACACTTGCAAAAACTCAAGAAAACTTAAAGGACACAGTAGATACTCTGAAAATTGGTTCAGAAAGACACATGGAGGAAATTAGTTCATTATCAGAGAAAGTAGTTGAACTTTCAGATCAGCTAAATAATTTATCCACGAAGGTAGATGATAATCTGAATGACACAAAACCGGTAGTCTTTAATGACACAGAAGAGAGCGAACAAATTAGGAAACTGAAACAAAATCCGAATCAAATTAATACGCAACACCAAAGAGAAATCCGGAAAGTACAAGATCAGCTGACACAGGTAATACAAGAATTACGTATATCAGAGGACACTCGCGCTCCAACATGGGAAGAGGGACTTACAAATACGGAAAAGCCGCAAAATAATAGCACAGGGCATTTCGGAGGTTATGAAAGAAATTGGCAATGTGCACCGAATTTTGAGACGGAACGGCCGACACGACCTAACAATGACCGATATGCGACTCGCCGACATGATGATTTTGACTATAAGCTGTTCATTACTACACGTAAATTCAAAACATTTAAGAATTCTGGCAACGACATTCATCCACAAGCATGGCTCCATCAATTCTCTCATTGTTTTCCTCCCAACTGGTCGTTAGAACACAGATTAGAATTTATGTGTGGCTATGTAGAGAATGAACTAGCTGTAAGAATGCGATCGGTCATTCACGATTGCCACAGTGAAGGAAAATTTTACCATGCCTTCCTCTCAGCATATGGGTCTCAAGCCACACAAGACCGAGTAAAACATGGCATCATAATGATGAAACATTTCGAACAATCTAAATTTTCCAGTCTTGTGAAATATTTTGAAGACACGTTGCATAAGAATCAATATCTTTCAAACCCATACAGCCCTTCAGAACTGATCCGCATTTGCTTAATGAAATTGCCTGAACATTTAAGAAATATTATTTTGGCAGGGCGTAGCAAAGACGACATTGAAGCTTTTCAAGGACTCTTACAGCAATTAGAAATTGACACAGACAGTTGTGGGATGCGAAAACAGGAAAACAATCACTACAGGTCACATCCGTCACAATTCCGCGACGACAGAAGCAATAACTGGACACGACAAGCCTATTCTTACAACGTAAATCGTGACCAAAACAGACACCACCCGTATGATAACTGTTGGCAGAGTAGTAATAATTACAGGGAAAGATCACCTCTCCGCGGTAATGACAATCACAGAGACAATCAGAGAAACAGGCAATATGGGAACCAAAATAATTATTATCAAGGGAGACAGAATAACTTCAGATGCAACGGTCTAGCGCGCAGTTACGATTCAGGGAGAAATTCTCCACCACATGACCGACAAACAAGAAACTATGTAAACTACCGACAAAACGACAGACCTGAATTCCATCAAAACTGGCGAGCTTCAAACAGGGCAGGGGCTTCTCGTCAAGGTGAATTTGTAGAAGTTCGGTCACCTAATCCCAATAACGGCGCACGTCAACAAAGAAACAGACAATGACTCGCACCGCAGGCAGCCACCTGCGCCGTCTGGCTCAGGGAAAAATAGCATACACGCTAACCGACGTATACAACATGATAATTGCATTCAAATCAAACTGTGAGTACTATGAAGAGTAAAGGATAGCACCACACTTCACATGTAAAACCGTTTATTTAAAGATAATCTGTTTTTTTAACTTCGTCTTTGCTATAAAATTTTTCACTTTACATTGCTAGTATACTTTGTCAGACTTAGAATCTGTTAACATACAACAATGTTTGAAGTTAAATATCCAGTCAAGAACCAAGAGAACTTATTGAAACAGAAATTACGAATGCATTGTTATAGTGAACAGACGTCACAGTGTTATTGTGTGTGTACATTCTTGCTTGTTAGTTGCACGATTACGTAATGACTATAAGGCTCACATACTTAGAACATTTACCAGTACTGCTAATGAGATTTTAATGCAACATTTTGGTTTACTTGAAATTAAGTGTATCATGAGGTAAGTACATTGGCTTCTGCAGAACTTAGCTTTCGGAGGACGATAACTACGACACTTTCACAGAGATTATCTTACAGCAAGACGCACATTTAGCGCTACAGGACACGTATTTGAGTGATTAATTTTCTACTTAAAACATTTATTTTTTAAGATATTTGAAGTACAATGATACAAAGGTTTTCCGTGATATATTTCATTCCATCGCGGTAATCTGTAACACCTGAGGATATAATTACATTAATCCTCAGGGGGGTACACGCTTACTTTGTGTATCATGTGTTTGGCAAGCACAAGGAGCCCTAGCTAATATGGTATTTGCTTATACAACTTTACACATCGGTACCATATTTCTCTAACACAGAATTACACAGCTATCTGATCATTTAACAGAGAAAGAAACATTTTTTTTACTATGTTAGTGACAGATGTTTACGCAATTACACAGTTGGATAACTTCACACTTATGAAATTGTATTTTGTATGTACTTTGTGAACTCTTCATATTTTTTCAGAACCATTGTGATACTATGAGAGCTTTGAATGATGTATTTGGTGAGGGAGCATGATTTTAAAGTACGTTTGAGGTAGATGACACACTTTTTTAGGTTTTGACATTATTGCAAAAAGCTACGACGTTTTTGAGATTTGACTGAGGTGTTATGATGTTATTATTATGACGACGATGTGTATTATGATGTTGAGGTATGTTTATGTTCAATAAGCTGATGCTATATGAGGAATTTGATTATGCTATGTATTTATTATGATGAAATATTGAAGTGTCATCGCAAGATTGACGTGTCGACGAATATATATATGTGTAATAAGGTAAGGAGTAATGAATAGTGGTTAGGGACTCTGATTTGTGAAAAAGGTTGTTGGAAACCAAGAATCGTACTTTAAGAGTTATGAAATGTGTGTAAATGTGTGAATGTATCACAATGCAGGCAAAAATTTTTTGCACACTGTTATATTCATAGGATTTTGTTTCTACACATTTGTAACGTAAATTTTCGACCTGTGAAATTTTTTATATGAGACTGTCACTGTAATGAAAACTGGTGTCGTAAATATTTCGGTAAGAAAGTTAAGTGACCACCTGCACGTAATGCGTCGTGGGCACCCAGCTGGACGACAGTCGCCTGGAAAAAAGCCATTAGCGTGTGCCCCTTTCTGAGGTACAGGTGGAGAAAAAAAAGAAGGGAGGCCATTATCCTCACTGTTGACGTTCCTTTGTAGAAAGCATCGCAAAAACGACATGGTCGAACTTGAAAACATATGATTACACTGTGGAGCTCTTAATTTATGATATTTACTGAAATGCCTAATGAAATGACGAGAAATATTTTTATGTCTATACACCTGATTATGACTACTGTCTCTCTAGTTGAGAGATTTTTCTACTAACTTATGAAATGCCTCATGACTACTGAATGATGTTCTTATGCTTTACTTTGTACATAGTTGCTTATTTCATTTGATATCTGGTTTCCAGCTGTCTTGCAGCATTGGTTTCATAAAATAAAATTTAATGCATTTGCTAATGTGAACACTTTCTGTCAACAGAGCTATTAAATAATAATTTTGTGATCCACATTCTTAAAAAAAGGAGCACTTGGAAAGGAAAGAACAATAAGAAGGGACTAGTAACAGTAATTGCATACATAATATTCTTTTCAAGTACATGGTAATATTTTTTTTTTACAATAAGTTGTTGTGGTGCACCACTTTAATTACATAGACATTAAGATGTGAATAGACATTTCCCTTGTCTGCATTGTTGTCTTTAGTGTAATATTTTTTCTGCTTGATCTTTGCCATGCTTAGGTATTAGTTACAGCATTTGCTAAATTTCACTATGCATTACTCTGTTAAGCCAGTTTTACTACTGATTTATTTTTCTTGTTTGCTGCTCATTGCCTTATATTAGTTGTAATATTGCTGCTTGCTTTGACAATTTCCATTTCTTTCATTGCTATTTGTATTAATTGTTTTGTGCTGTTGCATTGCCTCGTCCCATAGTTTAGCATCTGAGCTCAGTAGATTTAAGTTAGCTTAAGAGGTGGTAGACTACATAAGAAACTGACTATGGACAATAGGGAAAAATGCATTGAGAAGTTATACGAAAAATGTTTGGGCCAAAATGTGTAATGTACACTGAAAAATAATTATTTTGAAAAAAAAATATGAATAGAATACAGAAAGCAGGTATAGATAGGACTTTTGGGAATAATGACGAATGAAGGGAGATCTCCGAGAAGTAAAGAAAGTTTTGTTTGCAAAATACTGCAGTAAAAGAAACCCTGTCCTTTCCTTGTGTTATCCCACTATGTGTTTGTGTTCCCTTGTGTATTTGTGTTTTTCCTGTCTTTATGTGTTTAGCTAATAAGATTTATGTTGTAGAATTTTTCAAATACTATGTTATTTTCTTCATAAAGGTGTTTAGACATTATCTATTCTGTTTTGTTTTAATGCTCATATGTGAAGTTGATGTTTCAAAAGTTATTCTGATCTTTTATGTATGTACTCATGTCATAATTCCTATAACACTGATGTATATGTTATTACGATTCTTTTTTAAAGCCCATATTACTACAAATGTTATCTGTACTATTATGTTCTTTAATGATGTATTTTGTACCTTTGTAACTGTATTTTCATGTTGTAAATTTATAATTGTATAGACACCAGTTCTTCAAATTAAGTTACATTTCACTGCACACATTTCTGTTGGTCATAGTATACGGACAATATGTGGGAGTAGGGACTGTTAGTGTTTGCACGTGTGTTAATAATTCAGCAAGGGACTGGATAACAGCATTGCTGGTTCTAAGGACAATTCCAAAAACTTTGTGAGTGCACAAGTGGTGGTTATGGACTTGCTATATTATCCGCAAGACTCTTCGATGGTGATTGTGCACCTGCACAGTCGCAAAATATCGCAACAGATGGCTGCTGGCCATCTCTACAACGACTACAGTGGGTCTGCATCTTTGATGACCCACCAATACCATTATCTCTACAAGGACTACAGTGGGTCTGCATCTTTGATGACCCACCAATACCATTATTTCTACAAGGACTACAGTGAGTCTGCATCTTTGATGGCCCACAAATACCGTTATTTCTACAAGGACTGCAGTGGGTCTGCACCTCTGGTGACCCACCAATACCATACTCTCTACCAGGACTACAGTGGGTCTACTCTGTGATGACCTACCTACCAATATTCTTCAAAACGTCAAATGACTCTGCTGTGGGTTTGCTCTGTTGTGGCCCATTACTTGTCTGCATGTCAAGAGTCAGCACTGTCTTTCCATTGGAAGGACACTACTTCTTCAAGACTGCATGGAAATCCACTACTTCTGTGTGCATTCTCTTTTACTGTTCAGATTTTGAAAAAAAAGAAAAACACTGTAATTTTACTGTGATGAATCAGGACTGTCTTTATAGACTGTGAGAAAATTTTAGCTTTTGACCAACATTGTATCAATAAGTGTGTGCATATGATATCTTTGATATTGTAATTATGAAAAATTTTATCAAATCATTATTGGCCACTGCCCAAAACAATTTGTAAAATTTTTATGGGGAGCATGGGGGCTATGTAAGTAGGCTGTTTATGTTTTCTTATTGGCAACGTTACGTAGTGCCCTGTATGAAAATCACTGGCTATGCTGTGTGCAGTCTCTGGCTAGTTTGCATTGTTGTCTGCCATTGTAGTGTTGGGCAGCGGCAGCTGGATGTGAACAGCGCGTAGCGTTGCGCAGTTGGAGGTGAGCCGCCAGCAGTGGTGGATGTGGGGAGAGAGATGGCGCAGTTTTGTAATTTGTCATGAACTGCTACATATATTATGACTATTAAGGTAAATACATTGTTTGTTCCCTATTAAAATCTTTCATTTGCTAACTATGCCTATCAGTAGTTAGTGCCTTCCGTAGTTTGAATCTTTTATTTAGCTGGCAGTAGTGGCGCTCGCTGTATTGCAGTAGTTCCAGTAACGAAGATTTTTGTGAGGTAAGTGATTTGTGAAAGGTATAAGTTAATGTTAGTCAGGGCCATTCTTTCGTAGGGATTTTTTGAAAGTCAGATTGCGTTGCGCTAAAAAAATATTGTGTGTCAATTTAAGCACAGTCTCGTATAATTGTTCAAAGGGGACGTTTCAACCGCTTATAAAACACTAATAAGACGTATTCTTGAGTACTGCTCGAGCGTTTGGGATCCTTATCAGGTCGGATTGAGGGAGGACATAGAAGCAATTCAGAGGTGGGCTGCTAGATTTGTTACTGGTAGGTTTGATCATCACGCGTGTGTTACGGAAATGCTTCAGGAACTCGGGTATGAATCTCTAGAGGAAAGGAGGCGTTCTTTTCGTGAGTCGCTACTGAGGAAATTTAGAGAACCAGCATTTGAGGCTGACTGCAGTACAATTTTACTGCCGCCAACTTACATTTCACGGAAAGACCACAAAGGTAAGATAAGAGATATCAGGGCTCGTACAGAGGCATATAGGCAGTCATTTTTCCCTCGTTCTTTTTGGGAGTGGAACAGGGAGAGAAGATGCTAGTTGTGATACGAGGTACCCTCCGCCACGCACCGTATGGTGGATTGCGGAGTATGTATGTAGATGTAAATGAAGATGTAGATGTAGACTTCTTGGGGTTTGAACACAAATAAATAACGAGTTCAACAATCGTTGTATGGTTAGCGAAATGTACATGTTAGTTTTAATAAGGCTACTCAAGGGCTCTAAATGTCACCCTGTCCAAACAGTAAGATATCGAATTTCTTATCAATCAAACAACTGAACCCTTTGTTCTTCATTTTGCATGATAGACGAATGCAAGTGTCTTGCAGAGTTAAATAGTACCAAACCTGCTACCTTAATATAACTGTAGTGGCGTGGCAAGACAGCCAAGCCACTCGGAGGTAGCCGAAAGGCACGCCTTAAGCTCAAGCAGATTGGCGGGAGGTCTGGAACAAGGTAAAGTAATTATCCTATAAAGAAAAGAACGTAGTTCTTGGTATACTTAAGTTTAATCCATAATTGTAGAACATCGCTCTTGATGATAATGTTTCACATAATAAGTATCAATTGAATACGGCGCCTTGCTATGTCGTAGCAAATGACGTAGCTGAAGGCTATGCTAACTATCGTCTCGGCAAATGAGAGCGTATTTGTCAGTGATCCATTTCTGGCTAAGTCGGCTGTACAGCTGGGGCGAGTGCTAGTAAGTCTCTCTAGACCTGCCATGTGGTGGCGCTCGGTCTGCAATCACTGACAGTGGCGACACGCGGGTCCGACGTATACTAACGGACCGCGGCCGATTTAAAGGCTACCACCTAGCAAGTGTGGTGTCTGGCGGTGACACCACAATAACTTCTGTTACCATCAACGTACCTAATGTGACCATTGCATGCAGGTGTTACGTCATACATGAAAATCCCACTAAAACAAAGTCATGGGCAAAAGAGGAAATCTACATCAATGCCACATTTCTTCTTGATTGTATCGTAATGTTCAATAATGATAAGCTATTTTTTCTCATATGTTCCTAAGTAGTACATCTATGTTTTAGTGTTTATAATATTCTTACATTTGTGGCGCGTCCAGTGAGTATTTCCTTACACTTGTCTCATGTATGATCGTAATCGTGATCTAAAAATATTTTGTACTTACTAGCTCTTGTAATTTCATCATTTCTAATCATCATCAGCTGCTGCATGAAGTATCTCATGCTTTGTTGGCACATCTCATGACACTTTACTTATTAAAAGGATTTCTCTCATCTCCTCACAGTTATTGATTACAGTGTAATTTCTCATAGCCTAGTACACCTCTTCCTTAAAATAGCGGCAGAATTGCTCATCGTCTAATAGTTCTCTCATCTAACATCGTAACACTTCAATGGCGAAATCGCTCGTCGCCTAATACAGTACGTATCTAACATCGTAATAAATTTTGGCAGAATTGCTCAAGTTGTATGCTGATATGATTTCAGTCGCAACAAATTTGACTCATATATCAGGGGGAAAATCTTGTGAGATTGTAGCACTCTGAACTCGAAAAGGCTTGCGCTGGCAGCAAAAACATTCCAATTACCAGATCGCAGAAGAATGATACCTTATGCAAGTAGTTAAATGTCATTTGTGGGTTGCCTCTGGATAGAAAAGCAGAAATGCCATGTAGAGGCCACTGATATCTAATGGGAAAATTCTGCAGTGCAACTCACAATGCATTAAATTTCGAGCAACGACACATGCATATCGTCTACCATAATTTGAGTGGATCTGATATATTTGTTGTTAAGCGCTTGGAGGATTTCGGATTGTCATACAAACACAATAATAATGATGATAGGAATAATAATTGTTACTATTACTATTATAGATGGACGAATGATTACTGCAGTTGATGTCCTTCTGGTTTTGTGGGAGGCAGGACAGACATTTTAAGAAAGGTGTACACTTCCAACATTTGCAACACCATGTGTTGGTGGATGTAAACATGTAATGCGCCTTCTTGCAATTCTGTTGCACTGCCCGCTATTTGTTGAACAATATTCCTCCTGTCTACAGTCAAACACTCCTCCACTGTCATGCTTTTCCATTCCTCATGCAGAAAACTGTCCAAACAATTCTTTGATAAATGTTTACAACAAATAGACTTGTCAAACTTTTCTTTGTTTCGCACAATCGTCTCATCAAATGAACACATGAGACCTAGATGTATGTACAGGCAATGAAGAAATGATGGTGCTTGCATCAGTATCACACATTGTACATATTAAACTGATCTTGTGACATTACAACTGCAGGCTTCATTACGTCACAGCTTCTCTACAGTACAGTGGCAATGTGCACAGATACACGGGATGTGAGGGCGGGATGTGTGGCAGAGTGGGGGGTGGGTTGGTGCGGGTGGCCTTGATGACAAGATAACGCTCATGTTTCAGGATTCCTAGACTGGCATTAGTGCATGTGGCCAGAAGCGATGATGGCAGTTGTAACGACCTTGATGGTAAGAAAGTGCTGATGCTGATGTCAGCGAAATCTAACAAGCACACTTGCCTGAGAACTGGATGCAGTGATGTCATGACCTTGAAGATAAGGAAGGAGTACTGAGTCAGCATTTTTGGCCAGAAACTGCAATGAGACACTGCTAACTACTATGCATTAGCTGAATAATCTGATCCCCTATGCTTTCACTTATTGGGTGTTTGCTTCTTTTACATCTGACGGATGTTACTCACGTCTTGTGCAATCTCGACAACACAGCACCCTCGTCGACAGCGAGTACTGAACACTGCATCCCCGCCAACTACTAACCTTTCATTGTTCATTCATTCTGCATACTGGCGCACCAGGCTAAGTTTGGAAGTGGATGACAAGGAAGACAGTCGCGAGTGGACCGGTAGTACTGTTTGTAAACAATAAAAAATGCATTTGATGTCCTGTCAACAACTATATTATCTCATTTGGACAGTCCACCATAGATATATGAAACAATGCCAGTTGAATCAAGTGTTGAGCTTATTCGTGCATGATTTTCATCAACTTCCTTAGAGTACTATAAGTTCCTTACTATTGCCACGAGTTATTTCACAATGTTTGGTGGTAAGCGTGCCAACACTATTCTTGCTACAAAAATTCCACACAATGTATGAACCCAGTGTCAGTTCTCGAAAGTGTGCAAAACTGCCTACCTGCACTCATATTCGAATCACGGCATGTCTCTTACAATGAGCATCCATTGATAATTTAGGTTGTTAAAAAGGTTTATACTACGAAGTCAACCAGCGCCACCTGCAAGCTTAGGTAGCGCTGCACTCACACTTTCGACCCCTATGCATCCGCCACTACAGATCCTCATCTCTCCCCCCCCCCCCCCCCCCCCCCCGCAGCCCCCACTCCTGCCCATCGCACACCATTGTATAGTCGCATTTTCATAGTAAATTGTATCTTTTCTTACATGCGAATGATATACATATATTAAAATGTCTGTCAAATTTACTATTTAGTTTACTTAATCTTATTCCATTTTAATATCTAAGATCTTTTACTTTAAACAATCAAATAAGCCTCATCATTGTCGCCTGCAATCAGCAAACTCCCTTTATAATCACCTTAGTTAATGACCCTTCAGGCAACACAGCTTGGCTTAAGTGGAACAAATCGAGAAAAAGTTCGCCATTGAAAAGAAACAAAACTTTTTTCTCCATTTACTGAATGAAGCATAAAGGGTCCAACACCAAAACTACCCCGACCATTTATATATGCG
The DNA here is from genome assembly GCF_021461385.2 of Schistocerca piceifrons. Lineage (NCBI taxonomy): Eukaryota > Metazoa > Arthropoda > Insecta > Orthoptera > Acrididae > Schistocerca > Schistocerca piceifrons. The sequence continues at coordinate 128,460,058 of NC_060138.1, read as the reverse complement.
TGCCTGATCATGTATGCACTTGCACTCCGTCTTCAGGCCACAAGTGGCCCATCGGGACCATCCGACCGCCGTTTCATCCTCAGCTGAGGATGCGGATAGGAGGGGCTTATGATCAGCACACCACTCTCCCGGTTGTTATGATGGTTTTCTTTGACCGGAGCCGCTACTAATCATTAGAGTAGCTCCTCAGTTGGCGTCACGAGGCTGAGTGCACCCCGAAAAATGGCATCAGCGCGTGGTGGCCCAGATGGTCACCCATCCAAGTGCCGGCCACTCCCGACGCTCTTAACTTCGGTGATCTGACGAGAACGGGTGTATCCACTATGGCAAGGCCATTGCTGATCGTGTATGTGATCCAGCATATTTTGTCCCACACATGTCTGCAAGAATATTTTAAAAAGTGAATTCCTTGTCCCCAGCGCTTAGATAATTGTTGCTCTAATGGAACTGGAGTGCGTGAGACACACTGGGGATCGCATGACACAGAATCTTGTCTGACTTTATTTTATTTTTATTTTTTTGGAAACTCATAAAGCTTTTTAAATAAAATAAAGCGTTATTAACATTCTACATCTTTATTCTTCATGTCAATATATTTGCAGCCCTTGCCGCTAGAGGGCTCAGTATTGTAGTGTGTAACATGGTGGTGTGTAACGTAACTACACTGAAGAGCGACAGAATCTGGTATACCTGCCTAATATCGTGTAGGGCCCCCCGCGAGCCGGCCGATGTGGCCGAGCGGTTCTAGACGCTTCAGTCTGGAACCGCGCGACCGCTACTATCGCAGGTTTGAATCCTGCCTCGGGCATGGATGTGTGTGATGTCCTTAGGTTAGTCGGGTTTAAGTAGTTCTAAGTTATAGGGGACTGATGACCTCAGATGTTAAGTCCCATAGTGCTCAGAGCCATTTGAACCATTTTATCCTCCCCGCGAGCACGCAGAAGTGCTGAAACACGATGTAGCATGGACTCGACTATTGTCTGAAGTAGTGCTGGAGGGAACTGACGCCATGAATCCTGCAGGACTGTCCATAAATCCGTAAGAGTACGAGGGGGTGGAGATCTCTTCTGAACAGCACGTTCCAAGGCATCCCACATATGCTCAATAATGTTCATGTCTGGGGAGTTTGGTGGCCAGCGAAAGTGTTTAAACTCAGAAGAGTGTTCCTGGAGCCACTCTGTAGCAGTTCTGGCCGTGTAGGGTGTCGGAATCTCCTGCTGGAATTGCCCAAGTCCGTCGGAATGCACAATGGACATGAATGGATACAGCTGACCAGGCAGGATGCTTACGTACGTGTTACCTCTCAGAGTCGTATCTAGACGTATGAGGGGTCCCATATCATTCCAACTGCACAAGCCTCACACCATTACAGAGCCTCCACCAGCTTGAAATGTCCACTGCTGACATACAGGGTCCGTGGATTCATGAGGTTGTCTCCATACCCGTACACGTCCACCGCGTGATACAATTTGAAACGAGACTCGTCCGAACAGGCAATATGTTTCCAGTCATCAGCAGTCCAATGTCGGTGTTGACGAGCCCAGGCGAGACGTAAAGCTTTGTGTCGTGCAGTCATCAAGGAAACCCCATATCGATGATGTTTCGTTGAACGGTTCTCAGGCTGACACTTGTTGAGGGCGCAGCATTGAAATCTGCAGCAGTTTGCGGAAGGGTTGCATTTCTGTCACGTTGAACGTTTCTCTTCAGTCGTCGTTGTTCCCGCAGGATCTTTCTCCGCCTGTAGCGATGTCGGAGATTTGATGTTTTACTGGATACCTGATATTCACTGTACACTCGTGAAATGGTGGTAAGGGAAAATCCCTACATCGTCGCTACCCCAGAGATGCTGTGTCCCATCGCTCATGCGCCGACGCTAACATGACGTTCATACTCACATCTTGATAACCTGCCATTGTAGCAGCAGTAACCGATCTAACAACTGCGCCAGACACTTGTCTCATATATGCGTTCAAAACCGAAGCGCCATATTCTGCCTGTTTACATATCTCTGTATTTGCATACGCATGCCTATACCAGTTTCTGTGGCGCTTCAGTGTATGTCAGCGCGTGATGCAATCGAGTTTCTAATTCGAAGAGTTTATTCAGATATGTAGACATGAAGAATAAAGGTGCAGAATGTTTGTTTTACTTAAAAAGCTTCAAGATTTTTCACGTAACAAATTCGGCGACGTTACTTTTCATCACTCCCTCGCACTATGTGCCTGTACTTGGCGGCCAGTGAATGCGAACTATAATAGGACTGTCATATGGAACGGTGAGTGCAATAAATGTCTAGTACGGTGCTACGGAAGGAAATTCCAGCTCTCTACCATCAGTTGCGTCTGCATAATCAACCCGTTGCGCTGCCGTGGTGTCTCACAGCTATATTCCGCCTGTGAAATTTTCAGAGACATAACCCAGGATTTTGCTGCCAGTAGTACCGCAGCCACGCTAATGTCTATCGCTGCTAACCTCAACGCAGTTCTGTATACTTATATGGATATGGTGTCTGTACTTTCGGACATGTCCGAAAGAGCAGACACCATATCCATATAAGAATATAGTTCTGCCAGCACCGGCCAAGACCTTCTTCTTCTGTGTGGATGCACACATATTCCCCGAACTCTTACGGGACTAGTTAACAATGTCTTCCACGAGTAATGAGTGTGCTGGGGTGGGACACTACGAATGTAGTGTGTGGACATACAAGGTGAGAATGTGGGTCTCGCGGGAGGCGTACGCCATAGTCCCTGCAGTCGCACTATCCTTTGTGCCCTCGGTGGCTCAGATGGGTAGAGCGTCTGCCATGTAAGTAGGAGCTCCCGGGTTCGAGTCCCGGTCGGGACACACTTTTTCACCTGTCCCCGTTGACATATATCAACGCCCATTAACAGCTGAAGATATTAATATCATTCTAATTTCAACGCAGTTCGGTCTGTGGCTTGTTGTCTTCCTATCCTCTAAACACCCTTCACATACAAAATTATCTATGTAAATGTCTGCGCACATCACGTCTGCACAGATAGATCGTTATGTGTGACCAGGAGATTTGCACAAATATGAGGTGCACGCAAACCTTGAAGTTGGAGGTGGAGTTTTGAGCGGAATCCGTGGGTTCAAATTATATCTGCGCAGACGATTTGGAGCAAGTGCGCCACGCGAAACGTGTTTGAGTCAGCTGTTTGTTCAGTCGAGTGCTTCTCATCTGTGTATGCATAGTGGATTTTAAAACGGCAGGTACACGTACGTGCTCTAGAGAGTTCGTTGCCGAATTTATCGAAATGTATAGGAGCCATACATGCTTGTGGAAAACTGTCAGCAAGCAATACAGCGTTAGAGCCGGCCGATGTGGCCGAGCGGTTCTACGCGCTTGAGTCCGGAACTATGCGGCTGCTAAGGTCGCAGGTTCGAATCCTGCCTCTGCCATGGATGTGCGTGATGTCCTTAGGTTAGTTAGGTTTAAGTAGTTCTAAGTCTAGGGGACTGATGACCTCAGATGTTAAATCTCATAGTGCTTAGAGCCACAGCGTTAGAGATAAGAAGGGATCTGCTTGCAAATCTTTAATAGAGGAATTAAGAGCTGTTGACCGTACGGCAAACAGGGAAAGGGGAGTTTTAGAAAAAAGTCGTTGCGGACTCATTATTGCAAAAAGCTAAGCAAAGTAACGAAATCTATTCGATCTGGCGGCGGCTAGCGTACTCTCCCCCAGTACTCTCCTATGCCATAATCGTATGTGACAGTGTAACAAAAGAATTAGGCCCTATTTGTTCTAAAGAAGACTGCAGTCAGAAAATTGTGTTAAGCTGATGGTGGAAGACCAAGTAACAGTGCCTTCATGGATATACAGGATAACCTCGTTAGCGGGAACGTGAAAAAAATATTGACCCCGACAGGAATACATTAGTTCTTATGGGAAGCTTTATCGGTTAACACATATTTCGGCTAAAGCGAATTACGAACTCGTCTCCAACCCCTAGCGTTATTAAATTTCATTGTAAGACAAACTTTCGATGTTACAGTATTATTAAGTGTTAATTTTTCCCGAAATGAATGCAAGAAACGTAACTACAAAGCTAACTAAACATTGTTGACTCGTTTCTAACGTATTGTAGGTCGGCCGCGATTATCACCTCAACAATCAAGATACATTTAAATAAATTCGATAATGTGTGCATTAACATCTGCAACGTATTTGATGCTAGGTGTTCTTTTGGTCGCAGCCAAATAGAGTTAGAATACTGAATAAAAATCGACAACCGGTAGCACGTGAAACATGGCAAAGAGGAAACAGACATCTCGAAATAAACAAGTAAAACTTAATTTTCTAGATAAAGTGACCTTGGTACAAAAAACAGCTATTGCAGAGCAGTTTGACCTTCCCAAACAGACTTTATCTACGATAATTCAGAATGAAAAAAAATCGCTAATGCTGCTGCATTAGGTTCCAGAAATAAATACATATGACTTTGTAGCACTAAGTATGAAGGCATCGAGGCGGTACTGTTAGAATGGTTCAGTCATATGCATGCTTCTAACATACGGTCCACTAAGTGGTCCTATGATTCAGTCATAACCAAATGAGACTGCCAAAAATATAGGCATCGAAGACTTTAGTTGTTCTGCTGGTTGGCTGTATCGGTTCCGAAAGAGACATTCAGTTTCATGAGTACAAATTTCTGGTGAAGCAAATAAAGTTGATGAAGAAAGTGCGAACAGCTGGTTGCACGAATTCGACGCAGTGAGGGAAAAGTATGCCTCGTGTGATGCGTTCTATATGGGCGAAACTGGACTTTTCTACAAACTTTTTTCAAATCGCAACCTGGAGATAAAAGGTGATAAGTATCACGGCGGAGCACGCAGCAAGTAACATGTAACTGTTGCTATTGTGTGTAATGCGGACGACTGTGAGAAGTTTCGTGCCTGGGTTATCGGTTGAGTCCAAGAAATCGGTTTGTGTTAAAAATATAAATATGTTCACTACTCTCACCATAAGAAAGCTTGTATCGACGGCACATCATTTCGTAAGTGGCTTCTTCGTTTCAACAGTCAATAGTCGAATGGTTGCTCCAACCACATATGTTCTTCTTGCATTGGACAGATGTACTGCCCATAACGTACAGGATCTTAACCTAATCAAAATAAAGGTTCAGTTTTTTTTCCACCAAACGCAACAAGCCACCTTCAGCCCTTGAACCAAGGCATAATTTCTCTCATCAAGACACATTATGGCAAGCGACTTGTTAAGAGCTACAATTCGTGCTGCTGAAATCAGTACTGCAGCCCCAAATTGGAATCTGCTTGACGCAATAAAAGTCATAGCAAATGGCTGGAACTCCGTGTTGCCACATCATACACTGAAGTGTTTTAACAGAGCCTGGAGACATGGCAACACTGGAGATGTCCACGAGTTAGTGTGCCACTCCACCTGATGAATGGACAGTTCTGCAGGACGTTACCGATTCTGGAATTAGTTTTGAGGAATTCATTAGTGCAGAAGACGGTACTGCCGTATGTGCGTCTGTGGAATCTGATGAGCCAAAAGTCGTGGCCGAGATGCAAGAAGAAAGTGAGGGCGAGGAGAATACAAATACCATTTCACTTACCCGTTAGGAGATGTTTACAGCCTTGGACAGTTGAGAACGATTTACTTCAACATCCATCACTGCTGGGCGCTATAGTTACAACTGGTTGCGAAATTACAAGATGTTTTTGTACCCGTCAACGTCAGCGAATTATGCTTCAATTTTTTTCCAAGAAAAAAGTGTAATTTGTGAGTACTTGTACTTTTACAGTCACTGTATAGTGTTATAAGTCTACAGTAATGTAAGGTGATTGATACTTAGTGTATTGCGCATTACTGTACTATTGTACATGCATGCCTATTAAAATCTCTGTTATTCACTTAACACGAATTTTATAAACACAAACTGTTGATTTTTCGGTCCCTTCGGATTCGTGTTAACGAGATTTATCAATTATTACACTTGTTTTACAATACTTCCTAATGCAATATGTGGTTCGTAAGAAGAGTGATTTAGAGGTGAAGTGTAGAACTCACCACAACATTACTCGAAGTAAAACTTCGAATCCCTGTCTAGAGTTCAGAAAGGATACAAAAATCTTTAACAAGTTGCTGGTAGACTTCAGGCAGGGAAATGTAAATCCCGTCTCAGAAACAAACTAAGCTATAGTTCATAGGCCACGTATATAATTTCTAAGAATATACTGTGTTTAAAACACGTCTAAATCTGTAAAAGTACTACCTCTACCATCTCAGAATTGAGATACCGTACCTTACATGCCTTCCTGCAATCATCCTCCAGGGCAGCGTAAACAAATGTTGAGTGAGATTTCACTTTATACTTGCTTCGAAATTCTTGATCCTTACGGCTCCTTGTTGTGGCTAAGAATTTTAACGTCACCGCCAGCAGCTCATGTGGAGAAATTTCTTTCTTCATAGACGTGTTTCTCCGTATGATACGTATTATACGAGGAGTTATGAGCGTTAAGAGATTAAAAGTCCATCCGCTAATAATTACGCCAGTCGTCGAATATACCCTGCAACTCGTGAAGTAAATTTATGTCCGAAAAATGCCTTCACTAAGCAGCCATTGTCTACTCTGGGCCATTTTGATTGGTCTTTCAGTTTCCTGCTTTTTTTTTTTTTTTTTTTTTTTTTTTTTTTTTTTTTTTTTTTTTTTTTTTTTTTCAACCCAAGGTCGAACGCAGGTAGTAACAGATTTTTCTCCATTTCTGAATAAATGAAATAAACTTTTGAGGTTAAGAGAACGTAGTCGCTTGCCACAGAAATTTCTAATCTACACCGACAGATGACGGGCGAGGAGTAGGTTGGATCTTGTGTGGCCACACCACATTTGCAGCGTGCGTCATGCACAGACATTTGAGCAGACATCGTTGCGTGTGGACGGGCCCTAGGAAAAGTCGAGGCCTTGTGTATTTCGCATATTAACATACACATCAAGACACATTCAGTACCGCCCATACGGTATTTTGCAACGACATTACTTATAGACTTTTAAAAACTAGGTTTCGTAAGTTAGGATGTTAAAATGATAATTTTTCGTAAATGCCAAATTTCTTGATGCAATTAAGAGTATTGAATAATTACGCATTGAGAGGATTAAGATAGACCTATTATTATTCGTTATTGGTTTCTTCTAAGCGAGTATGTTACCCAGAATGGTAACTTCACAGTTTCGTTCCTTTAACGTCACAGCTGCTCTCTTGCTGATGAATGGGGCTGGGGTTCGTAATGACAGCGTTGTGGTTTCCTTTGTCAGTAGACACTTGAACGTGAAGTGGATCGACACTATTACTGCCTCTTTGTTCTAGCGGTCTCTGTAACCGCACCTGGAATTTGGCGTTATGGATCCAGTAGCTATGTCTTGGTCTACTGTTCGTGTTACAGACCCTGACTTCGAGGGTAGTGTTTTAAAATGGTTTGAGGACAATTTAGAAAGTAACGTTGGCTCAGATAGTAACAAGGAAACTGAAAGAGAACATAATTTAGAATCGGAACAGCGTGGAAGCGAAGATGAATTTGTTTTGCCACCTGTGAATTCCTTGAATGAAACAAGCAGTGATGAGGACATTAGTGTAGAGACTTAAATTTTAGTTAAACATTCTGCTAATTTCAAGTATGCCTTGAAAGTCATGTGCGTTACTGATGCTCGCACTAATTATCTGTTTAATGTATATGTTTACACAGGAAGCGATGAAGGGATTCAGATGGACAAAATCTAAGCGTAGCAGAAAAGAGTTCCATAAACCAACTCAGACTGTGATTAGACTAGCTAAACAAAATGAACAGACTAACCACGATACTACGAGGTGCATTCAAGTTCTAAGGCCTCCGATTTTTTTTCTCCGGACTGGAAAGAGATAGAAACATGCGCATTGTTTTAAAATGAGGCCGCGCTCATTGTCAATACGTCCCAGAGATGGCAGCACCGTACGGCAGATGGAATTTTACCGCCAGCGGCGAGAATGAGAACTGTTTTAAATACTTAAAATGGCGACGTTTTCCTTACTTGAACAGCGTACAATCACTCGTTTTCTGAATTTGCGTGGTGTGAAACCAATTGAAAGTCATTGACAGTTGAAGGAGACATGTGGTGATGGAGTTATGGATGTATCGAAAGTGCATTCGTGGGTGCGACAGTTTAATGAAGGCAGAACATCGTGTGACAACAAACCGAAACAACCTCGGGCTCGCACAAGCCGGTATGACGACATGATCGAGAAAGTGCAGAGAATTGTTTTGGGGGATCGCCGAATGACTGTTCAACAGATCGCCTCCAGAGTTGGCATTTCTGTGGGTTCTGTGCACACAATCCTGCATGACGACCTGAAAATGCGAAAAGTGTCATCCAGGTGGGTGCCACGAATGCTGACGGACGACCACATGGCTGCCCGTGTGGCATGTTGCCAAACAATGTTGGCGTGCAACGACAGCATGAATGGGACTTTCTTTTCGTCGGTTGTGACAATGGATGAGACGTGGTTGCCATTTTTCAATCCAGAAACAAAGCGCCAGTCAGCTTAATGGAAACACACAGATTCACCGCCACCCAAAAAATTTCGGGTAACCGGCAGTGCTGAAAAAATGATGGTGTCCATGTTCTGGGACAGCGAGGGCGTAATCCTTACCCATTGCGTTCCAAAGGGCGCTACGGTAACAGGTGCATCCTACGAAAATGTTTTGAAGAAGAAATTCCTTCCTGCACTGCAACAAAAACGTCCGGGAAGGGCTGCCCGTGTGCTGTTTCACCAAGACAACGCACCCGCACATCGAGCTAACGTTACGCAACAGTTTCTTTGTGATAACAACTTTGAAGTGATTCCTCGTGCTCCCTACTCACCTGACCTGACTCCTAGTGACTTTTGGCTTTTTCCAACAATGAAAGACACTCTCCGTGGCCGCACATTCACCAGCCGTGCTGCTATTGCCTCAGCGATTTTCCAGTGGTCAAAACAGACTCCTATAGAAGCCTTCGCCGCTGCCATGGAATCATGGCGTCAGCGTTGTGAAAAATGTGTACGTCTGCAGGGCGATTACGTCGAGAAGTAATGCCAGTTTCATCGATTTCGGGTGAGTAGTTAATTAGAAAAAAAATCGGAGGCCTTAGAACTTGAGTGCACCTCGTACTACAGACTACTGGTTTAGCTCAATTGAGTTAGCAACATGTCTCAAATCAAGAGGACTAACGTACATGGGAACATTGAAAAAAGAATAAAAGAGGAATATGAGAAGAATTGTTACCTGTGAGAAGCAAGGAAGTCACTTCTGCAATGCATGCATTCACGCATGATCTAACTCTAGTTTTATTCATGCCGAAAAAGTGTAGGAGTAAAAAGTAATATCGTCGACGCACCATGATGAATGTAAAGATGGCGATACAGGTAAACCAGAAGTAATTTCATACTATAACCACACAAAATGTGGTGTTGACGCCATAGATGAGAAGCGTGCCAAGTACGCAGTTGCACGACGCAACCAATGATGGACAAGGGCACTGTTTTTCCGCGCGTTGAACAAAGTGGGGTGAATGCCTTTGTCCTTCTCAACTCCTACAAACACACTGCTCAAATCAGCCGCTTTAATTTTTTGATGAAGCTTGCATACACGTAGTTGATACCACAAATGGAAAAGCGAGTCAACAATTTTCACATACCCCGTGAACTTTGTGCATCTATTTGCCGTGTTTTGGGTGTAGCAGAACCAAGAACAGAAGTAGTTGTAGAACGATTGGAAAAACGCAAAACATGCTCCACCTGTGGCCCAAAAAAGGAGACTTCTTATATTTGCCATTGTTGTAAGAAGCCAATCTGCCCTAAATGCTCTCCAAAAATATGTGCAGCGTGCCAAGAACACTTCTGAGAAAGAAACCAAAAAAGTACTAGTGTAATTTTTATTTTTAAAAATGTTGTATGTGAATTTCTTATGTTTTTATTATTTCATGTAGAATAAACAATAAAAATATAGCAAAAAGTAAAATTTGGAGTAAAGGGTATTTGAGTTTTTATACGAGGCGTGTTTTTTAAGTAAGCACCGTTTTGAAATTAAAAAAAGACTTGCTAAGATATCTCAATAATTTTATTTTTACATGAAAGCCTGTACCTTAATCTACGCACTGGCGTCATTACAGTCTGATTCTTCCTTGTTTACGTAGCGTAGGTAGCGTACCCGTGGTCTTTGATTCATAATCAAAACGTCTTCGGCTCCGGCTTCGATCCCCGCCACTGCCTAAATTTGGTAAATAATCAGCATTGGCGGCCGAAGACTTCCAGCATAAGAAGTCAGCCTCATTCTGCCAACGGCCTTGTCAAAGGCACTCTCTTGTCCTAGGGGTGAGAAATTGCCCCTAAAGGCGGAAGAATCAGCAATGATCAACGACATGAGGATGCAGAAGGCAATGGAAACCACTGCATTAAAGACACGTAACGTGTATCCACAGGACATGTGGCCTGTAATTCAAGAAGGGTCATGATGATCTCTCCATTGGCAAAAGATTCCGGAATAGTCCCCCATTCGGATCTCCGGGAGGGGACTGCCAAGGGGGAGGTTACCATGAGAAAAAGATTGAATAATCAACGAAAGGATAACGTTCTACGAGAAGCTTGAAGATGGTAGGGAGACTAGAAAATCTGAAAAGGGAAATGCAAAGGCTCAATCTAGATATAGTAGGGGTCAGTGAAGTGAAGTGGAAGGAAGACAAGGATTTCTGGTCAGATGAGTATCGGGTAATATCAACAGCAGCAGAAAATGGTATAACAGGTGTAGAATTCGTTATGAATAGGAAGGTAGGGCAGAGGGTGTGTTTCTGTGAACAGTTCAGTGACCGGGTTGTTCTAATCAGAATCGACAGCAGACCAACACCGACAACGATAGTTCAGGTGTACATGCCGACGTCGCAAGCTGAAGATGAACAGATAGAGAAAGTGTATGAGGATATTGAAAGGGTAATGCAGTATGTAAAGGGGGACGAAAATCTAATAGTCATGGGCGACTGGAATGCAGTTGTAGGGGAAGGATGGTTGGTTGGTTGGTTTGGGGAGGAGACCAGACAGCGTGGCCATCGGTCTCATCGGATTCGGGAAGGATGGGGAAGGAAGTCGGCCGTGCCCTTTCAGAGGAACCATCCCGGCATTTGCCTGGAGTGATTTAGGGAAATCACGGAAAACCTAAATCTGGACGGCCGGACGCGGGATTGAACCGTCGTCCTCCCGTGTAGGGGAAGGAGTAGAAGAAAAGGTTACAGGAGAATATGGGCTTGGGACAAGGAATGAAAGAGGAGAAAGACTAATTGAGTGCTACAACAAGTTTCAGCTAGTAATAGCGAATACCGTGTTCAAGAATCACAAGAGGAGGAGGTATACTTGGAAAAGGCCGGGAGATACGGGAAGATTTCAATTAGATTACATCATGGTCAGACAGAGATTCCGAAATCAGATACTGGAGTGTAAGACGTACCCAGGAGCAGATATAGACTCCGATCACAAAATAGTAGTGATGAAGAATAGGCTGAAGTTCAAGACATTAGTCAGGAAGAATCAATACGCAAAGAAGTGGGATACGGAAGTACTAAGGAATGACGAGATACGTTTGAAGTTCTCTAACGCTATAGATACAGCAATAAGGAATAGCGCAGTAGGCAGTACAGTTGAAGAGAAATGGACATCTCTAAAAAGGGCCATCACAGAAGTTGGGAAGGAAAACATAGGTACAAAGAAGGTAGCTGCGAAGAAACCATGGGTAACAGAAGAAATACTTCAGTTGATTGATGAAAGGAGGAAGTACAAACATGTTCCGGGAAAATCAGGAATACAGAAATACAAGTCGCTGAGGAATGAAATAAATAGGAAGTGCAGGGAAGCTAAGAAGAATTGGCTGCAGGAAAAATGTGAAGACATCGAAAAAGATATGATTGTCGGAAGGACAGACTCAGCATACAGGAAAGTCAAAACAACCTTTGGTGACATTAAAAACAACGGTGGTAACATTAAGAGTGCAACGGGAATTCCACTGTTAAATGCAGAGGAGAGAGCAGATAGGTGGAAAGAATACGTTGAAAGCCTCTATGAGGGTGAAGATTTGTCTGATGTGATAGAAGAAGAAACAGGAGACGATTTAGAAGAGATAGGGGATCCAGTATTAGAATCGGAATTTAAAAGAGCTTTGGAGGACTTACAGTCAAATAAGGCAGAAGGGATAGATAACATTCCATCAGAATTTCGAAAATCATTGGGGGAAGTGGCAACAAAACAACTATTCACGTTGGTGTGTAGAATATATGAGTCTGGCGATATACCATCTGACTTTCGGAAAAGCATCATCCACACAATTCCGAAGACGGCAAGAGCTGACAAGTACGAGAATTATAGCACAATCAGCTTAACAGCTGCTTACAAGAATAATATACAGAAGAATGGAAAATAAAATTGTGAATGCGCTAGGTGACGATCAGTTTGGCTTTAGGAAAAGTAAAGGGACGAGAGAGGCAATTCTGACGTTACGGCTAATAATGGAAGCAAGGCTAAAGAAAAATCAAGACACGTTCATAGGATTTGTCGACCTGGAAAAAACGTTCGACAATATAAAATGGTGCAAGCTGTTCGAGATTCTGAAAAAAGTAGAGATAAGCTATAGGGAGAGACGGGTCATATACAATATGCACAACAACCAAGAGGGACGATCAAGAACGAAGTGCTCGTATTAAGAAGGGTGTAAGACAAGGCTGTAGCCTTTCGCCCCTACTCTTCAATCTGTACATCGAGGAAGCAATGATGGAAATAAAAGAAAGGTTCAGGAGTGAAATTAAAATACAAGGTGAAAGGATATCAATGATACGATTCGCTGATGACATTGCTATCCTGAATAAAAGTGAAGAAGAATTAAATGATCTGCTGAACGGAATGAACAGTCTAATGAGTACACAGTATGGTTTGAGAGTAAATCGGAGAAAGACGAAGGTAATGAGAAGTAGTAGAAATGAGAACAGCGAGAAACTTAACATCAGGATTGATGGTCACGAAGTCAATGAAGTTAAGGAATTCTGCTACCTAGGCAGTAAAATAACCAATGACGGACGGAGCAAGGAGGACATCAAAAGCAGACTCGCTATGGCAAAAAAGGCATTTCTGGCCAAGAGAAGTCTACTAATATCAAATACCGGCCTTAATTTGAGGAAGAAATTTCTGAGGATGTACGTCTGGAGTACAGCATTGTATGGTAGTGAAACATGGACTGTGGGAAAACCGGAACAGAAGAGAATCGAAGCATTTGAGATGTGGTGCTATAGACGAATGTTGAAAATTAGGTGGACTGATAAGGTAAGGAATGAGGAGGTTCTACGCAGAATCTGAGAGGAAAGGAATATGTGGAAAACACTGATAACGAGAAGGGATAGGATGATAGGACATCTGCTAAGACATGAGGGAATGACTTCCATGGTACTAGAGGGAGCTGTAGAGGGCAAAAACTGTAGAGGAAGACAGAGATTGGAATACGTCAAGCAAATAATTGAGGACGTAGGTGGCAAGTGCTACTCTGAGATGAAGAGGTTAGCACAGGAAAGGAATTCGTGGCGGGCCGCATCAAACCAGTCAGTAGACTGATGACCAAAAAAAAACTGAGTGTTTAAGTGGCTCCGATAATTGTGAGTCCCGCCGACTGTGAAGTACGGGCTGTTACAAGATTTCTTAGTGCTAAAGGTCTAAAAGCGATCGATATTCATCGTGAGATCTGTGCAGTTTACGGAGAAAACATTATGAGTGATGGAATGGTAAGAAAGTGGGTGAGAGCATTTAAAGATGGCCGTATAAATGTGCATGATGAACAACGGAGTAGGCGTCCTTCGGTCGTTAATGCAAGTTTGGTGCAGAAAGTGGACAATAAGGTGAGAGAAAACAGACGCTTTACGATTTCCTCCTTGCGGGATGACTTCCCTAATGTTTCTCGTAGTGTTTTGTATGGCATTGTGGCTGAGCACTTGAATTGCCGAAAACTGTGCGCACGTTGGGTACCGAAAATGTTGACGGATGTGCACAAAACCAAACGTTTAGACAGTGCATAGACTTTCCTTGAGCGGTACCACAATGACGGCGATGATTTATTAAGCCAAATTGTAACGGGCGATGAAACATGGGTGGCCTACGTCACACCAAAATCAAAGCAACAGTCCAAGGAAGTTGAGCAAGGGCATCGTTTTGCTGCAAGACAATGCCCGTCCGTATATGGCGAATCAGACCAAGGATCTCATCACATCTTTTCGATGGGAAACTCTAGTTCATCCTCCGTACAGCCCCGATCTTGCGCCCAGTGACTACCATCTGTTCCTGCACTTGAAGAAACACCTGGGTGGTCAGCGTCTTCAAGACGATGACGAAGTCAAAACAGTGGTGATGCAGTGGTTACCAAGTCAGGCGGCAGACTTCTATGAGCAGGGTATTCAAAAATTGGTACAACGTTATGACAAGTGCCTCAATATTCACGGAAATTATGTAGAAAAGTAGATTAAGGTACAGGCTTTCATGTAAAAATAAAATTATTAAGATATGTTAGTACGTCTTTTTTTATTTCCAAACGGTACTTACTTAAAAAACACGCCTCGTAGCTTTAACATTGTCATGTAATGTTAGGTTCATTTTGTGCAGTTTTCTGCTTAAACCCGTTTTTTTTCGTAAAAATAAACTTTAAGATTTATTTGAATATATTTTTTGTGCGGTATTAATGTAACATTTTTCATAAGAAGCTGAATTGTCTCACTGACGCTGCTGAATGCAATTTTTATGGAAATTTAAACATAGCGATCTATCGGACGGCACCTGAGACAGTGTGTGATAAAAAAATGACCTGGGGAGCTAAGGATTAAACCTTCAGAATTTGCAAGAGCTAAAATTGTTAGTCATAGCGTTTTCCAATTTTACTCTGTTGATTTCCTTTACTAACAAGTTTCAGTTCCAGCCACAGTCGAGAAACTTCCAGAAAATGGGTGCAACAACTCCCACAATCGATGTCCCATGGTAGAGTTTCCGTGGAAACGCATATTCTAAAGCTCTGTCAAGATGGAAGGCGTTATGACGTACGTGATGGTTCCGTTGATCGTGCTCGGAACTGTTCTCTTCCAGGGGTAAGTAAGACGGTGGTGTTTATACATTCTGAGTCCAGGGAAATAGGCAAATGCCGATACCTATTCGACTAGCAAATCATTAGAGCCACTAATACAAAAATCCAGACGACAGCTTTATGGCATTACCCTTGACGCTACTCCTTGCTAATACGGGATCTGTGGAAGAAACTAGAAATAAAGTGCCTATTTCACTCGAAATAAAGAATATCAGAACTTGTGATTTTGTATTGATTCGTTATTATTGATAGAAATTTTAAATTTCTCAGAATCAATTCATTTGCTGTTCGGTAATTTCCAAGAATGAATTCCTATCGAAGTCGCGGGGTCCAAACGATACATATCGAACGTGTGATTGTAAGTCGCTCATGCGACTCTGGTGGCGGGTGTTATGTTCAATTATTTGTGATCGTCATTTTTATCTGTTTTCCGTCGTTCCTTTAGTTGGGTCAACAGAAACCTTCGATCTTACTCGTCGGCTTTGACCCGTGACGTAAGCGTGTTGTGGTGTGTGACGTCATTACGGCGCGGAGTTTGTTTTGCGATTGTGGCGTGTTTGTAGATGTCTTGTTTTTGTTTGTGGTGCTCTCTGGTGGTGTGTTCATGGTTTTCGTTTGTTTTAATTTAATGCTCATTGCTGTACGTCGGGTGAGTTTGTTATTGAGTGTATTTGGTTGTGGTTTTTTGTTCAGGAATGGATATGAAAGACACCGTTAGAAGTTATCAAGTTCTTACAACTATTCGGTTTAATCGCCGAAGTTGTTGATCGGACGCTTCTGTATTTCCCGCGTGCGTGCGTGCATTTGTGTGTGATTGTGGTGGCCAATCTAGTTTGTGGGGCTGGAACTTTTTTGAGGTAAGTTCCTTTTTTTTTTGTTTTTGATGTATGTTTTGTGTCAACAGAAACATCCTATCTCACGCGTCGGCTTTGACCCGTGACGTTAGGGACCTACACATTGATCTGTAGCGTAGCCCTGAATACGAGGTTAGGTTGGGAGGCTTTTTTTTGGCGGGGGGGGGGGGGGGGGGTCAGGGGGAGGGGGCTGCGCCGCCCCCTGCCTGGCCTCGAGTACCACTTGTTTATTATTATCTTTGTTCGATCGTAATTTATGTGATTGGGAGCTGTTGTAGATGTATGTAGGTGTAAGGGAAGTGTTGGTTTTTTAGGTTGGTGTTGGGGGATGTGATCGGTAGGGTCTGTTGAGCTATATAGGTCAACGGAAGTGTTCGATCGTAATTTATGTGATTGGGAGCTGTTGTAGATGTATGTAGGTGTAAGGGAAGTGTTCGTTTTTTTTTTTTTTTTTTGTATTGGAGGATGTGATCGGTAGGTTCTGTTGAGCTATATAGGTCAACGGAAGTGTTCGATCGTAATTTATGTGATTGGGAGCTGTTGTAGATGTATGTAGGTGTAAGGGAAGTGTTCGTTTTTTTTTTTTTTTGTATTGGAGGATGTGATCGGTAGGTTCTGTTGAGCTATATAGGTCAAGGGAAGTGTCCGATTCTGGATAGGAATGTGTTTTTTGGTATTTGGTCAGTTTTGTGATGTTGATTTATTTCGTTGTTTTGTGTGGTTTTGTATGGCGGTCGGTGGCTACATTTGTGTATATTTAGTTTGTCCCCACCCAAAAACCGCCAATTTCCCACGCTTGTCCCGTTAGAGTCATTAGGCTTTTTGTGAAACTTGTGTATTTCAGTGTTTATAATACGTATGCGATGTTTTTATATCCGCCATATTGGATAATACGTATGCGATGTCTTTATATCAGCCATATTGGAATTGTCGTTTATAGTCGTTTCCGCTACATTTGTGACGTCATGGGTCAAAGCCGACGGGTAAGATCGGACGCTTCTGTATTTCCCTTTAGTTGCTCTAAATTATATACCTCCGCGAATTATTAGTGAGTTGCTTGGGAAACAGACGATTTATGTCAATAGCGAATGGGAGGTCTAGTGTTCCTGATGTTTCTTCGGCGGATTCTCACACGTGGAAAAATCTAATTCCATGCTTGTACAGCATAAAAAATTGTTTGATATTTTGTCGCAAATATGGAGTACTACCGGACAAGGAGAGGAGGGACTGTGTAAACAGTGGTGGTGCGAAGCGTGTAAAACTTAGTAAAAGGAGTTTCGATGCTGAAATACTGTTACAGTTTCATTGCGGACAGTGGGGAAAACAAACGAGTATCAGGAAGAACACGTTGTTCGACTCTTCCAAATTATCCATCCATACCAGCGTAATTCTTCTATCTTGCTGGGTTCGAGACTACACGTTGCAAGCAACAGCATCGGAAACTGACTTATCTGTTAATACCGTGTGTGACTATTTCAGGTTTTGCAGAGAAGTGTGTAATGTGATTGTGACAAAAGACAGTGTACCAATTTGTGTACCAAGTAAAGTTGTGGAAGTAGACGAATCTCATATAGCTAGAAGGAAGAACCAGAGAGGACGACCTTCGAAGAGTGAAATCGATCATATTTGGGTATTCGGTGAAATAGAAAGAGTGTCCCGGAAGTGTTTTGTTGTGAGAGTATTGTCCAGAGACAAGGCCATTTTAGTGGGTCTGATAAAGCACTTCATACTGCCTGGTACTAAAGTCATTACAGATGGATTTCAGTCCTACAAGACTGAAAGCTGAAGCATTCGACTACGTGTTCGTCAACCTCTCTGTAGATTTCGTGTCTTCGGATGAACCCAGTGTGCACACGCAGAACATCGAGCGGCTATGGAAATCTGTGAAGTCTTCCATTAAAAGAGAAGGGCGTTTTTTTGCGTTTCCAGGGAAAAGTTAACGCATGTGACACTGCCGATATTCTTGCGTGATTTTGCCAGAGTTTACCCGTGACAAAAAGGGTATTGTCCCTGTAGCGTACACATCACATGGACTTTCACATGACGACAACACCGACGACGAGTAAGGTAAGTCGTCTACTTTGTAGTTAAAAGTATTTTTTTAACGCTCTTCTTTTGTTGTTGCTGTAGTGACCACAGTAAATATACTCATAACGCCCGCCACCAGAGTCGCATGGACGACTTACAACATCACGTTCGATATGTATCGTTTGGCCCCCGCGATTTCGATAGCCAGTCATTCTTGGAAATAACCTGTTGTTCTGCAGACAAGTATAATGTCAATCTCTGGTGCTTGCCTAAGTTTGTCTGTGGTGCCTTTTCATCTACTTGTTGCAACACATTTCTCGTCAATTTCTGTCTCGTACTGTCTTTTAATTAAGGCCAAGCTTCTTTTACTCCTGGTAGAAAAAAATTGTATTTGTAATTGTGAAAAATTCACTTATATTAATCATCTTTCGTGCTCGTATATACGTCCATAACTTCAATGTCAGCTGACATTATTTTCGCGCAAACTCTCGTAAATCTGCAGTAACGCATCTTTGTAATAGGATTTTTTTTACATGTGTTGGATGCTGTTTAGTGTTTCGTATGAACGTATGAGCTGTGTAATGGACTTCAGCAAACACTTTCTTTCTTCCTGATAGGAACTGAATCTAGTGAAGCAGGGGATACAACTCGTCGGGCCGGCCGGAGTGGCCGAGCGGTTCTAGGCGCTACAGTCTGGAACCGCGCGACCGCTACGGTAGCAGGTTCGAATCCTGCCTCGGGCATGGATGTGTGTAATGTCCTTAGATTAGTTAGGTTTAAGTAGTTCTAAGTTCTAGGGGACTGATGACCACAGCAGTTAAGTCCCATAGTGCTTTAAGTCCCATAGTGCTCAGAGCCATTTGAACCATTTGAACAACTCGTCGGCTTTGACCAATGACGTCATACTCATAGATAATAATGTCTTCACTTTGAGCCATAAATAATGAAACAGTTCTGTGTTCTGGATAAGCGCTATCATTGTACTTTAAAATAATTGAATGTGATTTTAAAAGAGATTGCTATATATTGCTCAAAATATTCTTCTTGCGCATTTATTTAAATAATTGGTTGTCTGCAATTCGTTCGGTACATAATTTCATTCTTAGTGATATTGAGGTAATTTGGACTATTAGTTTCTTATTTTAGGACAGTTTTTAGTATCTCATTTTCGTTTGTAGGTATGGATTTATCTGTTCCGATGAACCTAGATGATTTGAGACAGGCTATGGGCGTAGGCATGTTGCCCATGATTTGTTTTTTACAAATGTGTGGTCTTGTTGCCGAGTATGTTCGATGTCGTGAGTGCAGCGAACATATGCGCCACACAAGTGTATCTCGTCGTCGTATTCACAGCAAAGATCGGTTGTGGCGGTGTATTAGACGAGGAACGTGGTTCGAAAAATCTAAGCTCGCCTTGAGAGACATTATGAAAATCACGTACTGTTTGAGATATTCTGTGTGGTTGTATGTCCTGAATGTCGTGTGAGTAAGCGTACTGTTGTCGATTGATAATCTTTTTTGTAGGGTCGTTTGTGGGGAATACATGAAATATAAGGGACCGTTGGAGGGGGGAGGGGGGGGGGTGTTATGTTCGAAATTGACGAATCGCATTTTGGCAAAAGGAAGTACAACAGGGGGCAATGTCCGGTGGGATTATGGGTGGGGGGGGGGGGGGCTGTAGATTCTGGTCAAGAGTGACGATGTAGTGTTTAAAGTAGTACCCAATCGAAGGAAGTTTTGGTCAGCTTAATTGAAGATCACGTTGCAGATGGTTTTTCTTCATATAGGGATTTAGGGGAAAGAGGTTATCAGCATCTCGTAGTTAATCAGGATATTGAGTTCAGATCATTATCCACAGGGGCTTGCACAAATAGAATAGAGAGTTATTGGTCAGCTGTGAAATCTCTTATAGCGAAGGGGAAACGCCGGATTTCCACACTTCAAACTCACTTAGACGAATATTCATGGAGGCGTAGTATCCCCCAAACAAATTGCCCGTTCAAATGTTTTGTTAAACATGTTGGGCATATGTACAGTCCGAAATATGTTAGCTAATTTCACAATAGGATGGGGGGTGGGGTTTGGAGGAGGGGGTGAATGTGTGTGTGTGTGTGTGTGTGTGTGTGTGTGTGTGTGTGTGTGTGTGTGTTTTCGTAATGTTGTGTTTGTTGTGTATGTGGGTATGTGATTTTTGTTGATGTCTTTCTAGGCGACCTTCGGTTCTTTTAAGAAGTTCCCGTGTAATAATTTCAGTTTTCCATTTTTTTCTGTTATTGTATTTGACTATTTTGACGTATTCCATTCTTGTATTATACCATTCCGTATGTTTTCGTGTACTCCAGTACGTAATAAAAGTTTCGCAGCTGTTGTTCTTCTTTCGTTTCCCAGCATTGGTATCTGTACAATTTTTTCGAATCTGTACTAGCAATATTAAAGGCGAAATGCCCGACACAACTAAAATTTGTACCCCGTCCTTCAGTTGATCTTTACACCGACACTACCTATTCCAAAAGAACGACATATGCAACATTGATGAGATTTACCTATATATGTCAACTGGAGAGCAGGATAAAAATGTTGTGTATAGCTATATAGCTCAACTAAAGAACGGGATAATATTGTCACTGCTGTGATCAGAACTATAACTTTCAGTCGATACTATTAGCATCGAAGGGGAAAGAAAACTGTACCCCATAGTGAAGTACAGGATGCAAAATGTATATGTATTGTCTTATTGCCTCTTCGGGTAGTTCAACTGAGGTACAGGTTGCAAATGTAACGTACGTCCATTTCCACATTTTCGGTAGCAGTGTACATACTGTATGTATAGGTCAACGGAAGTATGGGATACAAATATTATGTACGTAGCACCTTCTGCCATCGGTAGTACTACTATCTACATAAGAACAGACTATTAGTGGTACCGGAAGCGAAAGCAACAACACATGTAAAATTTGTATCCCGTGCTTCAGTTGATCTATATAGTTCACCTAAACGACAGGATACTAATGCTAACGAAAACGAAGAAATCGACGTACGCTAAACTTGCATCCCGTACTGCAGTTTACCAACACAGTTGGAATGAGGTTCGAGATACAACCCATATATATGTGACGTGAGGTATTCTATGCTACCAATATTTCCATCCATTTTACCCCTTAAGTTTCCACAGGAATAATACGATACAAACACGCGATATCCTTAACGTGAAAATACTTCTTGCCTTGATATATGTCAACTATATTTTTCGTCTCTCGTATTCCTTTGTTTCCGAACAGTCTTTTCAGCTCTTCCATCTGTGTAATAAATGCTCTCTGGCAATTCTGACGCCATTGGTCAAAGCCGACGGGTTGTATCCCCTGTTTCCCTAGACCCAAAACATTTGTATTTGTAATTGTGAAAAATTCAGTCATATTAATCATCTTTCGTGCTCAAATTTACGTCGATTACTTCAATGTCAGCTGACATTATTTTCGCGCTAACACTCGTAGATCTGTAGTAACGCATCTTTGTAATAGGATTTTGTTTACGTGTGTTGGATGCTGCTTAGTGTTTCGTATGAACGTATGAGCTGTGTAATGGACTTCAACAAACACTTTATTTCTTCTCGATAGGAACTGAATCCTAGAATCAATTGTAAGGTAAGTTTTTGTCTTGTCTGCAGATAGATAGTTTAACAACCGAGGATAGCCCTACTCTTCTTGATAATTTTATTTATTTGGTAATGAACATTTCTCCGTGTAGTCTTGACTACAGTTACTTTCTATTCACAACTATGTGTAAGTACATGTTTACAGTAAAAATATTCTATCTGCGTATGGAAACCAATATTCTTCAAATATCCTACTGCCTACTTCTTGAAATACGTACACACTGAAGTCATTTGTAACCAGTCGTCGAGACTGCAGATTATATACAACCCCACAAGAGCCATTTGCTCTATCAGGTGCACCTATCTGAAAATTGTCTAGTTATCGTAACATTGCCTTTACTCCTTGTCGTAAGTAGAAAGTAAAAACCAAGGCACAGTATTCAGTGCCCCTCCTGTTTTCTGTTGAGCATATATTGAAGCTTCCAGTATTTCAAGTATTTCCGTTGTCACAACTGATGCTGCTTCAACTAGCTTGCGTAGCCCATCCTGCTTGTTTATCAAGTACTAGGTTCATGCCTGGAGTCAAGTTCAGCAAGCCGTGGATTACTACCATAAAGAACTACGCTAGGGCATGGTTAAGTTTCAAGATTCGTACTAAAGGTCTCCTCATTTATGAAGATATTTCTGTCATTATACTTTCTACCCTGATAACGATACCCGCCAAGTTGCCCTGAACATGGCATGAATATCGTTATATAGACATCGTTTGTGACATTTCCAAATCTTGATTAAACGTAGAGTATATCTGCTTCGATCTCTAAACAAGACAGGTTGCTAAAAGTGTGACTTTTTTACGACACTTTTTTAAATATCCGAACATAAGTAAGAAATTCTCCCAGATCTGAGTTAAATACCATCCACTGAAGGTGGTTATGTTCAGGTGTAATAGGTTAAATTAATTAATGCTAGGATAGCTCTGATATCTTTCTCAACGCATATTACATTCGTAGTTTATGCTAAGATGTCATATGTTATGGGTTCAGCAGTGGGCCCTCTCCGCAAACATGTGCCGCCATCACGATTTCGAGGCTTCCTAATTTTTTTTTTAATATTTCAAAAAGACAACCAAATGTATTGAACGCAACATTCCTCAGTCATGCATGGCAAGTACGCTATACAGCGCTGTGAAAAGTTATGGAACCCCTTGATGAGATACATAATTTGTATTTGCTTGTTGCATGGGTGTTTCGAACTTATATTCGTCCGTGCAACTTTATTCACACTATTTATCATGAAGTACGTTTTCCTTCTTTCCGACTAAAAATTACATTCAAGTATTGTTCCTACGAGGATTAGCGTGTTATCATACTGGTTGACTACAGATTTGTCCGACAATACTATCCTACTATCCGCATAGCACTATGCTAGTGGTAGACCAAAATTATTATGTTATTGCACAATAATGCGTTCATAGCGAATGACAATAGGGTTTGATGTTGACGGTGGGCGGAGATATTCACTGATTGTCAAAAGAGATCGATATTAAGAAAAAAAGTTTGTCGATCGACCTAATGTGAAGTTTTTTATCTAACTGAGGAATGGCCAGTATACAGGAATATGACAGGAACGGTCATTCGAAGGGAAAAAAAATTTAGTCATCATGGGCTCTAAAATTCATACCTTAAGAGCTATGAGTACTTGTTCATCTTTACTATTGTGAAACACGTCTTTACTACTTGAAAGACTCACAGCTCTTACGGCATGCATTTTAGATCCTATGTTTACTAGGATTTTTTGTTTCGAATAATCATTCCTATCATATGTCTGAATTTTGATCACCCTGTACATGAGTAGAGTGCGAATCTCAAAGAGTTTCAGTCCACTTAATTTCGTGACCTGGTCGAAACTACTGCATATTCTTAACAGATTTCCGATTTAAAGAAGAAGATTTTTTAGAGTTGTAGTAACTACAGTGCAAAAAAATCTACCAAACATCTGTGTACGGTACATTATCTACTCATGTCAGTTTTGCGCAATTTATTTTGTGAATTAACTTTTTCTGCAAATATTAAATACATCTGACACTAAGAAAATTTGTAGGTCTGTATTACTGTGGCATATTTGGTAGGATTCCATATTACGGTTATTAAAAGGCATTTTACATTGAACTGAAATGTTTCATATGTTTTTGTGCTTTTAACTTCGCAGAATATTTTTTGTCGACTGTGTCCCTCAAAATAAATCTGTATCAAACTTTTGGAACACAACCAACAAAAATATTTTGATATACAGGACTATTCAAAAAGAAGGAACAGATTTCAAACATTTATTGCTTCCAAACTACAAAAGATAGAAACACGATTCCAACGTTTCTGGAATGAGAAAAAATGCAAAATGTTGAAAAATTTTTAACACCTTCCACATAAAAATATTGTCCACTGTGTTTGCATTGACTACTAACATATTAACCAAACAATAATTTGTGTGATTCTTAAAAGTTTTAATGGGGGTTTTCAATGAAATAATTCGGAAAAACTCGTAAAAATGCATATTTTACATTTTTAGTAATAAATATTTACATAATACAAATAGTTGGAGCAGAGAAGATACTATTTATAATTCCATTAGTAGTGTCTGGTAATATGACAAAGATAAAGTTCTGTGATTTTCCAAATTAGAAAAAAAAATTTAAGTAAAAAAAATTAATTTGAATTTCGTATTTTCGTCTTAAATTTGTAAGGTAAGGGAAGCACTTAAGTGTGCGGTTGTCAGTCGAATTTCAACACACTAAGAGGGAGCTTTAATGCAAAACATCTGCCAGGTCTCCTGTACTTTTTGTTTATTAGTTTTTTTGTTCTCTGCTGTTTTAGGTATTATTTACAAAATTACATTTTTCAACAGGCCGTACCATTTACAAAAATTAAGATAAAACGAAATTACTTTATTTCTTAACACTTAATGATGTAGAAGTCTAATATATATATATATATGTTTTCCAGAGAAATTCTTGATCCCCAGTTGACATGACCTGTATGATTTGAGATGAAATCACCCCATCCCAGATCTCACAACTTGTGACTTGTATTTGTGGGTTTACGTAAATGACTGCGTTTTTATTTCCACTATGCCTGAAGTATCTTGAAAGTCTGCGACATCGCATTGTTGAGACTGTGAATTGGATAACGAAGGACCAGTTGCTTCATGTGTGGCAGGAAAAATGGCTCTGAGCACTATGGGACTTAACATCTGTGGTCATCAGTCCCCTAGAACTTAGAACTACTTAAACCTAACTAACCTAAGGACATCACACACATCCATGCCCAAGGCAGGATTCGAACCTGTGACCGTAGCGGTCACGCGGTTCCAGACTGAAGCGCCTAGAACCGCACGGCCACACCGGCCGGCGGCAGGAAATGAGTCACCGTTTTGATATTTGTCGTGTAACACATGGTACTCACAATGGATGCATAAAAATTTGAACCTTTCTCTTTCCAGAAACGTTGCAATTGTGTTCCTATTTTTTGTAGTTTGGAAGCAATAAATGTTTGAAATCTGTTGGTTCTTTTTGAATACCCCATTTGTTCTAAAATACAAATAACTTAATGTAACATCTGCTATGAAGAAAAATTTATTCTAGATAACTGTCTGTGGCTAAAACCGACCGTACAATTAAAAATATGGCCGTGTGGTTCTAGGCGCTACAGTCTGGAGCCGAGCGACTGCTCTTTCCAGAAACGTTGCAGTTGTGTTCCTATTTTTTGTAGTTTGGAAGCAATAAATGTTTGAAGTCTGTTGGTTCTTTTTGAATACCCCATTTGTTCTAAAATACAAATAACTTAATGTAACATCTGCTATGAAGAAAAATTTATTCTAGATAACTGTCTGTGGCTAAAACCGACCGTACAATTAAAAATATGGCCGTGTGGTTCTAGGCGCTACAGTCTGGAGCCGAGCGACTGCTCCGGTCGCAGGTTCGAATCCTGCCTCTGGCATGGATGTGTGTGATGTCCTTAGTTAGTTAGGTTTAATTAGTTCTAAGTTCTAGGCGACTGATGACCTCAGAAGTTAAGTCGCATAGTGCTCAGAGCCATTTGAGCCATTTGAACAATTAAAAGTAAATTATGCAGCACCCTCACGTCTTACAATAATTTGAATTGGATACGGCTTCCTGCTATACAGTGTTGCCCTTTTACGTTCCTTTCTTAGCCTTTGGAGTGCTTCGTTCGTTGATCTTTGTCAGTTTCCCTAGCCTTTGGCGTGTTTCGTTCATGATCTTTGGCTCTTGTTAGATCCTCTTTCCTTAATGTTCGATAATGCTTTTTGCTTTGTTACTTTCTGTTTTCTGAGATGTTCTTTTGTTAATTGGTTATTCCCATAGGAATGCAACTGTAATTTGGTTCCCATCAATCTCATTTGTGTCGTATCGTGTTTTGCCGTCCTCAGAACCTTCCTCAAAATTTCTAAGAGAGTTCACTTATAAAATATTAAGCCGTGATCCAATGCAGTACCTCTCCTGTTTACTTACACTCTCTGATAATTCAAGCTACACGTTCATTTATTATTGTGACGTCTACCGTCTATATTGTTGATCTGTCAAATGACTGCATACGTCTTTCGTAGTTACGGCTCTTGGCATTACTACGTACGTATGCATCTCTCGTCCTGTACTGCACTATAGCAGTGAGCTGATGCTGAAAATCTCTGTATTAAAGGTTTCTTTTATTTAATGCGACATACACTATGTGATCAAAAGAATCCGATACCTCCAAAAACATACGTTTTTCATATTAGGTGCATTGCGCTGCCACCTGCTACCAGGTACTCCATATCAGCGACCTCAGTAGTCATTAGACATCGTGCGAGAGCAGAATGGGGCGCTCCGCGGAACTCACGGACTTCGAACGTGGTCAGGTAATTGGGTGTCACTTGTGTCACACGTCTGTAGGCGAGATTTCCACATTCCTAAACATCTCTATGTCCACTGTTTCCGACGTGATAAAGAAGTTGAAACGTGAAGGGACACGTACAGCACAAAAGCGCACAGGCCGACCTCGACTGTTGACTGACAGAGAGGGTGTTGTTTGGGTTGTTTTGGGGAAGGAGACCAGACAGCGAGGTCATCGGATTACGGAAGGACGGGGACGGAAGTCGACCGTGTTCTTTCAAAGGAACCATCCCGGGACTTGCCTGGAGCGATTTAGGGAATCCCGGAAAACCTAAATCATGATGGCCAGACGCGGGATTGAACCGTCGTCCTCCCGAATGCGGATCCAGTGTACTAGCCACTGCACCACCTCGCTCGGTACTGACAGAGGCCGCCGACAGTTAAAGAGGGTCGTAATGTGTAATAGGCAGACATCTATCCAGACCACCACACAGGAATTCCAAACTGCATCAGGAACCACTGCAAATACTATGACAGTTAGGCGGGAGGTGAGAAAACTTGGATTTCATGATCGAGCGACTGCTCATAAGCCACACGTCACGCCAGTAAATGCCAAACGACGCCTCCCTTGTTGTAAGGAGCGTAAACATTGGACAATTGAACAGTGCAAAAACATTGTGTGGAGTGACGAATCACGGTACACAATGTGGCGATCCGATGGCAGTGTGTGGGTATGGCGAATGCCCGGTGAACGTCAACCGGCCGCGGTGGCCGAGCGGTTCTAGGCGCTTTAGTCCGCCGGAACCGCGAGACTGCTACGGTCGCAGATTCGAATCCTGCCTCGGGCATGGATGTGTGTGATGTCCTTAGGTTAGTTAGGTTTAAGTAGTTCTAAGTTCTAGGGGACTGATTACCTTGGATGTTAAGTCCCATAGCACTCGGAGCCATTTGAATTTTGTGGCGGAGTGGTTACACGACAATAACATCCCTGTAGTGGATTGGCCTGCACAGACTCCTGACCTGGATCCTATAGCACACCTTTGGGATGTTTTGGAACGTCGACTCCGTGCCAGGACTCACCGACCGACATCGATACCTCTGCTCAGTGCAGCACTCCGTGAAGAATGGGCGGTCATTCCCCAGGAAACTTTCCAGCACCTGAATGAACGTCTGCCTGCGAGAGTGGAAGCTGTCATCAACGCTAAGGGTGGGCCAACACCATGTTGAATTGCAGCATTACCGATGGAGGGGGCCACGAACTTGTAAGTCATTTTCAGCCAGGTGTCCGGATACTTTTGATCACATAGTGTAGGTCATGAAATACATTGATGTACTGACGTACGGCGTGGCTGAACTAATAATACATTTTCCACTGTTTTCGAATTCTGCGTTGCCACTGAAGTTCTGGGTAGCGATTAAAGAACTTCTACTGACTTTCATGTTGTCTTCCTGTCATTACAAGACGTCAATTACCATCGCCTGAACCATTTTTGGAATTTCCTGTATGACCATGGGACTTATTTAATTTCTTCTGGGCCGTTTATGTTCCTGCAAATAACTGATATAAATGTGGCAACATAGCAACTGTTACCGAGTGTAAAAACCAGTAGCCAATTCTTTACATGTACTGGTACAGATATTATTGATTCAGTTTCAATGTTCCGTATTACACGTTTGCATGCAATTGGCAGGTCTGTGTTCTACCAGTATGGTGATACAAATTTCCTGTTCGCATTATTCATAGAATATCGTACCGGGACACCTTTGTAGCGCAGTCAATCCAGTTTAAGACCCGAGCGGCCGCTTGGGGCGCCACAGCTGTAAGATTTCCATGCAGGACGTACAGTGATCTCTATACTAGCTGGATGTAGATCTCCGACCTCAGAACATGGGAATTCGGCGTGCCTGTATTTTCTTGTCGTCTACATAGTCCGCCATGCTGTAGTTAGGGAAAAAAAAGTTCCACCGATCTGAACATGATGAAGACTTCCTTACTTCTTTCTGTGTTTGAAAATTTCGGAAAGTAAAGATGCACTGTACGCCAGAGGAAGAGAAGAGTTTTGGCGAGCAAGTTGGCAACACTGGTGTTAACCTTGAACCGTTAGCTTTCTCCTCGCAGTCGTTCGGCAGTTGAACATTGCTTCTGGTTGGAGTAGGTCGTGATTAAAATGGCTGCGCTGATTCAGAATCCCGCCAAATGCGAAGTGCGCTCCGTCATACGTTTTCTTCATGCAAAAGGTCAGCGACCAGCGGATATTCACAAAGAAAATGTTTCTGTTTATGGGAACATTATGAATCGACAAAATGTAACGAAATGGTGTGGTCATTTCTATGAAGGAGGACTGACGTTCATGACGAATAAAGAACAGGTCGGCCATCTGTGATCTCTGATGCCCTTCTTCGGATAACGGAGGAAGCAATTCGTGTGAATAGACGTCTCACATTGAAATAATTGCATCAGATCATACCGGACGTGTCAGTGATAATTCTTTGTGACATTGTGACTGTCAAGTTAGGGTACAGGAAACTGTGCGCGCTGGGTTCCAAACGGGGTCAGGGATTTTCTCTGCCTCGTGATGACTGGGTGTTGTGTGATGTCCTTAGGTTAGTTAGGTTTAAGTAGTTCTAGGGGACTGATGACCATAGCTGTTAAGTCCCATAGTGCTCAGAGCCATTTGAACCATTTTTTTGGGTTCCAAAATGACGAGACGTGGGTTTATCACCATACACCTGAATCCAAGCAACAATCAATGCAATGGAGGCATTCGAATTCACCAAAAGCCAAGAAATGCAAAACGTCGATGTCAGTGAAGAAAATCATGGCTTCTGGTTTTTGGGACAGACAAGGCATTCTTCTGTTGGACTTTATGCCTCCTGGAACGACAATTAATGCTGCTGCATATTGCCAGACTTTGAAACGTCTTCGAAGGTCAATTCAAATCAAACGCAGGGGAATGCTGACAAGTGCAGTCCGCTTGCTTCATGACAACGCTCAGCCTCACACTGCGCTCGTAACCAAAGCACTACTCGAATAATTCAAATGGGACGTATTGGACCATCCGCCATACAGCCCGGACATTGCGCCCACCGACTTCCATGTCTTCCTTTACCTAAGGTCACATCTTGGTGGAAAATCATTCCACAACGATGAAGAGATCAAAGATGAAGTTGAAATGTGGTACCGACAACAGGCGGCAACCTTCTATGACTGTGGGATACAAAAGCTTGTGCACCAACTTAACAAATGTTTGGACAACGGGGGTGATTATGTCGAAAAATAACAAATAATCCAGTTAATAAGATGTAACTGACGTTTTCTAAATAAATGTGCTATTTAAGGACTATGAGCCATTGTATCTTTACTTTTCGAAATGCCCTCGTGTATCAATATGCGATGTCATAGACTGATGTGGGAGCAGAATCAAAAAGTGTTTTCATTTTGCATTCTTATGACATTTGTTGGCAGCCACGTTGTAATTAGGCAAGAAACGAAATACAAGCATCTTTGGCCAGCACGTACGGAGTGTTTGAGTTGGACATCCCGATAGCATGGAGACCACTGAGGACGTATCACAGTTACAGCAGTGTATGTGCACAGCCTGCGGCGCCAAGCTGAGAGGGACGCCCAATTGCAACACTTGTATGCTGTGTGTATCACAAATAGTAGCGAAAACTGACATTTTTGAAAGTGTACATGGGAAAAATACCCTTTGCTTGAGATGTCATCTTTGCTTTTACGAGTCGTATGGTCCCTTGTCGTACCAGATGATGCGTTTTTCGCGTAGTTGCTCCTATTCATTCTTCATTATTCGTGGAAAAAATTTTCCACGCATTATGTTTTACGTTTTTCCAGAATGTGAACTGCAGTCGTACACTTTATGCAGCACCGTAGACATATATTTTTTTTTATTGATTCTATTCATAGAAAATTCCTCTTCTTGAATAAATGGGCCTGTACTGAAGTTACTGCTTTCAATTCTCGGCTTTAATATTGTCTCTCGTCCGCGAATATTTGTGACTTCATTGCACGAACAGCTCAAAGAGACTTTTTTTCCAATCTGTGAACACATTGATTTGCAGTATTAGCGAAGTAATTATAATGGCAACGACAGTAAAGTATAATCAGAGTCGTTTTCTGGAGCTCGATAGTCATTCGTTTATGTAAACAATCCACGGAAACTTCAGGATGGATATATCACTCAGTCCGCGGAGGATTGTTTCACACTACCGTACAAATGATTTAGTAATGCTTGGTTCATTATCTTGCAGTTGAAGGAACATAAGTCCTAATTAAAAAAAAAAAATAAAAAAATAAAAAAAAAACGTAAACAGAAACAGCCCTGAATCTAAACAGCCTTGAATCTAAAGATTTTTGATCTCTTATTTACTCCAAAACAATACTATACACTCGGGTTACTTTCACCTTTTGCGTAAAACTTCGACCCACTGCTCACTAAAATTACACCATTAGCGTGGAGTACAAATCAATAAATCTTGTGTGAACAACAATACAGAAGGTTATGAGTTCCATAAAGTAATATTGTGTTGGCAGCACTGGACTACATGTTGATCATAAATATTTTGTCTGCTATTACACCGCCGGCCGCGGTGGTCTAGCTGTTCTAGGCGCTCAGTCCGGAACCGCGCGACTGCTACGGTCGCAGGTTCGAATCCTGCCTCGGGCATGGATGTGTGTGCTGTCCTTAGGTTAGTTAGGTTTAAATAGTTCTAAGTTCTGGGGGACTGATGACCACAGATGTTAAGTCCCATAGTGCTCAGAGCCATTTTGCTATTACACCCCAATAATTTCTGTGTGTAGGGTTCGCATCAGTTAAGCTAAAAACACAGTGAGTATAATTTTGCAGTACGGTGAGCTAAAATGAAGATGAAATGATGTTAGAATCTGATCATCATTCGGAAGTTTCTCTGATGTGCAAGATGACGTCCAGCGCCACAAAACGTTGAAAGATCAATTAGCATTTAGACGATATGCTATATTCCGGGATTGTGACTGAGAGGATCGATGAGAGTGCTAAAGTGAATTGTATGGGAAAGAAAAAGTAATACTGCAAATGGTTAGAACAAAAAAATAAATTATTTTACCCTCGGAAGGATTTGATGAGAATTATCAGTTCAATGCGACTAAAAACGTGGCTATTTTCAAGTACTAGAACTTCAGTAATTTGTGTAGTAAGACTCATATCCACACTGTACAGTATTCTTAACATACTACATTTTCTCTTTGCATATGATTACCGCAGTGTAGTGTAACTCGAAAATTAATTATCAGTTGATGAAATATAGTACACTTTTATATGTACTGTGTCGCTTTATGAAAAAATTACAATATTACCTGCCCTTGCTTTCAAAATTTAGTATTTTATTTGTTCTTCATGCTCCTGAATGTCTACTCTACAGATTTCCATTGCACTTACTTTGTCCCAACATTACATTAGCACTTTTTTTATGAAGAAATGACAGGCGGTCAAAGTAGCCCCGTTGATGGTACAAGCCTTTGACAGTACTAGAAAAATGTGTTTGAAATTTTCTCCCTGCCACTATCCTTTTATTCTTGCCATTTATGAAAAGACGTAGCAAAAATTTGATCAAAGTAACTCCATTTTACGGTATTGCAATTAATATCTAAGTTTCACAACGAATTGGCGTGAGTTCTAAAATGACACACAATGTATTGGAAAGTTTAAATATTTGTTTGTTAAATCGCAGGTAGAACCCTATTTTTCCAATGAAATTAATTTGCTATTGATTAAACAAATATTTTCACACAAAAGCTTCACTGTAACTATCATCTTACATGCACAACTACCATGTTAGGCTGTATACAGTTCTGCGGTGCGATACCTTGTCAGCTGCTATCGTGGGTCTTTGTGAATGAAAGCTCTTAACAAACAGTGCTGTGTCTAAAAGCATGTCGCTTAACACAATTTTATGAAGATAAGAAATTCAGGAATTATCCAGGAAATTTATTGTTCTGTAAGTATACGCCAAGCCATTACCTCCTAGCTCTGATTCAATATTTTTGTCTTTTAATTTCCAGATTTTTCCTGGCTGTGTGTGGGTGGATTCTGTGCCGTAAACTGTAAGTATATATTTTACTAACTCAACAATTAGATAGTCTGGAACTGTATTTTTATCATTTATGTACAGAGGTGCATTCTCTTTCATGTTAATTATCAGTTTTTTTTCCAAACTGATACGGCATTGATGTGGCAGGGCAAGAGAGAATTGAAGTTTGTGAAGATCATTCTGTTCTAAATCTGTGCTCCCTCCTCTCTCTCAGCCTCCTCGTCCAACCCTCCTGGGAAAAAACCAAGTAGATGCTTATGGTTATTGAATTACTAAATAGTTTTCTACCAGTACATAAATATTCACTTTGTCTGTTCTATATACTAAAACGCAAGTTGCTCATTACTGCCAAAATGTCCCTTATGCATTCTTGTGCTTCGTTTAAATGGTGACAGATGATGTCGTCTTTGATCATTGGGTGTAGCGTGACATACCGGATAATTGAATAAAGCTGAGTACCACGAATTTATACCAAAACGTAAAATATAAATTGTACATCGCTATAAATATAAATAATTCTGTAGGCACTTTTTCCGGCTATAAAATACCTAGGGGTTTGGCAAATGTGCTGATTATCCATAACAATAGATATCTAGGCGTTCGGAAGTAGCAGCGTTACAATCCCAGACCATAAACTCTGTCCTGTCTCCACTAACGTGGAAGACGCCTGTCGAACAGTCAATAAAATTTGTGTTACGCCTGCTTTCAGCTCGACCAGCCACTAGCACCTTGGACTCAGATATGAAGCCATCTGAAGCAGCCAGAGAAACGAAAACTCGCAATATTTATGTGCACGTCACGGTGAATTCTGGGTTCAAATGAAGTAATATCAGAGTAAATAGCACGAAATTCTCCAGTAAGGCAAACTCTCATCCGGCTCTGGAAAGATACACGTCGTATCTCATCTTGCACTCAAGCGAACCGCATCTCCCATTATTGCCAAACATCACCAGCTTCCAGCTTCTACCGATACTGGTCCACTTTGACGTCACAGTTTGTCGAGGATATCCACGCATTGTGACCGCAACGAAGGAATAAGAAAGATTAGGGTCTGAAGTCCCGTCGACATCGAGATCATTAAAGACGAAGCACAAGTTAGGAATATTTCAAAAATGTGGATAGACATCGGCCGACCTCTTTCAAAGAAACCATCGCAGCATTTGCCTGGAGCGATTTAGGAAAATCACGGACAATCTAAATCATGATGGCCGGAATGCGAGTCCAGTGTAATAGCCGCTGCACCACTTCCCTCCGTGTAATTAGAAAGGACAGATTGACGTCCGATATGAGCGCGCTAATTAAGGCCTATACACGATATCGTGTAAATGTAAATTAATCGTGTAAATGTAAATTAACATCGTGTAAATGTAAATTAATCTGGGTGAAGTTACGCGTCGAAGGTCGTTCAAAAATGATAATCGGATGCTGCTATAGCTCGCATGGGCCAGGAGCTATTTTGTACAGCGGTTCAGAGAGAACTTGCAGAATATCGTTCACAATTTCTTGATTTGCCATTGTAATAGCGGACAACTTCAGCTTGCCAGGTATAGATTGGGAGAGTCATTCTATCAAAACTGATGCCAGAGACAGGGATTCGTGTGACATTATCCTGAATGTTACTTTAAATAGATAGTTAGACAACCAGCTTGTGAAGGTAACATCTTACACCTCTTAGCAGAAAACAGACCTGAACTTATCGAATCAGTTAGCGTAGGTATCAGTGGTCACAAAGCTGTGATGACAACGGATCTTAGAAAGAATGTTAAGAACTGTAGGAAGATACTTTTGCTTAGCAAGAGTGACAGGATACAAATTTCAGAGTATCTGAGTATTCAGCCTCAAATATCTGGTGAAGAGAACGAAGATGTGGAGCACAAATTGGAAGAATTGAAAAGTATCGTTCAGTATGCCTTAGACAAGTAGAATATAATTAGACAAGTATATTCCGAGCAAGGTCTTAAGGGGTGAGGAAAACCCACCACGGTTTCATAGCAATGTTAGAAAACTGCTGTGTAAACAAAGAGAGCTTTATTTCAGATTCTAGAGAAGTGGAAATCTACCTGACAATCAAAAGCTCAACGAAACGAAAATAAGCGTAAGGAGAGCAACGAGAGGGGCTTTCGGTGACTTCGTCAATTGATCTGAGTAAAAACCCTGAGAGGTTTTGGTCTTATATAAAATTAGTAAGCGGTTCGAAATCATCTATTCATTCACTCAGTGATCATACTGGCACCGAAACGGAAAATAACAGAGAGGAGGCCAAAGTACTGAAATCGGTCTTCCGAAATGGTTTCTTTGCAGAAGATCGTAACGCGGTCTCTCCTTTCATTCGTCATATTAAGGTCGAAATGGTAGATATTGAGATGAGAAGTCGCGGAGTAGAAAGGCAACTACAATCTCTTTGTAGCATAAAGACATCAGGACCATACAAGGCAAAGTAACTTGCTCCCCTTCTAGCAGCAGTTTATCGTAGATAGCTGGAGCAAGGGAAGGGTACATAGCGACTGGAAAAAAAACAGGTCATTTCTGTTTTCAAGAAGAACCGTAGGACAGATGCACACAATTAGAGACCTATATCATTGACATCTGTCGTAGAATTATGAGACATGTTTTATGCTCAATAATTCAAATTGTTCAAATGGCTCTAAGCACTATGGGACTTAACGTCTGAGGTCATCAGTCCGGTAGACTTAGAACTACTTATACCTAACTAACCTAAGGACATCACACACATCGATGCCCAAGGCAGGATTCGAACCTGCGACCGTAGCAGCAGCGTGGTTCCGGGATGAAGCGCCTAGAACCGCTCGGCCACAGCGGCCGGCTACTTAAGAATTATGATGTTTTTGGAGAAGGAAAATCTCCTCTATAAGTATCAACATGGATTTCATAAACAGAAATCTTGTGAAACTCGGCTCACTCTGTTCTTCTATGAGATCCATAGCACTATGGACAACAGTGCCCAGGTTGACTTCAGGAAGGCATTTGAAACCATTCCGCACTGCCGTTTAGTGAAAAAAATACAAGCTTATCGAGTGTCGGAGAGATTTGCGACTAGATTCAAGACTTCCTTGCAAATAGAACTCAACATGTTGCTCTTATTGAAATAAAATCTACAGGTGTAGAGATGATTTGTGGACTACCCCAAGGAAGTGTGATAGGACCGTTACTGTTTACACTGTATATAAATGATCTAAAAGAAATAACAAGTACTCGCTGAGAATAACGAGTTATTTGGGAATAAACAGACGACTCACTGAAAGACGGAAGCGCTGCGCCGTCGACAGATGCTAGCTTTGGAATAAAGTTCCTTTCTCAAGCAGTAGGTGAAACATTCAACTACACACACACACACACACACACATACACACATTCTCACTCACATGCACCTGTGTGTTTCCCTACGTTCTGCTCATTCGACTGCCAGGTCTATCCTGGCCCACGATGAGTCTACTGGGGTGGTGGTGGTGCAAGATGGTGCGGGCGCGGGGGGGGGGGGGGGGGGGGAGAGAGGCGAGAGGCAGGGAGGGGGTTGGAGGGAAGCGTCTAGCAGCTCGTGGGAGAGTGGGGAACAGTCTGTGGGCTAGCTAGGGATGCAGGGAGTGGGGGCAGGTGGCAGACGGCTGAGCGGGCGATTCCACAGGTTAGGGCATGAGATGGTAGCACACAACTAACTGACATGTATTGGGTGGGCATAATGGGAAAGGGGTGGTGCACAAACATACAAACACATACACAAAGAAACACACTATTAGGTGGGGGCTGGGGGAAAGCGAGTTACCTTAGTTTTAGGCCAGGGAGGTTACATGAGTCAAAGATGTGCTGTAAGGATAGCTGTGAGGATAGCTTCCAACTATGAAGCTCTCCCAACCACAACCAGCTTTTCTGAGCTGTGCAGGTGGGAGCTATCCGTCGCTCCCATAACTTCTCTGGCCTAAACCTAAGGTAACTCGATGTCCCCCCCAGCCCTCACCCAATAGTGTGTTTGTTTGCATGCGTGTGTGTGTACGTGCACGCGCCTGTGTGTGTGTGTGTGTGTGTGTGTGTGTGTGTGTGTGTGTGTGTGCGCGCGCGCGTGCGTGTGTGTACACCTTCCCATTCCCATTACCCCCACCCAATACACGTCAGATAGTTGTGTGCTACCATCCCATGCCCTAATCTGTGAAATCGTGTGCTCAGCCATCTGCCACCTGCCCCCTCTACCTCCACCCCTAGCTAGCCCACAGAGTGTTATCCACTCTCCCATGAGCTGCTAGAAGCTTCCCTCCAACCCCATCCCTGCCTCCCACCTCTCTCCATCCCTCACAGCCAGCCGAAGTGGCCGTGCGGTTAAAGGCGCTGCAGTCTGGAACCGCAAGACCGCTACGGTCGCAGGTTCGAATCCTGCCTCGGGCATGGATATTTGTGATGTCCTTAGGTTAGTTAGGTTTAACTAGTTCTAAGTTCTAGGGGACTAATGACCTCAGCAGTTGAGTCCCATAGTGCTCAGGGCCATTTGAACCATCCCTCACACCACCACCCACCCCATCCTGCACCCCCACCCCAGTACACTCACAGTGGCCCAGAAAAAAGCTGGCAGTATAGAATGAGCACAATGTAAGGAGACAGACATGTGCATATGAATGAGTGTGTGTGTGTGTGTGTTTTGCATGTTCTCCTACAGTTTGAGCCAGGAATTTCATTCTGAAAGCTAGCAAAGCAAAGCTCTGTACCTTTTATTCATGTATCTGTCGACGGCGCAGCGCTTTCGCCTTTCGGTGAGTCGTCTCTTTATTCCTAAATAAGACAGATACTAAGGAATGAGGTATTTAGACAGTGGTACAATCGCAAAAGCGTTCCTACGCTTTGCTTTTCATGTTTTCATAGCACAAGGCGTGGCGATCGCCTAGACATTTTTAAATACTTGTAACAGTGAAACAAGTGTATTTCATGAGTCTAAAACATTGTTTTTGTTGTTGTGGTCTTCAGTCCGAAGACTGGTTTGATGCAGCTTTCCATACTACTCTATTCTGTGCAAGACTCTTTATCTCCGAGTAACTACTGCAACTTCCATCCTTCTTATTTTTCTTCCTGTATTTATTTCCTGGTTTCCCTCTTCGATTTTTCCCTCTACGCTTCCCTCCAGTATTAAACTGGTAATCCTCTGACGTCTCAGAATGTGTCCTATTAGTCGATCCCTTCTTGTAGTCAGGTTGTGGCACTAATTTGTCTCCTCATTATTTACGTGATCTACCTATCTAATCTTCAACATTCTTCTGTAGCACCACATTTCGAAAGCTTCTACTTTGTTTTTCTCGAAACTGAGTTTCCAGACAAATACCTTCGGAAAAGACTTCCTGACACTTAAATCTATATTCGATGTTAAAAATTTCTCTTCTTCAGAAACTCTTTTCTTGCCATTGCCAGTCTACATTTTATATCTTCTCTACGTCAGCAATCATCACTTATTTTACTGCCCAAATAGCAAAACTTATCTTCTACTTCAGTGTCTCGTTTCCTGATCGAAATCCCCCGGCATCATCTGATTTAATTTGACTACATTTCATTACCCTTGTTTTGCTTTTGCTGATGTTCATCTTATATCTTCCTTTCAAGACACTGTCCGTTCCGTTCAAATGCTGTTCCAAGTCCTTTGCTGCCTCTGACACAATTACAACGTCTCCGGCAAACCTCAAAGTTTTTATTTCTTCTCCACGGACTTAAAGTCTTATTCCAAATTTTTCTTTTGTTCCATTTACTGCTTGGCCCATTCACAGATTTAATAACACCGGGATGGGCTACACCCTTGTCTCACTCCCTCCACATCCATTGCTTTCCTTTCATGCCCCTCGACTCTTATAACTGCCGTCTGGTTTCTGTACAAGTTGTAAACAGCCTTTCGCTGCCGGTATTTTACCCATGCTACTTTCAGAATTTCAAAGAGTATTCCAGTCAACATCGTCAAAAGCTTTCTCTAAGTCTACAAATGTTATAAACGTAGGTTTACCTTTCCTTAACAAGTCCTCTGACAGAAGTCGTAGGGGCAGTATTGCTTCGCGTGTTCTTGCATTTCTCCAGAACCCAAAGCGATCTTCTGAAATCATCTGTCTGTAGTTCGAGTGAAACTGCCCGCCCGTCTGTATTTCGGGTTTTAGGCTTCATTTCCGATAAGTATCGGAAATAAAACCTAAAAAGAAGCATACAGACAGTCTATTCACTAAATATATATCTTTTACTGTCTGTATGCCACATAACATCATCATGGCTACGCTGAAAAAATGAAATCAGTTTTCGTCTAATTTTTTGTACTTTTATTTCTCTGCGCCTCGTACTATACATCGCAAAAGCATCTGCAGTTTTTAAAGATCAAATTTTCGTCCATCTCGCACTCTGTCATGTTAGCCTGTTATCCAGCCGATCATCCGACAAAGAAAATCAGTCAGTCGGTCGACCAATAAGCCTACAGACTGTAGGATCCGTTGCTCGATCGGCCGATAAAATGATGAGCGTGTAGGTCTCTCTAACTGCAGCTAATTGTTTGCACATGAGCTCACGGTTTGTGTAATATGACAAGAGTATTTATGGATTCGAAGCATACTGATTCACTTATCTTTGTTGCAGGCAGCAAGCAGACCAAAAGATGGCGCTGCCAGTCACATGTAAGTACAATCGATTCCAACAGTTTCCAACGCACCAAAACTGAGACACTTCTTTTCCCATACTGGGAGCATATCTTTACCTTCTTATCTTAAAACTTGTGGATACGATCGTTGATTTCCGTCAACAATGAGTACTTAAATTTCGAAGCAGTATTAACTTTTACATGAAAAGTAATCGTTTGAAGAGTGGTAAACGATGTTTAACTTTACGTACCTTGACGTTACAATTTTCATTAAACAGTCTGGTTATATTTATTGTATTTCTTTTCACAGTTATTTGGTAAGATCACCTCCTATATCTCTGTCATCTTGTATCATATCAAAGTCACATTACCCACATATATAATTCCGGTTTCAGTTTCAGACTCCAGTTAAAGACACTTATATAAACCCACTTTCATTTTCGGAATAAAGTCTTGCTGCCCATTCGCCCAGATTCATAACAATTAACAACATCGATTCCAACATAATCCACTCCCTCGTAGATCTGCTGCAAATTCTCTCCAGTCTCCACCGCTATATGTCGTTTACATCGCCGAGGTGACTGAACCACCTCATTTAATCCACCTAGCTAAGCCATCGAGAAATCCCAGTGAGCCCTGTAGCCAGATATCAACCAGTTCACCCCTTGATACAAGCAATAGATTCCTCAGATAAACAGTTTCAAACCTTAAGCAATAATTATAGGACGAACTATACTCAGCATTCGCCCTTTCGAGCTAATCAGCACATTAGAATAGCTTGGACTAATGCCATTAACGAACTAACATCGACTGTAAACTATCGTGGAATCTTCAGATAGAAATCTCTTGCATAAATCACATATCAAACTAACCCTACCAATCCATTTGAATTTCCACTCCCTCGAACTTCTCCCATTCTTTTCAGACTCTTGAATACGCTACGATCAGTTTGCTTTTCCGTCCCCTGCACAAATTCCTGTCCTCCTAACCCAAATTTAGAACGTATGTATATCTTTTGCACCCTGCCAACTCACTACCAGCAATCCTATCAGTTTGCCTACTAATTTTTGAAATCGGAATGTGACCTCAACTTTGTTCTACATAACTCTCCTGACCATAAGTCTACGCACACTCCGTACCCTCCACCACACTGCTTACAGATAAACACATCCCTCAAGCTTCGCTGTGGCATCAATCTTTCCTGCTGGATAAGAACCTCTCCTTCCATTTTACTCTCAATGTAGTTTTCCCACGTGGTTGCATTTTCCTTTCCTCCACAATAGACGTTAATGGACCAAGCAATTACACATCAGCTTAACTTCTATGATTTCCTAACAGAATCATTTCCACATTATGCTCGCCACAACATCCCAGTTCATTCGTTCCGTTTGTGCCTCAAATTGACACTCGTAAAGTAACGACACAGTCCATAACTGTCGTTCAGCAGTGCGTATGCATTAGGTTTTACCAATTCGACAGTGTCGTTATCATAATATTGAAGGACAAGAGAGGCACCACAGAGTCATTCCAATAATTTGAACGTAATGCATATATTTACCCTGTTTTTAAATATTTAAATATATCTTTAAACCATCTGTAAAGATCTCCTCCGTGATGGGACATTAATCGCTAAATTTATTTTATTTATTTTAAAAATTTTTGGACGAAGGGCGCAAAATGACACAATTGTTAGCGCACACCCTAGTTGATGTTGGACTGAGAAGTAACGTATCAACAAAAAACGATGTTATTGCGTTGTATGTTACAATCCTTTTATTTTTAAGATTTGGAAACTTACTGGACACGTGGTTAAGTACGCATAAAAGGCATTGTGGGCAATTTTATGGAAGCACATGTCTGTTAATAATTATCTGTTGCGATGTGTTACTTGGCGGACTGTGGAATTCATATTGACTATTTTTGCACGTTCTGCTTGCATGAATATTTTGAAGTTTCTTTTGTATTGTCTATTGCACCTCGATGTAAATCATCTCGTATAATATAGCTGTTACGGGACCACCCCAGGTGAAACAGATGTTTAAAATAGCTCTTGGTAGCCCTGATAACCCTTGGTAGCGCTGATACCTTTGTCTGATACAACCATAGGCTTTGTTAATAAATAAAACTCCCCGTTAACAATTCACGTACATTACGCTCTTAGAGACATCGAAGATACAGTACACTCGATATCACGGTAATACCCCGAGCTGCTGGTGATATGTTCGCTGCAGACACACTCGATTTTTCGAGTGTTACAAGTCAGAGAGGGATTAAACTACGGGGACGAAGGTCACCAAAGGGAGAAAAGCAATAAAAGGCAGCTAGTAGCGTAATTGCGTTCGGTTGATCTGACAGTTGTATTGTATGTTAACTGGGGGCCTAGAAACGACGAAAAGGCTCTGTCCGCGACGCAGCTGCAGTGGTCCACAACCCCACGACGACTACCGCAGTCCACTTCACCCTTCCGCCGCCCGACGCTGAATTACTCTTTCAGGGTTATTGTGCGGTTCGGTCCCGGTGCCCCCCCCCCCCCTCTCCCGCCGCGGGGAGCGCCTCATACCAACGAGTGTAACCCCTATGTTTGTGTGGTAGAGTAATGGTGGTGTATGCGTACGTATATAACTTGCTTGCGCAGTAATCGCCGACATAGTGTAGC
Organism: Schistocerca piceifrons; assembly: GCF_021461385.2. NCBI lineage: Eukaryota > Metazoa > Arthropoda > Insecta > Orthoptera > Acrididae > Schistocerca > Schistocerca piceifrons. The sequence continues at coordinate 128,418,206 of NC_060138.1, read as the reverse complement.
TGAGGCGGAAGAAGGAGAACCAGCCCGCAATCGCCGAGGCAGATGGAAAACCGCCTAAAAACCATCCACAGACCGGCCAGCTCACCTGACCTCGACAGAAGTCTGCCAGGCGGATTCGTGCCGGGGACCAGGCGCTCCTACCCAATCCGGAAAGCCGTGCGTTAGACCGCACGGCTAACCGGGCGGGCCGACCTGACAGTTACTAACAGTCTATTTGAAAGACGAACTGGCGAAATTAGAACAAATAGACTCTAAAACAAAGAAAAGATGCACTACGAACGAATTATCCGAATGGGCGGAAATCGGTAGATGTGATTTACATGTACAGACAAACAAACGATTACAGTTTCAGAAAAAAAAATAACATTTTCAGAAGAATGAGCTTCACAAATGGAGCAAGTCGATAACAGCGATAGCGCGTTGGTCTGCCCCTGGCTTTGTCCAAGCAGTTATTCCGCTTGGCATTGATTGGGGGGGTTGTTGGATATCCTACTGACGTATTTTGTGGCCACGTTAAATCGTCACAATTCCGAGAAGGTTGAAGAGCCCTGCTCATAATGCTCCAAACGTCCTAATTGGGGAGAGGTCCGGCGACCTTGCTGGCCAAGTTATGTTTTGGAAAGCACGAAGACAAGCACTTTTGCCATGTGCGGACGGGAACGTGCCCTTTTCAGCCGTAATTGCCGATGTCACGGTGTTAACATTGGCATATGAGTGGGTCGTTGGCTGCGGTGGCCCGTGGTTAGGAGGGTTCGGTGCACTGTGTGTTCAGACATACTTGTACTCTGCCCAGCATTAAAGTCTGATGTTAGGTCCACCACAGTTCGCCTCCTGTTATACCAGTCTGCCCAGCCTACGACCCCCGACACCTGTCGAGTGTGGCCACCCAACACTAAGACGTCACATGTTGAAGACAGTCACCACGGCATTCCTCGAACACTCGACAAATCGCGCAGTTCCAGAAATGCTCGTGCCAGTCCTCCGGGCGATTGCAGTCTGCCCTCGGTCAGACTCACAAGAAGATGGCACGACCGTGGGGTCGAGGATTTGTCCGAAATTTTGTGTGGTGAAAGAGGACGTCTAACACCTCACGTGGTTAAAATATTAGGACGCACTACCAGGAAAATGCCGGGAAAAATCGCTCCAAAGTTTCTTAGACGCCTTATGAGTATAAAATGTTAGCCAAATGCCGAGCCGCCGTCTAGCGTAGATGTTTATGCCTCGGAGTCTTACGCCAGAGGGCTCGGGTTTGATTCCTCCTCTGGCACTTTTTTTTCATCTCTTTCATTTTCTCTTGTTATTCCACCAATAATTATAGTTGGAAGGCTAGTCAACTTTATTATATATCTCCTTTCCGCCATTCTCAAGTATTTGTGTTTAATTTAATTCTTTCTGGTGATTTAGTCAGTAACACAATCTTCTGTTGTCTTTCCTTAACGTCAGCGCAATTGAAATGATCAAACCGTTTTGTTTAAATAACTTCATGTATGTATAACTTAGTATGTATTTGGAATGTGTAACATTGTTTTTTTTAATAAAGGTTTTATATAAAAAAAGAGTCTTACGCCAGAGGTCTCGGGTTCGATTCCTCCTCTGGCACTTTTTTTTCATCTCTTTCATTTTCTTTTGTTATTCCACCAATAATTCAGAAAGTTTTACAAACCTACATTATCTTTAACAAATTAGTTACATTATTGAATAAAAATTATTTTCTTTTTGTCCAACAACACAATTCATGGCGGTGGGTTTTCCATTTTTCATTGTAAATTATACGAGGGGAAACATTGGGTTTTTAATCAGAATAACAAAGTCGATTGGGAAACATTTAGTTTTTATACATATACTAATTAAAACAAGAACTGCAGTGGTAATTATCGTAAAAACAAACAAAGCTATAATTTTTGCGACATCTTGTTGATAATTTTGAGGCAAACCAGGCATATTGAATCATGTCTCGGAATATTGGTGACAATAATTGACGGTGAATTATAGAATGAATTTTTAGACAATCTTCCCGGGAATCAATTACTCGATCCTTCTGTAACAATGCGCTGCAATTTTGCAAGCAACAGAAGAAAAAAAAGTGCCGCAGGAGGAACCGAACCCAAGACCTCTGGCGTAAGGGTCCGAGCGCTAACCATGTAGGCCAGACGGCGGCTCGGTAATGGACTAACATTTTATACTCATAAGTCATCCAAGAAACTTTGGATTGATTTTTCCCGGGATTTTCCGAGTAGTGCGTCCTAATATTTTAACCACTTGAGGTGTTAGGGGTGCTCTTTCACCACACAAACTTTCGGACAAATCCCCGACCCCACGATCGTGCCGTCTCCTTGTCAGATAGATCGCGCGCCTTCCCCATTCTGCACCCGGACAGCACGCTCACCGTTGCTACATGCACCGTGCGTGTGTCTCACTAGCAGTCATTCCTCGCCAAGTAACGTTGCTGTCGCGTGGACGGGTTTCTATCGATACCTAAGTGTTTCAGCCTAAGACGAAGCCACGATTATGTTATCCACGTGATATTTCTCCTCGCCCAGGCTCACCGCCGAAGCAGTCCTCGTGGCTGCCCCCAGCCACGCCTCCGACGGCGGAGATGCCGCGGCCTCCGCCCCGGTCACCGCCGTTGCCGTCACCTCTGTCCAGGTCGTCCTTGCCACTCAGGCGCAGGTTAGTACTGTTGTGCGAATACGACGTGAATGCAGATTAAATGTCCACTTTACAGGCAACACTTATTCTATTCACCTCGCATTATGTTTATTGGGGTAGTTAAATATCTAGACGCTAAGTTGCAAAGCTACGCTACTGGCCATTAAAATTGCTACACGACGAAGGTGACGTGCTGCAGACGCGAAATTTAACCGACAGGAAGAAGATACTGTGATATGCTAATGATTAGCTTTTCAGAGCATTCACATAAGGTTGGCGCCGGTGGCGACGTCTACAACGTGCTGACATGAGGAAAGTTTCCAACCGATTTCTCATACACAAACAGCAGTTGACCGGCGTTGTCTGGTGAAACGTTGTTGTGATGCCTCGTGTAAAGAGGAGAAATGCGTACCGTCACGTTTCCGACTTTGATAAAGATCGGATTGTAGCCTATCGCGATTGCGGTTTATCGTATCGCGACATTGCTGCTCGCGTTGGTCGAGATCCAAGGACTGTTAGCAGAATATGGAATCGGTGGGTTCAGGAGGGTGATGTGGAACGTCGTGCTGGATCCCAACGGCCTCGTATCGCTAGTAGTCCAGATGACAGGCATCTTATCCGCATGGCTGTAACGGATCGTGCAGGCATGTCTCGATCCCTGAGTCTACAGATGGGGACGTTTGTAAGACAACAACCATCTGCACGAACAGTTCGACGACGTTTGCAACAGCATGGACTATCAGCTCGGAGACCATGGCTGCAGTTACCCTTGACGCTGCATCACAGACAGGAGCGCCTGCGATGGTGTACTCAACGACGAACCTGGGTGCACGAATGGCAAAACGTCATTTTTTCGAATGAATCCAGGTTCTGTTTACAGCCTTCATAATGGTCGCATCCGTGTTTTGTGACATTGCGGTGAACGCACAGTGGAAGCGTGTATTCGTCATCGCCATACTGGCGTATCACCCGGCGTGATGGTATAGGCTGTCATTGGTTACACGTCTCGGTCACCTCTTGTTCGCATTGACGGCACTTTAAACAGTGGGCGTTACATTTCAGATGTGTTACGAACAGTGGCTCTATCCTTCATTCGATCCCTGCGAAACCCTACATTTCAGCAGGATAATGCACGACCGCATGTTGCAGGTCCTGTACAGGCCTTTCTGGATACAGAAAATGTTCGGTTGCTGTCCTGCCCACCACATTCTCCAGATCTCTCACCAATTGAAAACGTCTGGCATTACTTCTCGACGTAATCGCCCTGCAAACGTACACATTTTTCACAACGCTGACGCCATGATTCCATGGCAGCGGCGAAGGCTTCTATAGGAGTCTGTTTTGACCACTGGAAAATCGCTGAGGCAATAGCAGCACGGCTGGTGAATGTGCGGCCACGGAGAGTGTCTTTCATTGTTGGAAAAAGCCAAAAGTCACTAGGAGTCAGGTCAGGTGAGTAGGGAGCACGAGGAATCACTTCAAAGTTGTTATCACAAAGAAACTGTTGCGTAACGTTAGCTCGATGTGCGGGTGCGTTGTCTTGGTGAAACAGCACACGCGCAACCCTTCCCGGACGTTTTTGTTGCAGTGCAGGAAGGAATTTGTTCTTCAAAACATTTTCGTAGGATGCACCTGTTACCGTAGTGCCCTTTGGAACGCAATGGGTAAGGATTACGCCCTCGCTGTCCCAGAACATGGACACCATGATTTTTTCAGCACTGGCGGTTACCCGAAATTTTTTTGGTGGCGGTGAATCTGTGTGCTTCCATTGAGCTGACTGGCCCTTTGTTTCTGGATTGAAAAATGGCATCCGTGTCTCATCCATTGTCACAACCGACGAAAAGAAAGTCCCATTCATGCTGTCGTTGGGCGTCAATATTGCTCGGCAACATGCCACGCGGGCAGCCGTGTGGTCGTCCATCAGCATTCGTGGCACCCACCTGGATGACACTTTTCGCATTTTCAGGTCGTCATGCAGGATTGTGTGCACAGAACCCACAGAAATGCCAACTCTGGAGGCGATCTGTTCAACAGTCATTCGGCAATCCCCCAAAACAATTCTCTCCACTTCCTCTATCATGTCGTCAGACCGGCTTGTGTGAGCCTGAAGTTGTTTCAGTTTGTTGTCACACGATGTTCTGCCTTCATTAAACTGTTGCATCCACGAATGCACTTTCGACACATCCATAACTCCATCACCACATGTCTCCTTCAACTGTCGATGAATTTCAATTGGTTTCACACCAAGCAAATTCAGAAAACGAATGATTGCACGCTGTTCAAGTAAGGAAAACGTCGCCATTTTAAGTATTTAAAACAGTTCTCATTCTCGCCGCTGGCGGTAAAATTCCATCTGCCATACGGTGCTACCATCTCTGGGATGTATTGACAATGAACGCGGCCTCATTTTAAAACAATGCGCATGTTTCTATCTCTTTCCAGTCCGGAGAAAAAAAATCAGAGGCCTTAGAACTTGAATGCACCTCGTATATGTGAGAGGCCGCCGAAGTTAGAAGTTGTTATCAGCATAACACACCGGATATGAATCGTCCCTAAGAAACAGCGAGTTATTCTTAAGTGTCTGTATTCACGACATGTTCATACTCAGGCATAGTGGCATAAGCATTCGTCCTTATGGCTGAAAAGTTAAATAAACAATGGCAAGCCAGCCGCTGTGGCCGAGCGGTTCTAAGCGCTTCAGTCCGGAACCGCGCTGCTGCTACGGTCGCAGGTTCGAATCGTGCCTTGTGCATGGATGAGTGTGATGTCCCTAGGTTAGTTAGGTTTAAGTAGTTCTAAGTCTAGGGGACTGATGACCTCAGATGTTAAGTCCCATAGTGCTTAGAGCCATTTGAACCACTTTTTTTGACAATGGCAAAAACTGAGTGGTATCGAACAGTACATATTTGACTTGTAAGTCTGTGGACTGAGCAAGATAGGAAGATATGAAAGAGAGCTGCATTTGTTCAGTAGTCAGTCTAGAAAGGTACAGCTATGTCTTGAAAAAGTTTATTCCTATCTGGCATTAACTCTTTAGAATGTTGTACATGGTCCTCTAGACGAGACTAAAATTGCAGATTGCAACGTAACACATCTATTGCTGCCTCTTTTAATTATCGTAAATTTTCTCTTACTTTCGTTGGAGGCGATGGCAGTGCATTTGGTCCTCGACGAACATATCACTAATTACTTTAATTGTACAATATCATTGCTATTTGACAGTGGCCGCCTTATGAAATGTTTCTATGAAAAAAATTCCGTCATAAGTACGAGGTCTGTTCAAAAAATTCCGAAACATTCGTAATTTCGCGCCAATGGTGTGTTAGAACGAAATGCGGTTGGCATCCTTGCACACGCATGTATTTAATGTGTAACTGCCGGAAGTTTCATTTCTGTTCAAACGGTTCAAATGGCTCTGAGCACTATGGGACTCAACATCTCAGGTCATAAGTCCCCTAGAACTTAGAACTACTTAAACCTAACTAACCTAAGGACATCACACACACCCATGCCCGAGGCAGGATTCGAACCTGCGACCGTAGCAGTCCCGCGGCTCCGGACTGCAGCGCCAGAACCGCACGGCCACCGCGGCCGGCTTTCATTTCTGTATGTCTGTTTTTGTTGTTCAGTGCTGTGTAGAGTATAACGTTGTGTCGCACAGTCTGCGAATTCCGAGATGACAGAGTTAAAGGGGCAACGCGTCTGCAATAAATTTTGCATGAAACTCAAAAAATCTTTACAGACACACAGAAGCCTACGGTGTTGAGTACTTAAGCAGTACTCCGTGTTACGAATGGTTCACACGGTTTAAAAGTGATCGGATAGAAGTTAAAGTTGACCCTCGTTCAGGATGCCCTTCGATGTCTATCGACGACACTCATGACAGGAACGTCAACGAAATTGTGCGTACCAATTGAAGACTTGACTGTCCGAGAAATAGTAGAAGAATGTAACATTTCATTTGTCCCATGTCATGAAATCCCGACACTGCATCTCGGAATGGAACGTCTTACCGCCAAGTTCGTCCCACGGCTCATGAGTCAAGACTAGAAAGGCCATTGCCTCGGAGTCTGAAAAGAGCTTTTGTATAGCGCAAATGAGAACGAGATGTCCCTTAAGAGAATCATCAGATGTGGGTCTAAGTTTATGATGTTGAGACCAAGGGTCAGTCTTCACTATGGATTGGGAAAGGTTCTCCAAGAGCGGAAAAAGCTCGTGAGGTCAGATCAAACCTCAAAGCCATGTTGATAGTTTTCTTTGACATTGAAGGATTAGTTCAACACGAATTCGAGCCACAAGAACAAACTGCTAATCGATGGTACTATTGCGACGTGTTGCGCCGCCTGAGAGAAAATGTGAGAAGGAAACGGCCTCAAATGTGACGAGACAATTTATGGCTGCTGCATCACGACAACGCATTTATCGCTGTTGATGCGTGACAGCACAAAAAATGAAATCACTCCCTCATCCTCCGTATTGTTTTTATTTCCAAACCTACAAACCCCTTTGAAAGAATGAAGATTTGCAACGATAGACGAGATAAAAGAAAATTTGCAAACGCGCTTCGAGCTATCCAGCAAGAGGCGTACCAAGACTGCTTCCGGAAGTGGAAACGGCGTTGGTAGTCGGGTATCAATTGTGGAGGAGAGATTCCGAAAGAGACCATGCACAGTAATAAAAATGTAAAGGTACAAAAATTTTGTGAACGAAGTTCCAGAATTTTTTGAACAGACTTCGTATATGGCACGTGCGGAAACACTTATATTCACTAGACGCGTCTTCGGGTCGTGGCAGTTCTACTCAATGTCATACGAAACTCAGACGAAAAACTACACTGCCACCGTAGCTCTGGTGAGATAGGAAGCTTCTCTTAACGTTTATAGTCAGGGTTTTAGCAGAACGTGTAGTGGCTGCTGTTTACATGTTGAAATGTCACTCCCATGAATTGCCCCTTACTGAAATGAAATGGGCGAAAATGAAATAAAGCGTTCCTAACTCTTCACAGCATGTATGACAAACTAAACCCTCTATCACTGTGTTCACTTTATTGCCCAGATACTTAGGCTGACAGCGGAATTGTGTTCCCGTAATAGGCGCTCTTCCCTTTGAGATAGTGGCGAGAGTAGCAACTTAGAACACGTCTCAGCCGTGTAACAGAAGTTTTATGTATTTTCTTATTCCATTTTGAAATGATAGCATTTACCTAATGTGTTCTGCAGTATTTTTCTGAAATTACTGTAACTGTTCTGGAACAGTAAAGTTTTTCCAAATGCGAAATACTGTACCACATCACGTGTTCATAGATACACTACTCTTCAGAGACACCGCTCTCATCCATTTCACTCACAGAAACAGACCGCGTTGAGCGGCTAACTAACTGACTCGTCTTTTTCTTCTTACAGGAAGTTTGGCGGCGCCGACTTCACCATGTATACAGGGTGAGTACAGTACTCTCATAAATTGTTTCATGTTTACTTTTGTCCATTCCCGACATGCTTCATTTTCATTATTTTCTTTTTATTCTTTCCCTTACACAGAAGTTGGTGGTGATGACGTCCTGAATATAGTGTAAGTACAACTCTATTCTAGAAATCTTAAGTTGCTTTCGTAGACCGAAAGACAGTTTTCGCTTTGTTGTAGAGTATTCACGTTTCGTTACGTTTCTCATTTAGTACGTAAAGATATTATTGAAGTGAAGAGTCTTAGATTTTGAAGTTTCGTTCTTGTTCATAAGAACTTTTACCTAATTTCTTAAGGCTTATCCATTTCATTACACAGTATTTTCTCGTCTGCAGTATTTGCGACTAACACCAACAATAATACAGTTCTTTTTTCTTTTTACAGGTGATTTGCTAAAGTGAATCACGGATTTGTTGACTCTAAATTACTAGTACACGCCTAAATTAACAAGTTGAAGAAGCGGCCATCGAGCGAAGATTTTTCGGTAAGTACCCCTCTTTATGCATTTTCAATTTTTTCTCAATAAATACACTGTCGTCCGAAATTAAAGCAACAAACCGGTATTTCTCCGTCCTGCGTCTAATTTACGATGTAGTCAAACTAACTGTCAACAGATGTCTGACTACAGTGTTCTGCACGAAAGATGGCATTCCACTCAACGGACAATCACGCCAACGATGACGTCAGGACACCTATCAAACGGGGTAGCGTTTGCCGGGTAGTTCCATAACCACAAGCGCTGTGTGCACAGTCGCAGACGGTGCAGTATGGCACAGAGAAGACGCCTACCAGACTGCGGTGGTTTAAATGGCTCTGAGCACTGTGGGACTTAACTTCTGAGGTCATCAGTCCCCTAGAACTTAGAACTAACCTAAAGACATCACACACATCCATACCCGAGGCAGTAATCGAACCTGCGACCATAGCGGTCGCGCGGTTCCAGACTGTAGCGCCTAGAACCGCTCGGCCACTCCGGCCGGCTACGACTGCGGTGGAGTGCCATAAGAATGGAAGCAGGACAGTCGCAAGCTGATGTGGCCCGATGGCATAATGTGAATCATTCCGTTGTTTTTCGGATGTGGCGACAGTTTATGGAGACCGAAACTGTATCCTGAAGACCAGGTCAGCGCTGACCACGTGTGACATCGGAAATAGGAGGTTGTTATTTGGCTGCAAGGGCGTGACTGTACCACATTTGTACTACACGGGAACTGGCATTTGACCTCACAGCATCAATTGAACATGTCATATCGAGGCCAACAGTGTGCAGAGGGCTTCGGCAGAGTGACCTTTATGGTCGGCGATCTGCTGTATGTGTACCACTGACGCGTCTTCACAGAAGGAAACGTCTAGAGTGGAGTCGTCAACAAGCCACTTGGACGGTCGAGCAGTTACCAGTGTTCTCTTCAAAGATTAATCTCGATATGGTCTGGAGAATGATTCTCGAAGATGCATTACTGGAGATAACGTGCGACACGATTTCGAGACCCAAACATTGTGGAAAGAGACCAGTATCGAGGAGGGTTCCTAATGGCGTGGCAGGGATTATGTTGACCACTCGAAAACCTCCTCATGAAATTGTACGGGTGAATCGGCAAGGTGTAACTGCTGTCAGGTATCGTGATGAGATCTTGGGGCCTCATGTGCGATTGTTGCGAGCTGCTGGAGGTCCAGACTTCGTACTGGTGGACAATAAAGCTCGACCTCAAAGAACACGGGGGGCTGATGTTTTCTTGGAAACGGAAGATACTGCACGCGTGGCGTGGTCTGCTCGCTCTCCCGATTTGTATCCCATAGAGCATGTCTGGAATGCAGTAGGGAGATGGGTTGCATCATGTCAGCATCCACCAACCACTCTCCAAGACTTACGAGCAGCTGGGTATTATTACCTCAACATGAGATTGATGAGATCATTCACAGCATACCCCGTCGTTATCAGTCCTGTCTCGCTGCCAGAAGTGGTTACGTCTCATATTGAGCACATTAACCAATTGCCAGAATGTGCATGCAAATCTGTTACTTTGGAAAAAGCGAAGAGCTTTGTGGCAAAGTAAACGCAACCTTGCAAAATTTCAGTTTGTTGATTTAATTTTGGATACCAGTGCATAATTTTTGAATTTCTTCCTGAGTTGAAGTTAATTACATGCACTGAAATGAAATAAGTGAATGCTTGGGGGATGAAATTGATAAAAAGCAGTGGAGTGATAGTCGTAGCTAGAACGCAGTGAATGTTCTATGACAACTGATAATTTGTGGCACACTGGAATGCGAATACTGATTTCCTACTTTTCGCATATGGTGGCAAAGTGATCGATGGTCGTCAACTCAACAGTCCACCAGCGGTGCTGTTGCCACATATTCAGTGGGAGAACTTCCGGTAACAGTCTTGGGATTATGTAGGTTGGACCACAAAGGTGGCAGTTACATTCTGAATCAGGCTAGTAGGCGCGATCAGATTGCCTGATGGTACGGCCACTAATCGCGAAATACAATAAATCTGGGTCCGAGTCCCAGCCTGGCAAAAATTTTCATGCGACCTTATGTGCAAAACACTGTGTTGTTGTACTACCTGCACTCTACTACAAGTATGTAATAAGAACAAGTTAACAAGAACACACCTCCTCATGCCAATTGCTTAAGGAAATACGAATCACTTTCCGCACGAAAATGAAGAGAGCATCAAAATCAAGAATTTCAAGCCTAGCTCTCCATTGTATTGTAGGGAAGTATTTGTTTCTTTTTCCAAGGATGTGAGACACACATATTACTGATGTTAATTCTAAAACTGACTATAGTGCTTAACCATTTCGCTAACTTAGTCTCACTGTCACTTTGTTATTATTGTGGTCGTAAGTCTGAAGCCCAGTTTGATGCAGCTCTCCATGTTACTGCATGCTGTGCAAGCCTCTTCCTCCCTGCAAGCAAATACAACCTACATCGTAAAGAGCCTCTTAACCCTAGTCAAGACGTGCTTCTCTCTACAACTTTCAATCCCATATCTCCCTCCACAGCAGAATTAACTATTCCTGAGGCACCAACTCCACAGACTATGTCCTACCAACTTCTTCCTACCAACCTCTTCTTTTAGTCCAGCTATGTAGGTGTTCAAATAATTTATTTGAGCAACGGGCTAGTATTTCTTACTGGTACTGCACGAGCATTCTCCAGAAACTGACGTGGCACTGACACTGTAAGATTAGAATATCACATCTCGTTCAGCACTACGGTATTCAATGCACACAGTACCCACTCCGACAGGGTGTTTGGTACCATTTGGATGTCACCGTGCACTCAGAGGTCTATTCATCCAACTCCATCCAGGTCACGTTTTAAAAAATGGCTACTGCTCACTGAATAAGATAACATGCTTTCAGCCTCTCCATTTATTTGGTATGATAAAAAAGTTACATACCTAATTATTATCTAAGAGACTGTTCTTTGGTGGCAAGTTTCACGCCATGAACTTCCTCCAGCCATTTTCATATGACCAATAGAAACGCCTCAGGTTTGTTCTCCGCAGGAACACGCCATAAATCCGTTCCTGAAGACTTCCCATTTCCCCAACTGTTTAACAGATTTTTGGGTTGTGTTTGTGTCCCTGTGCCTCTCGTAAGGTTTTATCACAGCACGCAAATGAAATGATCGTGAAAACGCCTTTTCACTCGCTTTCCAATAGTATTTTTCACAATTACAACTGCAGTGGCCGGCCGAAGTGGCCGTGCGGTTAAAGGCGCTGCAGTCTGGAACCGCAAGACTGCTACGATCGCAGGTTCGAATCCTGCCTCGGGCATGGATGTTTGTGATGTCCTTAGGTTAGTTAGGTTTAACTAGTTCTAAGTTCTAGGGGACTAATGACCTCAGCAGTTGAGTCCCATAGTGCTCAGAGCCATTTGAACCATTTTGAACAACTGCAGTAACACGAATAGTTAGATTTATACTGCTCAACCGAAATTATTTCTGTGGTCGTAAGCAAATCGAGCAGCAATATTTCGTCCCATACAACTCGCCTCGCTTGCAAATGGTGCACATTATGTGGGACTGTCGGCAGGTCTCTATATAAGATCGAATTTCTCTCATGTAATCTACATAACTATTTCACGATTTATTTTGAGATGTTGCTTGATTCTTCTTGAGAAGTACGCTCTCTAATTCAGTCTTCGCCTTGATGCATAGCAACTCTCTTGTGATGTCTGTCACTGAAGTTAGAAGTTCATCTCGATGACGCACTCGTGCTGACCGAATGAACCTGTGAGAAGACGTGCACCTATTCTTTGAATCTTCTCAGTCTTATTTTATTACTACATGGCATGGATACTTAGACTTCCCAAGAACCGATGGTACAAGGTTTTTGAAAGCTGGCTGCTATGTGAATACACCGATTTTTCCTAGAAGTTTTCAGGCGAATGTAAGTCTGGCATCTGCGATTCGTACAATAGCTTTAAGTGGTCGTTCCACACTAAATAGATCCAGGCAAATGTTCCTTGGTATTTGCCAAGTGTGTTTCGGCCGTTGCTGTTCCGACCGGCAGATTAAGTGCAAGGAACCGAGTGCTGTCCAGCCTGGGTGTGGTTTTTAGGCGGTTTCCCACATCCACCTAGGTGAATACTGGGCTGCTACCCACATCACGCCTCAGATGCGCGATTCGGAAACAAGTAGGAAAAGTTCGCACTTTCATCTGGATAACACTACACACAGACAGATGGTCGTTACGGGGGTGGTGACAGGATGGGAATCTGGCCACCCTCTAACATTAACGTTATCAAATGCGATAATAACCACCCCAACCCCGACTTGCTTCGGGATATAGTCAAAAGCAAAAGAAGTAGTTCCAGTGTGCTGGAGTTGCGACTTTCCTGTTTGCAACACTATCCCCCGCAAACAGCTTGTGGAGCTGCCGACACAGATCAGCAAGAAACATGTGATTGGGTGTAGTTAGTGATTGAGTAACAGGTATGGATGTGCTTCTTCTTCACTTACTGCGCTAGTATTCAACATGTTTCTTAAAGAAACACTTTTTTGAAAGGCATCCCTCAAGATCATACTGCTCTTGAACACAACGATCTCAGAACTGTGGATAGGAATCGGAGGTCCCATTTGGTCGCCATCTTGATCATCCCTCTGTAGTCTTTCTCTTACAGAGTCGTCTGAAATAAATTTTAGGCGTGACATTTGTTGAGATTGAAGAGAATCTCCTGATAGTAACTCACAATGCCAGTGGCGTTCTCCCAAGGATATCTGGATCTTGGAACAGCTGTGACAGAACACAGTGCTGCGATGTCTACCTGGGTAGTTCGTGGGGATTGTTGATCAGTTTGGGATTCCTACTGTGTGGATTAACGGAGAGAGAAAGAATATTCAGAGAAGAACCTCGCCTTTCCTCATGGGTTTGTTCTGTTTGAAAGAAACCATCAGATAAATTCTGAACAAATACCGCTGGTAAAGAATACAAGAAAGACATTGTACATCGCAGACAGTAGTTAGTCTCACAATTCCCAGTGTTCACGTTTCATACACGAGTTGAGAAATGTAATATTCCCAGCAAGATATACCTCATGTTATGTCCAATAGAAAAATATATACTTGGACATATGCAGAGGAATACCGATAAAAAACTTTGCCGTATAGTGTTCGCGATGGAACTAGAAGAGGGAAAATTTACCTTGGTGTCACACGTACCCTGCAAAGACACAATTTACCGGCCGGTGTAGCCGAGCGGTTCTAGGCGCTTCAGTCTGGAACCGCGCGACCTTACGGTCGCAGGTTCGAATCCTGCCTCGGGCATGGATGTGTGTGATGTCCTTAAGTTAGTTAGGTTTAAGTAGTTCTAAGTTCTAGGGGACTGATGACCTCAGATGTTAAGTCCCATAGTGCTCAGAGCCATTTTTAATGACACAATTTGATGGTTTTTAGCGTACAGATGCAGATCTAATGATATTCCTACTATCGGGAGCGTTTCGACATTTCCTCGCTAGGTAGTCTGCGAGTAGTGACATGTCCTCATTTGCAAATGGGTAATACATAATCATTAGCTTGTGATTGTGGTAGATCTGCAAATCACAGCTGTGCATCAGCAGTCATCCTACACGGATGAAATGAATAAATTTCTTGAGACTTTAGTGGTCTCACACAGATATGATTTTATGTATACAGACTGAAGTGGCGAGTGAAAATTTACATCAAGGATGGGAATCGAACCCACGTATCTTGCTTGCTAGGTAGGTGCGTTAGCCACTAAACCACCGTGGCACAGCAGTTCACACAACTGCAATGATTACTCTGGCACGCCTCCCTCATCGACCCAAATTCTCTCTGCCGGCGCAGTCTCTATACATAGAGTCATATCTGTACGAGACCAGTAACGTCTCTGAAATTTGTTAATTTCATTTGTATAAGTTCCTGCATCTGAGTTTCATTTACGTTCGATGCTGAGGTTCTATTCCAGAATATGGAGAGCCTCGTCAATTCTGTTCGTGTGTAAAGGGGAATTTAAACAAAACTGGGGCGGAAGTGAGAATTTGGAACGAGGATGGAGGCGTGACAGGGTAGTGTGTCCAGTACTGTGAACCGCTGTACCAAGGTGTTTAGTGGCTAACGCACCTACCTAGTAAGCAAGAGACGTGGGTTCGATTCCCGTTCTTGGTACAAATTCTCACTCCCTGCTTCAGGCTAGATACATAACATCCTACACAGGTCGATGGAATGCATACACTACGACTTCCGCATCGCGCTTACCATATTATCTGCTGCTGTTACATATATTAAAACTCATTCGTCCATATTAATTCTTTTCAGTTCAGCCTAGCAGTGACCCTTGACAACTGCGTTGTAACAAACCACCTTCTCTCTATATTATGTACACCTATGATTGTACATAAGGAATATCTAAACAATGACTGTGCCACATGAACTCTCCTCAAGAGAGAGTTTTAGTTCCGATGCCTGTACTAGGCGGTGGCTATAAACTATTGCCGAAGTCTACGAGAAGTACTGGGACATTCACTTAACCACGTGCTCACCTCTGGCAGGGTGAGACCTGCGTCCTCTCTGCCATTGCCCCTCTATCACGGATCGTTCAGCTAAGTATCGTTCAGCGCCATTCACCCCAGTCAGGAACTCCATCTGCCTTGTCTTATTTGCACAGCAACAACTATTGTCCTATTCTCAAGCTTGGAATTTCTTCCTTTGTACAGGCGACGGAAGCGTTTATTACCGCCTCTGATCTGCATGTGGTAGTATGTGGAGCACTGCTGTGGAAGCAACCACTATATTTTCGTCGCACGTACTGATAATCGTGTACGTCTTGTTAATCGTCTCCTTAGCAAGCAACTCATTCATTTTTTATATCAATTTTTTTTAATATTTCACCGTTTTTCTCGATTTTTGTTTTCACTGCAATTTGCTGTATGCCTCTAACACAGTATATGTGCAAGTTTTTTATTATCATCACACCCGTACTGAATGCTGTTTCTACATTTATTTGTCTTACTTGGGTAGCATAGCGTTGGTAATGCCATGAAAACAACACATTCTGGCTGTATTGCCGGGTATATATCTGATGGTGTATCAACAAACTGACTTACAAGTGTTACACACTGCTAAGCGTCATTACACTTAAACTTCAGAAAAAAATGCTCCGGTCTAAAATGTAATGCACAATTAAAACGAACTGCCGGTAATAATTTCTGCAGAGACTGTGGGCGCAATGTTCTATTGTGAAACAAATACCGTAAAACCAATGGATAAGTTTATCAGGTGTGAGCCCCTTTCTCTAAAGATGACTGCTTGAAACGTGTGCATTTTGAGCTAATTGTAAAGAGCGCTAAATCATTTTCTTTTTCTTCCGCAGGTGCGCTCTGGCCGCGAAAATCCAAATTCTTTGTGTACATCTACATCTATACTCTGCAAAGTAACTGGTCGACGTTACTTCTCGTTGTATGAAGACGACCAGTTCTTCCAGCAACGTAAAGAAATGGCCAGAGAGAACGACGTAATTGCCGCGTTGCCCATTCAAGTGAGTACTGCTACAGGTTTATACTTTAACAAAGCAAAGATAGACTTTAAGAAAGTTCTGTCACCACCAAGGTCATTGGGGATTAATGTTTCTTAATTCTCCCTAGTGGATGACGAGCTTTGGCGTGCACGGACTGCTGACTACGGTGTTGTGCTACCATATTCTTTGTTCACTAATCTGAAGGATTTTCTGCAGCGCCCACATATTGATCCTTTCATATGACTACAGCCTTACCCCTCCATTAGCTACTTCCTACACAACATCAACATACAATCTACGTTAACCTTATTTACGTTGTCACACACTGTTAATAATATAACGTTATTTTTGTGCACAGGTTTAAACAAATACGTGGTGCGCAGTCACGAAGAAGACACAAGTTGATGGGAAACATCCTGCCCGCTCCACGCCATTCCCAGCTGAGAATCTTCACACAGCTGATGTTTCGTGCAAACCAATCAAACAAGAAGACAATCCACCTTTGCAACCACCTTGTACAGAACAGAAGGGAAATACCGTTAACTGCACATGAAATAAGTTGCATAAAATAAACCAATCTTGCTGTTAATAGTGCTAACATTATATGTTGTACATTTTTTAAATCGCGTTCACTTTTTTTAAAACTTTATTTGCTATAGATTCTCAAAGAGCAGCTGCATTCTATTGATATTATGGGATTTGGGAGGGTAGCGCAACAAATCCACCTCTGTGCTTATAAATGCTGTCTCTGACTATTCGTTACGTGTCACTGGTTTACAGTTTTAACAGTGTCAATAAAACTTACATCGGTAACCTGCTGCAATGATAATTTCTGGTGATTATTGCGAATTATTACCAATATATTACCAATATATTATAGAACTTTATCCACTGTGAAGCAATCATACAATTGTATCAAATATCAGCACTGACAATATTATACACACACCAGTTGTCGAAATTGTGACTTATTTACCGCAACATATTTTGGGACTACATTTTCCCATTATCAAGTTCTATAGAACAAAACACAGATGAAAAGAAAGTAAGTTTTTCACTCAATATAAAAGACAGATGATCAGTTAAATAAGTCAAAAGATAGAAGATCTGTTGCATAATTTAAAAGGTAAAAGGCTGGTTTGTTGATTGGTTAAAATATAGACACAGATGAATTTAAAACAATACAAACAACAGATGGTCAGTTAAATAAGTTAAAAGATAAAAAGCAAATGTGTTGACTGATGAAAATTTATACAGACATAAGTGAAAAGATGAGTGGACGCATACTGCCAGGAAAAGGGGTATCGTGGGATTTCTTGGAATTTTAGGATTTGGGGTAATGTTTAAGAGGAGGTTTGTGTGGGTGGATGTTTGCAGGAGAGATCTGTAACAGTGAAGAGGAATACAGCTCTGAACCATGCCTTAGAATGTGGGTGGAGGGGAGTGGTGAGGAAGGAAGACCTGACAAGAGGGGAAGTAGTGGGTTTACCTAAATCTGACAGGACAAGTATATATCAGGATTGATTTCATGATCAGGTAACGGGAGCTGATTAAAATGTAATGCTAGGGGAATGTGGTGGTAGAGATGCTGCAGAGTACTTAGATCAGAGAACAGGGAAAATCTAGCGGGTAGTTAGTGTCAAGTTTGTTGGTAACATAGAATACTGGAAGACTGGAGAGAGGAATGTTATGAGTTGCTAGAAGATTCGGGCAGGTGAGGCTAAGAGGACGACTACGTTGAGAAATAAATACGTAGACATGAAGAATAAAGACGTGGAATGTTAATAACGTTTGTTTTAATAAAAGTTTTAAAAATTTCACATTAAAAAAAATCAGAGGCATTACTTTTCAGCATGCTCTCGTGTATTTCGTCGTCTCTGGCGCCAAATGGAATAGAGTTCATTACTTTGCTTAGCTCTTTGTGGTAAATTTATTTTCGTACCACCGTTCTCCTGTCTGCGTTTGCCACAGGTAATTTCTCTGTTAAAGAATTGTAAGCAGCTGCATCCTTATCTCGATCGCAGCACTCTTTGCTTTTAATTTTCCACAAATATGTGTGACTCTTAAAAGATTTCAATAAGTTCAGCGGTGAACTATCTTGAACACTAATGTGTGTTTGCCATTTTAAAATTCACTGTGCACGTTACCTCTGAAGGAACACTTTGAGAATCCGGGCACTCTGATGGAATATCTTGTTTATTTTGAAGATTAATAGAATTAATATCATTTTTAAAAATGAGAAAAACTTGTTTTATTCAGTGATTACTTCAATTTCAAAAATCTAATTAAAAAAGTCGCAAGAAAAGCAACGTTATTAATATTCTTTCGCGGAGCACTTAACTAACTTCTTGTGGATTTCCAGTGCTCTGTGGAGGACAGTTTGGGTAAACCTGCAGTAGACTGATCAAACAGCTGAGTTAAACACACATCGCACACCCTGCTGCGAAAGAGTGGCAGGGGGGTGGGGGGGAGGGGGGTTGATAATACTGTATGATGGCGATATTTCTTCATCCTGAAAAAATTCCATCCTATAATTTTGGATTTATTTGTCGCCTCCACGAGTCGCTAACAGAACAAATTGTTTGTCCTGCATGTAATGCTTCATCACGTCAGTCAGAATTCTTTTGTGTGGGGTTGTTGTTAGTTTCCCAAATTTTGATAAAGTAATGACAACATTTCTGTATTTAACATACACTCATCTACAAAATTTTCCTTTGCCTTACCCTTTCCTACCTTTCAGGTAAATACATGGTGCAGTCATGTTAATGTGACCTCCAGTGGCATGCAAATTCCAAGCTTCGTCACCGAAAACCGAAGTCAGAATGGGTGCATCAATCAGGCGCCTGCTGCGGAGGCCCATACGCAGCAATGTTCGCTGTATGGGCCATCAGTTGCTCAATATCTGCAGAGCTACCGCCTATACACATATCTGCTGCAGCCGTCGTTCGCCCCTGTCATGTGTCAATATGTGCACAGCTATCTGCCCGTAGACACAACTGCTTCCATCATTAGCCAGTGTCATCTGTTAATATCTGCACAGCTATCCACTCGTACACATATCTGCAGCGGTCGTTTACCCCTGTCATCTGTCAATATCTGCACAGCTATCCACTCGTACACATATCTACTGCCATCATTCACCCCTGTCATCTGCCAACATCTGCACAGCTATCCGCCCGTAGACACATCTGCTTCCATCATTCGCCACTGTCATCTGTTAATAGCTGCTCAGCTATCCGCCCGTCCACATATCTGCAGCCATCGTTTATCCCTGTCATCTGTCAATATCTGCACAGCTATCCAGCCATAGACATATCTGCTGCCATTATTCACCCCTGTCATCTGTCAATATTTGCATGGCTATCCACTCGTACAAACATCTGCTTCCCTCATTTGCCCCTTATAAAGGCACATTTGCATGCCGAGCGTGAGTTTCCTCGGAAACGCGAAATATTAATTAAATAAATAATCAGTGACAAATAAATAAAGCCTATGGCACACAACTGCAGCGCTGTGTCGCTGATAAAACAAAAGCACAATTACGTTACTCTTATGTTTGATTAAGAAAGGGTGAGCTCTGGTTGAAGTGGTGCGAGAAGCACGTATTTTTATTTTATTGTCTGGCACACCGCCATATTTCATGTTATAGAAGAAACTGCGAGTTGCAACCATACTAGGCACTCGATTCTGTAAAGAATTTATATTTATAAAAGTAAGTAGGATTATGAACTGTAGGCTTATTCATTGAATATATCTGATTTAACTAACTGTGTAACTTTTTTATGTTTAGTAGACAATCACCTCTGTACGACGTATTGGCATGGCTGGCAAATTATTGTAATATTGAGATTTAGATTATGAGTCCGCACCTACCGCAGCAGTCTTTGGAAACGATTTAATTACGAAGTCCGATTATTCAGTTTTTATTTCACGGTCAACTACGAGTAACATTGCCTTTACGAAAAAGCCATTGTCAAGCGTCTGATACTGAATAATTGAACGTCCACGTTCCAGATAACCAAATACAATTGCAATCACAATCACCATCATACAGATAGAATAATTAATATTTAAATAACAATATATTTTTTTAATTGATTTTATTTATTTTATATTGGCGACTGCGTGTCGGACTTGTTATTTTGTCATTTGTTACATTGTTCTCTTTGTTTCATGTAAAAAATCAACTTTCTGGACCTGGACGTCAATGTATGAGAGATAATAAAATCTGAAGATATTTTCCAATTCTGAAATTTTGCGGAAGACGCAATGAAACTTCCAGCAAAATAAGGTAAGACGCAGCATCTTTGCATTGGTAGGCTTGACCAGACGTATAATTCAGTGTATTAGCTTTTCAGTAAATTCTGTAGTGTTTCTTTTCTGCATAACAGTTTCAGTGATAAATTTCATTCTCAGTACTTTTCCCTAAACAATAACGTATGCAACAATACCAATACACGAGTGTACAATATGGCCGACTTCTGTACGATATCATGTAACATGGCCAGCAGCCATTACCAATAATCTCAAATTCAGTTTATATTTTTAAATTAACAGACAGCCATTGTTGCTACGAGCGATTCATGCTCAACTACATTTTATTTTAAAATCAGTGTCAAAAATTTTCTTGAAACATATATCACGTGTGGCATGGTAATAACTAGGAAACAATACGCAAAAATGGAACAGCAAGGACGTACTATTGAGACGCAATCCGACTCGGACGTGAGACAAGTGTTAGAAAATGACTTTATGACAGCAACCGGTAGTGACGATTCATCAAACATTGACGCAAGTGTTGACGAAAATTTTGACGATAGGCCGTCCACTACAAAAATTTCAAAATCTCAATCAGAGCCCATGTTAATGCATGACGTCACGTCTAATGACGCGGCGGGGGCAGAGACCTTGCAAACGGTAAACATTGCCGACATGTTACAAATGCTAATGAAACAAAACGCAGAAAACATGGCAACCTTAAAGGCACAATTAGAGACACAAAATGAACAGTTAAAAACACAAAATGACGAAATCAAATCTGATCTCATAGCAATCAAGATAGGTAATGACACTTTGTGTAAACGTGTGGAACTTATAGACGCCACACTGACCAAACAGATGACCGAACTCAGTACTAAATTTTCCCAGCTTAATACGAGACAAGAAAAGACTACAACTGACGTAGCACTTTTACAGACACAAGTAAAAAACCTTAATGTCACGTGTGAAGTTCTTACTGAACAAATTCAAACATATCCTTCAGTACATGACAATCTTGAAAAACGAATTACTGACGTACAGAATAAATTTGACAATGTTGAACAACACCTGACTGACATCTTACAATCAGATGCCACAGCTCATTTTCAAAATATTAATAAAGAATTTCATGATTGGGTTGAGAACAAAGACAAACATTTTGATAGATGCTTACGTGAAAATTTACCAACAATTGTGCACGACTCCGTAGCGCAATACATTACTAATAACAAACAGCTGATCATTGACGCAGTACAATCCGTCACTGCACCCATGAGACAATTCACCGATCAACTACAGTCTGAATGTAACGAAAATATCAGTCAAAATGTACAGTTCAGAAACCAATATACATTCGAGTATGATACACACATTCCGCACACGACAAATACACAAGCACAAAACACACCACGACTACAACACATACCACGATGTGGAAACACAAACACAAGCTATTATCATGGTAAACCACAGCAACATTATCGTAATTACTCGCCAGCTGAACATACCAGTAATTACAGTGGAATAAATCCATATCACAATGCGAAGGAAGATGAAAGCTTAATGAAACACAGGCAATTTCAGATTTTTATCCCAGAAAAACGAACCATTCATCCGGTGATTTTTCTTAAATCTTTTAGTAACGCATTTCCACGCACTTGGAGTGACCGGAAAAAGATTTCATATATTGTCGGTTACATCCAAGGCGATGCAGCTGTCTGGGCATACAGTCAAGCTGACGTATGTACCACGTACAGTGAGTTTGAGCGTGCTTTTCTGAACAAATTCTGGTCGCAATCCGTCCAGGAGCGACTCAGAAGACAAATTTCAGAACCTGAAACTTTTAACAGTAAAAATGGTAACTTACGCAGATATGTTGAAAAATACTTGAACATGGGACATTTTTTAGACGAACCAGTCGCAACGCGTGATATACTCCGAGCGTTGAAGGCCAAATTGCCTTTCAACATTAAGGAAAAACTTCTACATATCCCGGATGACGATTCAGATTATTTTTTAACAGCTTTAGATTCGGTTGACATGTTACTTGAAGATCAGCGCTTCGCGCGGCACAGCAGCCACAATGTTTACACTAGTGGTATGCAAAACATGCAGGCTTGCCAACACAATTCTGGCGCGCCCACAGTTGGATACGCGGTACAACAAAAACAGCAAACTCACATGCCGTCTCAGTACGGAAATCAAAATCAACACGCGTATTCCAATACAAACAATAGTTACAACAGTAATAACATTTCATGCGGCAATCCATACAAAAGGCACCGCGGTAATAACTACAACGGTAACAACGGATACAAAGGTAATAACAAAACCACAAACAGAAATAGAAATAATAATAACTACGAGCCAAGACAGCATCAAGGTTGGACTCGTAACGATCAGTACTTTCATTCAAACTCTGCTTTACCACAGCAGCCACCAGGACAAAATTGGAGCATACCTTACGACCGACAGGTAAGTTATAATGCGCAACAGCAACAACAACCGCAAAAGTTTGGAGATCATAATAGGCAATATCCGAATGTGAATATAATAGAAATGACACCTGATGCACAACCTCAATCTGTGTCAGTACCTAGTACAAATGATAATCCAACAAACTAGAAACAGTCACTACTTTGCCTCAGGTCGTGGCTGAAGAATTCTTGGGGGGCGACTTCAGTGTTAATCAGTTATTTGACACCACACTTGAACAACAGAATAATGATATGCTGAGTAATTCTAAACAAAAACTACCTGTTTTATTTATAAGATACAACCACAATAACAATATATCAGATGAACTTTTACAAGACAGTACACAATGTCGTTTAAACACAAATGAAATTGTTTTAGCATCTACTACTGGTGTAGTAGGTGGGATTCCAACTACTATTATCCTAGATACAGGTGCAGCTGTGAGCGTTTTGTCTTTTAATTTCTATAAAAAGATGTGTGAATTGGAACCTGTGCCTGAGTTTCCTGCCCAAAACTGTAAAATAACTACTGCACTAGGTAATAAGTCATGTAGGGTTACGAAGCAAGTTTTTGTAAACGTTAAAATAGGTAATGGAACCGTACAATGGCCATTCCCGGTTGTACAAAACCTTGTGACAAATTTCATATTAGGAATAGATATTATGAGCGAGAAGGACTGCATTATAGACTTCTCCAAAGGTAAATGTATTTTAAATGATAAAGGCAGTGTAATTATTATTGATTTGGACAGAAGAACTCTAAAGCATGACAGACACTGTACAGGGTACAAGGTTCAGTTAGTACTTGACAATGACATTCAAGACATGCAAACACACTCATCTGACACAGAGCTAATGGACTTGAAAACATTGCTTGATCATAAGATAAGTGAAGCTACAGCTCTCAGTGTACATGAACGTATAAAACTACAGGAAGTGTTATCCAAATATTTAGAAGTTTTTACCAAACGATTAGGTGTTATCAACACGTATGTGTACAAGATTGAAGTTAAGCCTCACAAGATCTTCTACCATAAGACATATAACGTACCGTTATCTCAACGACCTGCTGTGTGGCAAGAATTAAAACAAATGTTAGACTGGAAGGTCATTGAACCATCCACCTCACCTTATTGTAGTCCTCTACTTGTTGTCAAAAAAAAAAAATCAAATGGAAGCATTAGGTTAGTGTTAGACGCACGAGCTATTAATGAAATAATTTTACCGGTTCACACAAAACCTGAAAATTTAGAAGAGCAATTACAGAAATTTCTAGATGCAAAATATTTTTCCACAATAGATCTCGCTAATTCGTTTTGGCAGGTGGGTATCACTCCTGATTCTCGGAAATATACTGCATTTATGTTCGGGGGGCGAACCTATCAGTTTTGTGTTCTACCCTTCGGACTGAATGTCAGCTCTGGGGTATTCATTACAGCCCTGGATACTGTGCTTGGCGACGATTTAGTTGAGACAGTCACACACTATGTAGATGATATACTGATAGCTACACAATCTTGGAATGAACACGTTGACACTCTTCAAAGAATTTTAGAAAAATTTGCACAAGCTGGAGTCACAGCCAACCTAAGAAAATCAAAGTTTGGTTGCAGTGAGATAAAGTATTTAGGACATATCATTAATTCACAGGGCATACGTCCGGATCCTAGTAAATTAGATGCTATCAGAAACTTTCCTAGCCCTCGAACTAAAAAGCAGTTAAAATCATTCCTTGGGCTATGTTCATTTTTCAGACGTTTTTTGCCACAACCACTTTTGAACAGTAAACATCTGCTAAATCTACTCAGAAAGAATCAAGTTTGGATCTGGTCGGAACAGTGCCAGAATGACTTTAATACAATTAAACATGCTTTAGTGAATGCTAACATATTGAGCCATCCAGATTTCAATTTAGATTTTTGTATGACTTGTGACGCTTCACGTACTGGCTTGGGCTGTTGCTTATTTCAAGTTGTAAAGAATAAAGAGGAGGAACAGATAAGAATTATTGGGTTTGCGAGTCGCACTCTAACTGAATGTGAGCGTACATACTCCACTACTGAGTTAGAAACACTTTCCATAGTATGGGCATTCAAGAAATTCAATTATTATTTATTTGGAAAACATACGGTAATTTACACCGATCACCAGGCCCTGACATTTTTGTTAACTTGTAAACTTGTACATCCTAGACTATCACGATGGGCAGTTACACTTCAGAACTACTCTTTTGAAATTAATTACATAAGAGGTAAGGACAACACCATTGCAGACACTTTGTCTAGACTTCCACAAGGTATGAATGATACCAACAGTGACTTAGAAAATATAAATGACTACAGGATTCTCTTAATGCAAGACAAGCAGTATCACCAATATTATATTGATATGTGCAGAAACATGGCTGAATTACAAAAATCTGATCCTCACTGGTATAAGATAATAACATTACTGGTAGAAAAACACAATCATCCTTTGACTAAGTATTACAAGTTACACAATGATGTGTTATTTTACCGCCGACATCCAAATGCTACTAACTGCTGTGTATGCATTCCCAAAGAGTCTGAACGTAATCTAATTTGGCACACACACTTAGTTTGGGGTCATTATGGGACGAAAAAGTGTTTGGCAAAGCTCAGCACATACTGTTATTTTAGCAATATGAGAAGAAAAATTTACAGGGAACTAAAAACATGTCATATGTCAAAAATCAAAACCTCAGAATTTATCCACAAAAACAGATTTACATTCTATTTTACCTAGTAAAACCCCTGGAAATTCTGTGTACTGACATCAGTGGACCGCATCCAGCAAGCTCTGGAGGCGTCAAATATATCTTAGCTTTTTACGATATATTTTCTAAACATGTAAAACTTTATGCTTTAAAATCCGCCACTGCAAATGTTATAATACGAAGATTCTCAAGTGATTACCTGACGCACGTGGGAAAACCTAAAGCAATTCTATCAGATAATGCAGCATACTACTCTGGGTACAAATGGAGAAATTTCTTGAAAGACAATAACATTAAAAGTATATTTATTTCGAGGTTTAGTCCACAATGTAACGCGACTGAGAGACTTTTCCGAGAATTAAACCGTTTCATGAGGACCTATATTTCATCAAAACATACTAATTGGGTGTCCTACCTAAGTCTTTTCGAAGGCGTACACAATAACTTAAATATTTACGATACGAATTACACACCTAACGAGATCATGTTCAATTGCAAACAGAACGATCAGTGGATAGAACCATTACCTAAGTTGTCAGACAAGGAAATCACACCTGAACAGAAAACAAAAGAAGTATTGACTACATTGACACATCACGCACAAATACGAAACAAACATCACAGAAACATAATAAAAAGAAAACAAAAATTCGAGGTAGGAATGCTTGTACTACTTCGTACTCATCATAAATCTGTAGCACTCAAACGACGCAACGCTAAGTGGCGTCTGCTATATGAAGGACCTTATATAATTGTTAACATACCGCATCCTGGTGCGTATCTGTTACAACATCCTAGAACTAACAAAATTATTGGGCTATACGCACACTGAGATCTTAGAGCATTTCATGCTGAATAATGTCAAAGTCATACCCATCAAAATATTGCTAAGCAACTCGAAAAACTCTGTTGTTACAACACAGATAATAAGTAGTATAGAAATTTTCATTTCAGCGGTTCCAGTGACGCAGTTGAAGACAGAAGAACTCTTCTTTCAGCGCGCGCCTCCACCTGAAGGACGGAATATTAAAGTAAAATTTATGATTACGTAGCAGTGGATGACATATTAATTTTTCACGGAACATTTGTTACTGAAGGTACCACTGACTTGGTGTGACACCTGACGAACTGACAGACGTCATCTGTGAAGCGATCTTTTACTTTGAGAAATAGATTAGACGCACATCTCTCAACACGAAAAGCATCTATCAGTAGTCAAGGCCACACAGACACTCTACACACACGCACAAAACGCGAGGAATCGAACATTTTCTCTCTCTTACTATTTTGAATATTTATTGAGTAGTGAAAACGCCTGGTCTTGCCTACTGATGTAATGAATGTTGTGTCTAACCTATCTTAATTTCAGATGACATCACAAAAAAACATCGATAATATCCCAGCAAAACCGCTAAAGAGGATGTAAATATCTGCAATTCATGTAATCAAATGTGACACAATGTAATAACCTATAGCGATGTAATGATGATGTAAACATGTTTATGTGCAACTATATTATGTTTATGCTAAGAAAATATGTGATGTGTGTATGTATAATTACTTATTTTTTTAACTGATGTATAGTGTAACTGTTACTACGTAAAAATTTGAACGAAACGAGTGCCAAAAAGACATTGCATAGTGAACCACTGTTCACGGACATTAACGAACATTACTAACTCTGCAACTACGCGGAAACCTATGTGAAAGAAACTGTTAATGCCATTCATTATGCAGCGTGTCTATGTGAACGCGATGAACGATTTCCTTGATTAATAACTACGAACATTTAGGTGAGCTATATTCAGCAAAAAAACTGAAAATGTGAAGTGCATAATTCGTGCATCGTCTAGTGAAATTACTACAGTACCCAACTTCAAGATGTTAACTGGATTAAATGGACACAAAGTGCCTGTCCAGAAAACAACACGACGGGTGGAAGAATTTTGGTTGGAACTTAAGGGAATGAAATGTTCTCGAAATGTGACGGACACTCTTACCTGGACTGTCCAAGGATCGACGCCAGCTATGTGCCGTCCGAGGTTCTGCAACCAAGCTTCCACGGAATGTAAAAAACGAACTGCACGTGGACCAATTACTCGACGGGTCACGTCTGATCTGTAATAAGCAATGCTTTTAGTCACAACGAACTGCATCACTACGACTATAATGGAAATGAGAAATGGACACGCTTATGTATTAATCACGTTGTTATACAACGATGTTACTGTGATCAAAAAACTTTACCACGACGATACTAACCTGTAAAAAATTATTGTGCAGCGGATGAATATGAACTATAATAACGACACGATGTGTATAGGTCAACGCACCTGAAAAATACGGACATTTTTCTTTGAAGTATTTCAAAACAATACTATGTAACTAAGAACATTCAACAATGTAAGTTGTATTGTATTATGACAAATATTGTAAATTTAAAACTAAGTTACCTGTCATAGAATGTAGTCTTCATATGTAATCTTGGTTGAATATTTTCTTTGTCCAACGACTGAAAAACGCGCGCACACGAACAATATGATCTGCAATACTGTGCCGCGTGATCTAACTGTACGATATAACGGCAGTGCCGCAGTTACACAGACGCTTCTGCGCATGCGCGCACTCTATCTGCCAACATTAGAACTTTTACGGCGCACCCGCGTCATTCAAATTTTGTATATAATGTGTATAATGTGTAATGTAAGTCATGTAAATAGTTGTAGATAACTTAGATTTTCTTGTGCCTTTAGGTGAATTGCTCGCCTGCAGGTGTGTCCTTTCGCCTCGCAATTCAGGGGGCAATATAAAGGCACATTTGCATGCCGAGCGTGAGTTTCCTCGGAAACGCGAAATATTAATTAAATAAATAATCAGTGACAAATAAATAAAGCCTATGGCACACAACTGCAGCGCTGTGTCGCTGATAAAACAAAAGCACAATTACGTTACTCTTATGTTTGATTAAGAAAGGGTGAGCTCTGGTTGAAGTGGTGCGAGAAGCACGTATTTTTATTTTATTGTCTGGCACACCGCCATATTTCATGTTATAGAAGAAACTGCGAGTTGCAACCACACTAGGCACTCGATTCTGTAAAGAATTTATATTTATAAAAGTAAGTAGGATTATGAACTGTAGGCTTATTCATTGAATATATCTGATTTAACTAACTGTGTAACTTTTTTATGTTTAGTAGACAATCACCTCTGTACGACATATTGGCATGGCTGGCAAATTATTGTAATATTGAGATTTAGATTATGAGTCCGCACCTACCGCAGCAGTCTTTGGAAACGATTTAATTACGAAGTCCGATTATTCAGTTTTTATTTCACAGTCAACTACGAGTAACATTGCCTTTACGAAAAAGCCATTGTCAAGCGTCTGATACTGAATAATTAAACGTCCACGTTCCAGATAAGCAAATACAATTGCAATCACAATCACCATCATACAGATAGAATAATTAATATTTAAATAACAATATATTTTTTTAATTGATTTTATTTATTTTATACCCTGTCATCTGTCAATATCTGCACAGCTATCCGCCCGTACACACATCTGCAGCCGTCAATTACCCCTGTCATCTGTCAATATCTGCACAGCTATCCACTCGTACACATATCTACTGCCATCATTCACCCCTGTCATCTTTCAATATCTGCATAGCTATCCGCCTGTAGACATATCTGCTGCCATTGCCCCTGTCATCTGTCAATATCTGCACAGCTATCCACCCATACACACATCTGCAGTCATCATTCACCTCTGTCATCTGTCAACATCTGCATGGCTATCTGCCTGTACACATATCTGCTGCCATCTTTCACCCCTGTCATCTGTCAATATCTGCACAGCTGTCCGCCCGTACACATATCTACAGCCGTCATTCACCCCTGTCATGTGTCAATATTCGCAATGCTGTCCACCGGTACACATCTCTGCAGCCGTCGTTCACCTATGTGCTCTGTCAATATCTGCACGGCCATCTACCCGTACACACATCTGCAGCTGTCATTCATGTCTGTCATGTGTCAATATCTGCACGGCTATCCACCCATACACATCTCTGCAGCCGTCGTTCACCCTAATATCTGCATGGCTATCTGCCCGTACACATATCTGCAGCCTTCGTTCACCCCTGTTATCTGTCAATATCTGCACGGCTATCCACCTGTACACACATCTACAGCCGTCGTTCACCTCTGTCATCTGTCAATATCTACCTGGCTATCCGCCCATATACACATCTGCAGCTGTTATTCACCCCTGTCATGTGTCAATATCTGCACGGCTATCCATCCATACACATATCCGCAGCCGTCATTCATGCCCGTCATCTGTTGACTGCAGTGCACCACACTGAATTACCTCTGTGCCAGTTTTGGATAGTGTCATTTTGCCATGCACAGTATACGTTAATCATAGCGGCACACGAGTAGTTTACAAACTCAACCGTTCTGGGTGTGCTACTAGCCTTGGCAGGAAAATCAATGACCATACTCTTTTGCATATCAGATACATCGCTCAATTTCCGTAATTCTACAACGACTGCACTGTTTTCCATGTTCTCCCCTGAACAGTATATATCCTCCACTGCTAGCGCTGCCACCTGCCGTCAGTGAATGGTCATTGCAAGTGAACATCGGACGCAGGTGGTGGTCACATTAAAGTTACAATATAATGAGCATTATTTTGGTTTTTTGCTGTGTAAAATAAAAAAGCTCAACACCCCCATTCCCCAAGCCATTGTATTAGAGTTTGTAACATTATGTGATTGCCTTATTATTTTAAATCAATCACTAATTGAGCAGTCGCTCGGCAACAGCTACAGTTAGCAAATAATGTTGCGAGAATGTAAAAGGTGAACGACCTGTGACGTAACTTGTTTATTGTCGAAGCGCCGTCAGAGATGCTGGGAGTTATTGACTTTGAAAACCGCGGTGCGAAAAACGGACAGAAGAAGAACACTTTTTTACACTTTTTTTTTTTGATGTACGAGATATTCTCGATGAACAGTTACTCATTCTTCTCTTGTCTCTTGTAACTTGTGTCGGACGCGCATGTCTTGCCGTCGTATTATTATTGTTAAAAATAATATTGTTCTAGTGTAAAGTAAATGTGTAATACTAAAAGTGCCTAGCAGTAGATTTATTGTGCGACGTGTATGTGAAAACGTCAAAGGAATAATTTTTATTACGAGAAGTGCCAGTCAAAACGGCATCCATGTTAAATCCTTCGTTGCAGTGTAAGTTCGTCTATTAATTGCCATAAATTCAGATTTAAATGGAACTGGTGTATGGACTATTTATTTAATATAGAATCTATGTCTCACTCCTTCATGAAGTTATTTAATTTTCTTTATGTTTCTGCCAAATAGAGAGTTCACAGTCACGAATTCTTTCGTCGAAATCGGACGGAAGTTGTATGCGGCGAAATATTTTCTCCGCGCCATGTTGTATTGGTAAATGCATGATAAACTACGGTCCCTTAGGAAATTCATGTTGAGCTATCCAAAAATAATTATATTTTGAATAGGCATTTACTCTCTCCCGCAATGCAACTTCCGACTGATCAGACGATCCAACAAGAAACAGCCGCACACGGTCGGCGTTCGCAAATATGTTTCCACCGCTGATTATAGCTATATGTTACAGCACAAAAGTAAACATGTTGTTATAATTAGCGGCTACGAACGGGGACATTTATAACTGTATGTTTATGTATACACATTACGTAAACATATCGTTATAAGTTCTGTACTCTTTCCACTGTACGAAGCGTGCCTGACACCTATGCCAACATAAAAGGAACATTGCTATGCCAAGAAGACAGAAGAAGAACACTTTTTTACACATTTTTTTTTTTGATGTACGAGATATTCTCGATGAACAGTTACTCATTCTTCTCTTGTCTCTTGTAACTTGTGTCGGACGCGCATGTCTTGCCGTCGTATTATTATTGTTAAAAATAATATTGTTCTAGTGTAAAGTAAATGTGTAATACTAAAAGTGCCTAGCAGTAGATTTATTGTGCGACGTGTATGTGAAAACGTCAAAGGAATTGTTTTTATTACGAGAAGTGCCAGTCAAAACGGCATCCATGTTAAATCCTTCGTTGCCAAGCCACACTAAAAATGATATTTTTTCTAAACATTTCGCCATCTGGAGCTCTCATTTCTCTCACTTTCAGCTCTGGTCAAGTCCTATGTATACCATAAATTTAGACGAAATCGTTGACAATGAGAATATGCGGGCACCTCACAAGTACTCTGTACTTGGTCCCTGTGACACAAATAAATATTTTTATTTTCTTCAATATCTGTTTTTCGTTTATGAAGGAAACAGTATTTTCCAAGCAGTTGAATGAAAAGGGATTTCCGAAGCATTTGAACTCGTTTACTCGGCCATTTTCTGATCGTTTATTACATTTGTGCTTGGAATCGAGTCGTCGCCGTTAAAACGTACAACGTTTGGTTGTTTTAGTCGAAACAGCTAAGTTATAACTCTAAGCACATTTTTTTTTTTTGGGGGGGGGGGGGTGTTGTCTCTATCAGCAAGAAGAGGTTCCTCGTTGGCAAATAGGGTTGCCATTAAATTATTTTGTGAGTTAAGGTTGTGGGAGTATAAAATGCCATGTCCCTTAGCTGTGACTATTGCAAGTCTTCAACGTATTAAAACGTACCTGAGCTGCAATTGCGAATCTTTGACGTTCACGCGGGAGATTGTATCGTCAAGTGCGCTCGTAGACGTCCGCAAGGGGAGGCAAGAGGAGGCACTTGCCCGTTCCTAGAACCTGGATAAGGGCTTGTTATCTGTTACAGCATTTTCATGAATTTCTAGCAATGATTGCTTGCTACTCTTCTAAACTGCATATTCCAGAACCGTTTGCTGAGAATTCCTCAAATTCCGTGCGTCAGGCACGCCAGTTAAAATTTAAAAAACTGAAAGCATGAAAGTAATGAAATAAATCTATTAACGTGATTAAATATGAAGTTTTGTATGTAAACAAAATGTTATAGATGCGGTCAGAGTTGAATAAGCCTTTTATAAAGTTTATTCTTTGTTTCTCCACTTTCGATGAGTATTAATTTGGCTTTTTTTTTATTTTTGCAGATATCTTACAGGATTTGTTCAGTCGTATTGACTTTCTTCTCTGTAACAGATTTTTAATTTTTCGTTTCCGTCTTATTTTATGGGAATTTCAATACAATTTTTTGGAGATATTTTGTACGAGGGCGTGCTGAATTTTATACACGTGAAAACTCTTAAAGCTTTTTCAATAAAACAAATGTTATTAACATCTCCAAATGATTATTTCTGACATAGTCACTCATAAAAAACACATTTCACCCACCGAGAGGCCAGTTTGTTGACATCATCACTGCAGAATGTTCGACTTGGTGGACGAAGCCACAACCGCACTTCTGCTTGCACCGATTCATCACTATCAGAGTGAAGTTCTCGAGGGCGTTTAAGTTTTGGAAATAAATGCAAATCGAATGGGGCTACATCTGGACTGTATGGAGGATGATCAATGACACTGAACCCAAGACATCGGATTGTTGCAGATGTCGCAGCGCTCGGATGTGGCCCGGCAATGTCAACCTGAAGAATAAGGTGCTCCATGCGTGGACGAACTCAAAACTCGATTGCAGCACACCGATTCTCATGCACAGACGTTACACACCGTCATGTCACACGCTGCAGTGCACAACTCTTTACGCACAGAGGGCTGGAAATGTGATTCAAATTCAAATGGCTCTGAGCACTATGGGACTTAACATCTGAGATCATCAGTCCCCAAGAACTTAGAACTACTTAAACCTAACTAACCTAAGGACATCACACACATCCATGCCCGAGGCAGGATTCGAACCTGCGACCATAGCAAACGCGCGGTTCCAGACTGAAGCGCCTAGAACTGCTCGGTCACAACGACCGGCGCTGGAAATGTGTAGACACGAAGAATAAATGTTTAGAATGTTATTAACGTTCTTTTTATTTAAGAAGCATTAAGAGTTTTCACATAAAAAATTCGGAGACATTACTTTTCAGCACGCGTTATTTCATTGTTCGTTGGATACCCTGATTGTAATCGTGTAATTTCAGATCGCTGGGTCAAAAAGATGGGTTTCATATTCATATTAGTAGTATAAATCGATGTACTTGGCATATACTATTGAAATTTGCTTACTGTTTAAGTATCAAAGCAATCTACCTTAAAGTACTAACTGGTTAACTATCAGTCAACTGCAATAATAAAAAATTTGCGTCCTTATTGTCAGGTTTAGTCGCTGGGACATTGTGCATTTTCAAACACATCGACTCATTATATCAAAATTGAAAGTTTCACAATTTTGTCCTCTCTAGGAAAAATGTCTGTAGATGCCTGTAAGTCCACTATGTAGTTACTAACGAATTTGAGACACTGGAAGTTCGGGCCAGGATTTTGTAAACTGGCAGGACAAGTAATGAATAAATGTGTCGAAAAAAAGGAAGACAATGTTCAACATGCCAAAGACGACGAGGTTTGAGATGCACCAAAGCCTCGGACAGAGCAAGCATGGGGAATGGCGTAGGCTGTGTCCTATTCAAAGCAAACGTCCTGCCATAGATTTTAACCGATTTAAGCAAACTGCAGAAAACCTAAATCTTGATGTCTGTACAGGAGTATGTGTCTGAATTTGTCGACGTATGGAACAGCACACGTCTAGTATAATTACACGGGAAAAACTGTACAATTATTTCTTATTTCTCCCAGTAACGCAAACTTCTTGCTTGTCAGTATCAAAACTTCGTGTAATTTGTGTGGTACATATAACAAACAAGTAAATCTAAAACACGAAATGTTCACTATTTTTGCTTACCCCACATCCGAAATATTCAAGTGTCTGTCACAAGCTTTATACAAGGGTTCAGTTTTAACGACACATTTTCCTGAAGTTGCAATATACGTGGCTTCATTTCAATGCAAGCAAGATTATTTGCCAGCAAAACAGGAGTTATGCTGTAATGGTCCATTGTGTGTCGTTTACACCCGTTTACCAGCAGAAATATTACCGTCTGCATGAAGTTTCATTTGCGGAAATCGTACTCCTGGTTGCTGAGGGGACACAACCGTAAGGTGAGTGTGGAGATTTCAGCTGTTGTCAGCTGTTAGCTTAGGAATTTGGGGTATCGTGATTTAGACCAACGGTTTGTTGAAAACTTTGTACCTGCGAGTACATTCTGGGGCGGTCGAAACCAACCAACATACTGTAAAATGGACATGATTGTAGTTTCGGAGAGCTAGCCCAGATTTGGTCTCGTGCTTGTGCTTTAAATTGTACCGTAAGAGAAAGTATCATATTTTGCAACACTTTTCTGACTTTTAATTCTGCATAGAAGTTTAATATATTTTCTGATTCCATTTTTAAATCATAGCATTCATTTTTTTATGTGCTACAGTATTTTTCTGAAATTGTAAAAATTACTCCTGAAAAGTAAGATTTCCGAAACGTGAAAAATGTTCCAAGACACAAAATTGTCAGGTAGCGGGTGATTATAATTAAACTGACGGCGTTCTGAGTGCAACAAAGGTTGTAGACATGGCATGACGCTGAAACATCGTAGGTATGCTCATTAATCGGTGCGCTTGTGGAGTATGCTGGAAAAAAATAGTTCCACTTTCTGCTACCAGGTGAAAATATGGCGCTGTAAGCAGTCAGAATATGAAATGTTTCCTCTTTTGACGTCACCATTGCTGTTTGTCGCTTGGCAAAGCATGTTGATTTCGAGTGTGAAGTGACTTTTGGCGTGGAGGATTAAGAAGATTGAAGTTTTCCCATATGAAAAGCAATAGCTATTGAGAAGAAAGCCCATGCGCTGCTAGTAAAGTTGTTTTATCAGAACAGCAGAATGGCAGTGCTGCATTGTGGGAATATTGCTGACAGAAACAGCTGCGAAGAGGCCCAGTATCAGTACATGGGCTAAAGAATATGATCAAGAAATTTGAAGAAACATGTGAATTAGGTGGTGTAGCAGGGAGAAGGAGACAGCCCATTCCCACAGCAGTTGTTCCCATTCCCACAGCAGTTGTTGATGAAATTCCACAGCTAGTGCTTGAGCTGTGTCATAGGAACTCTCTCCACCCTGGTCAACAGTTCAAAGGAGTTTGCAGCACATTTTACATTTGTGACCCTTTAAAGTCAGAATGTGGACCAAATGAAGCCCCAAGATAGACTACAATGTCATGACTTTACCCTCCAGTTTTTGGCACACATGAAAATGGTTGACATGTGGCTGGGGAACATTCTTTGGATGGACAAGGCACATCTTACTCTGCTTGGTGTTGTGAATGCACAGATCTGTCACACTTGGGGATCTACTCTGCCACCTCCTGTGCAGGAACATCCGCTGCACTCAGCTTATGTGACTGTGGCATGGTTTCACAAGCTCCTCTATCCTCATAACGTTTTTCTTCAAGGAGATGACACCTCACAGCCCTATTAGATGTACACTGACATCAGCACATTACAATGACCTCACTGTGCAAAATACAATACTAGCTTTACAAGAATGAAATTGTGTCCACACCACTGTTTTCATGCAAGATACTACATGTCACTTGGCAGGTGAAAGATTTGCTTCAAGAAACCTTTGCAAACGACTCATCATCTCTTGGCAATTTAAAGATGCATGTCCTTCCAGATCTCAGGACATAAATCCATGTGTCTTTTTGTTGTGGGGATATCTGAAAGATCAGGTCTACCAGATATGTATCCAGACTCTTCCTGATCTGTAGGACAGCATACGATGACATATTGCTCTGATTATACTGGATATGGTGCGAGCAACTGTCAACCATGCCGTGTTATGGATGTAGTATGTTGCTGAGTTGGGTGACTATGTTGAACAAATGTTGACCATAAACTAATAAACATGCCAGAACCACCGTTCTCATGTGTCTGATCGTTTCTCTCCTTTTCCTGCACCCACATCACATTCCGTCTGCATACAGCGCCTGTTCACAGAAAGTGCAGCTATTATTTTTTTCAGCAAACTCTGCGAATGTGCTGATTTACCTACAATGTTTCAGCATCCAGCAATGTATACAGTCCACACTGCAGCAGTCACACACTGCAGCAGTCAGAACACCGCAGTTCAATTATAACCACCCAGTACATAGGAACAAATAATCTAAAAGTGTTGCAATTGAGAATACTTTTGTCAATACCATATTTAGTAGCCTAAATACTACATTATCACCCTATTACAGTACATACCAACAATAAGTAAGTGAAATCAAATTAAGTATAAATATTATCAAAAACAAGTTAAATACATTCGGAAATAGAAGCTACTGAAAAGTAATACAAGTTTTTATTTTCAAGACATTAAAGAAGCTCTTATCATTCTCAAATGACACACGTTTCATGGTAGAAGATCTTCTTCCATTCTAGGTGTAAGATGGTGCTGGTTGGCAAAATACAGCTTAACCACCCACATGTTCTTTTTTTTTTTTTTTTTGAAAAAAAAAAACATTTCTACTTACCATAAGATTCCTTTACTGAAGAATTAACAATACCTTCCAAATAGCAATACAGCACTTAAATGTGTAGAACTAAAAAATTAACAAATGCGACACAAAACATAACCTCATGTCTCACAAGAACAGAAACAGTAGAAATTGCCAGAAATGGTTTGCAGCCTTTCATGTGATTCTAAAATTGGTAACTAGATTAAAACAGAAACCAAGCAACATGTATAATCAAGTACACCATCCTCAAGGTACAGCACTCTCCCCTACAATCCTACAATACATTTTTTTTTGACACGGCATCATGGCCTAATACTTTTTCTGCATCAGACAGGAACATCATAATTCAAATAATTGAGTTCTAACTGGAACAAAATAAATAAATATTGATGATAGGCGATCTTGGACCTGTCAGACAAAAGAGGTGGCACTGCAAGTGATGGCTGAAGATCCATGTTTGGTTCATGAGGAGGGTCGAAGTTTTTCACTGTCTGTCTCCTTCCCTCACCCCCAATTCCAAATTTAATTTGCTATCACCATCACATAATGTGCCACAGATACCTAATATTTTAATAATACTAAGAATAAAATATATAAAATGTTTAACCCTTACAATACCAACAAATTGTCATTAATATGTATTACAAAGAGAGGGGAGAGGAGAGGAGGGTGCTACTTTATGCCAATATTTAAAAAAATCTTTTTAAAATTTGTTAATTGTCATTGACTTATTTTAACAACAGAATTTTTAAAGAGTTTCTGATGTGTGATGGGGGCCCAGATACTGAAAATATCTTGTAGGAAACCAATGCATTTTCAGTAATGCATAGAAAAAAAAAGATTTTAAAGCACAAATTTTGTCAATTATTGCTGACTTTTACTCACAAAATAATTATCAGTGAGATATTGCTACGTAAGTAGGCCCTGAACCTGAAAATTGTAAAAAGTCACACCTACCACTGAGTTAAGTTTAACTGAAAAATTTGAAACATTTATAGAATATGGTAGAAGACATAATTAAAACCAATAAAGACTTTTTTGAGCAATTTAAAATATAAATTACCCCTGACTAGATCACAATATGGTCAAAAGGTGAGAACAAAGCGCCCTCCCCCTCCTTGGTATGGTAAGGGTCAAATGCAGTATAACCAAAACAATTTGTTTATATCAGTGGCTAGTACAGTGCTTTTATTATTTTGGGACAGTTCATGATGCCTGCCCCTCCACTGCTTGCTTCATTTGGGTATGTATCCGCTAAGTGAAGCTAACAATGAAAGTACCGTACCTAAATTGATTTCTCAGTGTCTTACACTTCTTCAACAGTACATGTGAAAATCTCGCTGAACGAAGTGCAGCACTGGAAAAATCTGGAATTTTTCTAGGGTATTTGGAATCAAATAGTTTCAACCTGCTCACACAGCTAAACACACAACATGCTAGCCTGTGAGGCAGGGTGGTAAGCCATGTGTGGACTGAAATCATGCAGCTCATAAACGACCATTGTTTTGGTACACTGACTAGCCTGAGTGTGGTTTTAGACGATTTTCTGCATTTCTTTACACAATTCCAGGTTGTTCCCCAATTTCTGCCTCAGAAAATATGGTGCACAAACAAATAATCTAACATGTAACACAAATGTACATGATTCACAGACAGATGATGCACACAATTTTACTTTACACTTTACTTTACTCTCTGCTTTTTATTTTACTTTTTAATTTACTTTTTACTTTACCTTCCACTCTTCCCTCCCCCCCCCCCCCCATATCCCCATCCCCCACTCCTATCTCCCCTCCCCCTTCACATACCGCCCTCCTTTACCTTCCCCCCATCTCACCTCCCCCTTCCTCCCCTTCCCCTCTCTCAGGTTACCTGACTACTGGTGTGGCCAGAAGTGCATCTGGCCACAGAATGAAAATAAAATAAAATCACCAGATCACGAAAAAAAGTGGATCCTGTACGACAGGCTAAATGCTAGGAAAGAATGAGTTAGAATAAAATGGCTTTCCTAACAAATAAAATGAACGGGGTTCAAATTCCCCCCCCCCCCCCTCCCCCAGCACATCCACCTCTTCCCCCTGGCCATTATGACTTCACCAATGGTCTTACTGCCCAATATGGATGTGGTTAACACCAAAGGTGTCCTGTAAATTATGCTCACAAAACATTGAGGAAGCATCCACTAATGGCCCCGTCTCCAACTTGCCTGATACAAAGAAGAGTTCTTTACATGGTATACCAATGAAGAGAACTGGAAATGTTTGAACAAGAACTGTAGTTCCAAATAATAATAATTTATTTCTTTTTCTGATGGGGACAATAAGTTACAATTTTTACTTATGACTAGATCTTCAGAAACTACAACGGAAAGAACTACAGCTACATTACAAACATGGATTTTAAAAATTGTATCTCTTCTACTTCACAAAGCATTCTTCAAAATAAAAATATGGTTCATACCCCTGAATCAGCTTATGGCACATACACTGAAGCACCAAAGAAACTGGTAGAGGCATGCATATTCAAATACAGAGATTGTAAACAGACAGAATACAGCACTGCGGCCGGCAACGCCTATATAAGACGACAAGTATTTCATGCAGTTGTTAGATCAGTTACTGTGGCTACAATGCCAGGTTATCAAGATTTACGTGAGTTTGAACGTGGTGTTACAGGCGGCGCACGAGTGACAGAACACAGCATCTCTGAAGTAGTGATGAAGTGGGGATTTTCTCATACAGCCATTTCATGAGTGTATCATGAATATCAGGAATCTGGTAAAACATCAACTCTCTGATGTTGCTGCGGCCAGAAAAAAATCCTGAAAGAACGGATCCAACAATGATTGAACAGAACCATTCAACGTGACAGAAGTGCAACCCTTCCGTAAATTGCTGCAGATTTCAGTGCTAGACCATCAACATGTTTCAGTGTGCAAACCATTGAACGAAACATCATCGAATGGGCTTTCGGAGCCAGAGGCCAACTTGTGTACTCTCGATGACTGCATGACACCAAGCTTTACACCTCGCCTGGACCCGTCAACATTGATATTGGACTGTTGATGGCTTGAAACATGTTGCCTGGTCGGATGAGTCTCATTT
This sequence comes from Schistocerca piceifrons, assembly GCF_021461385.2. Taxonomy (NCBI): domain Eukaryota; kingdom Metazoa; phylum Arthropoda; class Insecta; order Orthoptera; family Acrididae; genus Schistocerca; species Schistocerca piceifrons. The sequence continues at coordinate 128,378,005 of NC_060138.1, read as the reverse complement.
CAAATTGTATCAAGCGGATGGACATGTATGGGTATGGAGACACCCTTGTGAATCCATGGACCCTGTGTGTCAGCAGGGGACTGTTCAACCTGATGGAGGCTCTGTAATGGTGGGGGGCGTGTGCAATTGGAGTACTATGAGACCCTTGATAGATCTAGGTATGTCTCTGACAGGTGACATGTCCGTAAGCATCCTGTCTGATCACCTGCATACATTCATGTCCCTTGTGCATTCTGATGGACTTAGGCAATTCCATCAGGACAATGCGACACCATACACATCCAGAATTGCTAGAGAGTGGCTCCAGGAACACTCTTCTGAGTTTAACACTTCCACTGGGCATCAAGCTCCCCAGACATGAACATTATTGAGCGTATCTGGAATGCCTTGCAATGTGCTCTTCAGAAAATATCTCCATCCCCTTGTACTCTTATGGATTTATGGACAGCCCTTCAGGATTCAAGGTGTCATTTCTCTCCAGCACTACTTCAGACATTAGTCAAGCCCATGCCACATCATGTTATGGCACTTCTGCATGCTCACAAGGGCCCTACATGATATTAGGCTGGTGTAACAATTTCTTTGGCTCTTCAGTGTATAATGCACACAATAAGCATAGTCATACTAAAAGGCCAATATGCACATTTGTAGTTGACAAGGGCTGTACATAACTTCGCTTCTCACTCCTAGTGGTATGTGGGAATGTCCTCTATGCATGACTTACAAACGTGAAAACAATGTTTTTTGTAATGACAGTTGTACACCTACATCCATACTCTGCAAACCACTGTGAAGTGCAAGCAGAAGTTACTTCCCAGTGTACCAGTCATTAGTGTTTCTTTTAATTCCATTTACATATGGAGCACAAGAAGAGAGACTGCTGTTCTCCTGCTCCTCTGTTATTACTTTCATCCACTGTAAGCAACTGCTGCAGGACCAATACATGGGGCGTTGTAGGAGGCGGTGTACTTAAAAGTAGCCTGCCTCCCCTTCAGATTTAAATGCAATATTTCAACTTCTGACATAGAACAAACAGTTACAACAATGGACAGTTTTATGCAAAAATCAATTGTTAGCATTCTTCTGTCAGAATTTCAGTGTATTTTGTCAGTGAAGTTAGATGTTTCTCTTTGTGGTCCGCAAAATGACTTTCTCCTTAGAAGAAAGAAATGAAATTGCAGAAGCATACGTGAAAACAGGTTCTATTAACCGGATCTAACAACATGTGATTTTTTTCTGTGGGGACACTTGAAGACCAAGGTCTACTAAACAAATCCACAGACAATACAGGAATTGAAAAACATCAGTTGTGAAGTTGCCATCATCAATATTCGAACTTTACACTGTACTCTCAGTGTATCTGAATATGCTTACATGTCCACAGCTGTGTATTGATGTTGCAGGGGCTCACTTTCAACATCTTTGAGAAATGCTTTTTTTACTGTTTTTCTATGTAAATAAATGGTAAATCCATTTCTGTAATTTCACTGCATCTCTTTTATACTTACATGGGCTACTTTTATCTGCACCACCCTGTAGTGTATCCCTAGATTCTTCAGCTGGGATTTGAAACTCTGTAAGCAGGCTTTCTCAGGGTACTCTGCACCAGTCTTCAAGCATCTGTCAGTAAAGTTTCCTCAGCATCTCCATCACTCTCTCCCATGGGTAACAGAAACCTCTAATCATTCACGCTGCCCTTCTCTGTATATGTTCAATAACCCCTGTCAATTGTATTTTATGTGGGTCCCTCACACTTCAGCCACATTCTAAAATGGGTCACACAACTATTTTGAAGCGATTTCCCGTGAATATTGATTGTATTTCCTTAGTATTCTACCAAGGAACCATGGTCCCCAACAACTGACTCTATGTGATTATTCCATTTGATATTGTTATAAATTGTTCACCCAGGTATTTGTACGAGTTGACTGATTCCAATTGTGACTCGTTGATGTTGTGGTCATAGTATACTATTTTTTTTTTCTTTGTGAAGTGCAATACTTTACATACCTATACATTAAAGCAAATTACCAATATTTACATCATTTTCAAATCTTATCAAGAGATAACTGAATAGTTGTGTGGATTTTTTCGGACCATACTTGATTATTATTAACCATATCATCTGCAAAATGTCTGAGGTAATTATTAATATTGTCTGCAAGGTTATTATTATGTAACATGAACAGCAAGGATCTATCACACTTTCCTAGGAAACACCCGATGTTACTTCTATATCTTTCCATGACTCTCCAACTGAAATAACATGTTGCTTCTTTCTTGGCCACAAATCTGCAATGCAGTTGCAAATTTCACCTGATGTACCATCTGTCCATACTTTTTATAATAAGTGTAGGTGCAAAACTGAGTCAGGTGGTTTTCGGAAATAAAGAAATACTGTCTAGACAGTGGTACAGATATGGCCAATCTAGTGCAGCTCTAACCTTTAGAGACACACTATCTCACTTTGATCTCAGTCACTGATCTTTTCCAAGATTGTGCCTGTCATCAATGATCTTGAAATGATGATGTCATCATCCTTATCAATGGGAGACCACAACCCCTCCTGCCTTTCACCTTCCCCTCTTTATCAGTCACAGGGCAGTATTTTAAATCCAAGGTGGTGGAAGTTTCCAACTATGCAGAAGGACATCCATTTAAGCATTTAAATAAAACCATGTTTTATATAGAAATTACAGTAAACATCATTTTTAACACATGATTAAAAACATTTTTTTTAAACATGCTAAACCTGACTACTATTTGGATGGACAGAGGCAAACAGATGGACAAAAGGGCTCTGCAAAAATAGTGTTAAGCATTTGACAGATCCCCAAAACTTTACCTTTTAATTATAGATCATATACACCGAGTATTGCTGAACCTTTACTCACTTTGCAGATGAAAGACAACATTATTTGTATCTTCCTCTTAACCACATAATTATGTAATTTTTCAATCTCTTTATTTATATGATTACTAAGATTATTCTTGTTGGTGAACTTCAGCTTAGCTTCCTTCCACAATTGGTTAACTTCTTGCTTACACATGTTAGGGATTGTGGGCATTTGGCTTAACATATGCATTGTAGAAGTTTTGATACAAATTCATGTCAAACACAATAACATTGGATATATATGCACTGCAGAATATCATGACCGCCTCACTGACTGACATGCAGTGATTTGAACCAGTGCAGCAGGGAACTCCCCAATTTATGGAAAACCCTCACCTCCTTATATGGAAACAGATCAATTGTGTGCTCCCCCTCCTCTTTTCCCAACCATCAGAGAACAGTATTTAAATGATGTTCCAGATATGTATTACAAATTATGGTAAATTCCACTTGAAAGTCAAATATATTCATTATTTCCACCAAGAAAAATTGTGTCAAGTTACATTATTTACATACAATTGTGTGCATTATAACCCAAACCCTTCCTCTTTCCAGCACAGTATTTAGAATCCAAGATTTGTGTGCATTATAACCCAAACCCTTCCTCTTTCCAGCACAGTATTTAGAATCCAAGAAAGTGGAAAAAGACGAGTTATGTTTTAGAACCCACACCTCCATTGTAGTAAATGCTAATGATAAATGGTAAACAGTGAATGGTAAATGATAAAAAAATGCTAAACAGTAAACTCTAAATACCTATAGCATAATGCCTATTGATCACAGACCACCACTGATCACTTGAAGTATAATTACAGATCTCTACAAAAATTTATGATCCAGTCAAGTTAATTTTATTTCTGTGAAAGTCAAAAATAACTGTATGCATATGCATACCTCTGGCATACTATAATTAAAAAAAAATCCAAAGGTCAAAAAAATATGCATCTGCAGTTCTTATATCAAAAATACGGTACATACCTGTGTTGTCTAGTAATCATTCCTTGTCTCTCACACAACTGTATCAAAATTGCCTTTTTATTTTAATATATTACTGATGAATAAAGAGAAAAACAATCAATATACAAAAATAATAATTTTATTGAATAAAATTTTTCACATGGAACTAATTACGTTTTACATTTACAAGCAGCAGTTTCTTGCAGTTTGAAAAGATATCTGTAACATCCCTATTAAATAATCAAGATTTCACTGCTGTTATTGACATAAATGAAATCAGAACAGCACTGAATAGCATTTTGTGGGTAAAACTGTGTGCATTACGAATAATAATGCATGGGAAATTCTGGTTGAGAATAACGAATTATTTGGAAATAAAGAGATGATTCACCAAAAGGCAGAAGTGCTGTGTCGTCAACAGATACACAAACAAAAGGTACAGAGCTTGGCTTTGCTAGCTTTCAGAATGAAATTCCTTTCTCAACCAGACACACACACACACACACACACACACACACACACACACACACACACACACACACACACACACACAATAGAGTGGTGGGTGTGGGGGGACAGCATGTTAACTAACTTCCAACCTGGCCTCAACATCCTTCCCCAGGTCCCTCCCTAAGGCCAACAACCTTTCAGCAGAAGAAAGGACTGCCCTACACAACCTAAAAACGGACCTGACCTGATCATCCTCCAGCAGACAAAGGTTCCACCACTGTTGTGATGAACCGGGGTGACTACATGGTGAAGCGCCTCCACCAGCTGCCCAACATCTCCACCTATGAGGTCTGCCAAAGTGATTCCATCCCAGAAATCCAACATAACCTCCAATCCCTGCTGAAATCCTTAAGCCCTATGCAGAAAATCTCCCCCTCAATCCACCCCCCTGCTCATCCCGACAACAGCCCGCACACCCACCTTCTACACAGTCCCCAAAATCCACAGACCTAACAATCCTGGGTACCCCATTGTGGCTGGTTACAGTCACCCACCGAAAGAATCTCGGCCCTTGTTGATCAACATCTGCAACCAATTGTCCAAAACCTAGCCTCCCACATTAAAGATATCAATCACTTCCTCTACCTACTTTCCACCATTCCCACACCCTTACCTTCTAGGTCCCTACTTGTCACTGTAGATGCAACCTCCTTATACACCAATACCTCTCATGCCCATGGCCTTGTCGCAACTGAATGCTACTTCTCCCAATGCCCTGCAGGTTCTAAACCCACCACTTCATTCCAAATACACCTAATCAACTACATCCTAACCCGAGGTGTTGAAGGGAAGATATACAAACAAATTCATGGCACAATCATGGGCATCTGCATGACACCCTCCTATGCCCTCTTCATGGGCCACCTGGAGGAAACATCCTAGCTTCCTAAAACACCAAACCCCTGCTCTGGTTCAGGTTTATTGATGACATCTTTATAATCTGGACCCAGGACACCTTATTCTCATTCCTCCACAATCGCAACAGCTTCTCTCCCATCCACTTCACCTGGTCCTCCCTCCTAGATGTTGATCTCCTCCTCTCAGATGACTCCATCCACACCTCAGTCCAAATCAAACCCACCAATCACCAACAGTACCTACACTTTGACAGCTGACACCCCTTTCACACCAAAAAAACCCTCCCATACAGCCTGGAGACCTATTGCAGATGCATTTGCAGTGATGAGATCTCCCTTGCACAGTATGCTGAAGGCCTCACAAAGACCTTCACAGACAGGCAATACCCTCCAGACCTAATACACAAACAGATCTCCCATGCCATATCTCCACACACATCTGACCCTCACATCCATCCCAAGAACCAACCACGAATAAGTGTCCCCCTTGTCACCTAACACCACCTGGGACTGGAATGACTGTACCACACCCTTTATCAGGGCTTTGATTATCCTTTCATCATGACCTGAAATGAGGGATACCTTACCCAAGATACTTCCGTCCCCCACCAAAGTGGTGTTTGCTCCCCTCCCAACCTCCACATAATCTCAGTCCATCCCTATGCCACCCCTACCCCCAATCCTCTGCCACATACCCTTGGGGAAGATCCATATGAAAGACATGCCCTATCCACCCTCCCGGCATCTCCTACTCCAGGCACATCACAGGCTTATCCTATGCCATCAGAGACCGGGCCACATGTGACAGCAGCCATGTTATACATGTTATATACCAGCTCTGCTGCAACCACTGCACAGCGTTTTAGATTGGTATGACAACCAACCAGCTGACAACCAGAATGAATGGCAACCATCAAACTGTTCCCAAAGACAAGCTGGACCAACCAGTGGCACAACATGCAGCAGAGCACAACAAGTGAGATTTCAATGGTTGCTTTACAGCCCACGACCCTGTGCCATCTGGATCGCTCCCCGCACAACCACCAGCTTTTCTGAGCTGCACATCCTTTGTTCCCTTAACTTCCCTGGCCTAAACCTACAATAACTCACTGTCCCCAAACCCCTACCCAATAGTGTGTGTGTGTGTGTGTGTGTTTCCGGTACAGCTAGAGAAAGGAATTTCATTCCAAAAGCCAGCAAAGCAAAGCTTTGTATCTTTTGTTTGGGTATCTGTCGACAAAGCAAAGCTTTTGCCTTTCAGTAAGTCGTCTGTTTACTCCTAAATAATACATTATGAATAATATATATTTACTGTAGTGATCGACTACTTCTTATGCTGAAACAGAAAAAGTTCTGCGTAATAAATACACAAGTAACTATCATACACTTCAAAAACATCAAAGTGTTTGGAATCAGTGAAGCACTCTCTCTGAAGTGATTGTCTTATTCACTCATCAACTTGTGCAAAACCTTTTAGATCACCAATGACTTTGTATGTGAGAGCGAAACACTCTTGAGAATAAAACAATAGTCTTCTTTTAGAGATCTAATAATAACATCTTGCTGTGTGTGGTACTTTGTAAACAGAAACTAACAATTTTATATAAACAAACAATTATGGATCAATGATTTCAAAATCACCTATCTCTATGTTATTCTCTCTTCCACAACATATTATGCACAGCTAACCACTCTTAAGGAAGTCAAGTTTGATGGGACTGATGTTCAAGAATCTTGATGGTAGTATATCTTACAGTCCTTCAGATGAACCAGCACCCTTACTCCCCATTTGGTGATGACACACTTCGCACTCCGTATTGGATGGTGCTGCTTTTTTCCCAACAGCAACAGGCTTACAGAGCTTACTGCACTCCCCAGACTCTTTGAATTCGATAACGTGGAATCTCTCAGCAAGTAATTGATAAGCACAAAATATACATATATTTTCTTATTACTAACAGTGCCTGTTGCCTGCTGTGCTTACATCTTTTTCAATGACAACGACTGCAATGTTGTATCTCCAGCAGTTCAGCATTGACTGATAGCTTCCTAGTGAGATTTTGCAAACTTTATACTACACTTCCCTGCTGAATCAGTAGGCAAAAATGTGATATAAACACTGACGTTTTTGAGATTCCCGATTATTGCGCAATTTGTCTGCTACTGAGGTGAGGATTAGCCCCGACAGCAGCTAAAACACCTACTTGGACATCATCATTTTTTGCAGGTCGTGGTTGACATTTCACATGTGGCTGAACACTTCCTCCTGTTTCCTTAAATAACATAACTATCTGCCGAACGGTCCCGACACTTGGATGATGTCGTCCAGGATACCAAGCAGCATACATAGCACACGCCCATTGGGCATTTTGATCTCTATAGACATACATCAAAACGATATCAACCTTTTCTGCAATTGGTAAACGGTCTATTTTAACATGGGTAATGTATCACGAAGCAAATACCGTCCGCACTGGCAGAATGTTATGTCGTACTACATACTTATACATTTGTGACTATTACAGCGCCATCTATCACAAAGTGAAAAAAGTGGTCCAACTAAAACATTCATTTTTCTTTATGTACTACATGAATATGTAATAAAAATTGGGGGTTCCTATTTTAAAAAACACAGTTGATATCTGTTTGACCTAGGGCAGCTTCATCTAGCGGGCCTACCGTAGCACCATCTGGTTTCCCCCTTTAAGCTAGACGAGTTTCATTCTTTGTAGTTTTTTCGTTTGATACTTATTATATATATACATATTTTTAGAGGGAAACATTCCACGTGGGAAAAATATATCTAAAAACAAAGATGATGTGACTTACCAAACGGAAGTGCTGACAGGTCGATAGACACACAAACAAACACAATCATACACACAAAATTCAAGCTTTCGCAACAAACGGTTGCTTCATCAGGAAAGAGGGAAGGAGAGGGAAAGATGAAAGGATGTGGGTTTTAAAGGAGAGGGTAAGGAGTCATTCCAATCCTGGGAGCGGAAAGACTTACCTTTGGGGGAAAAAAGGACAGGTATACACTCGCGCACACACACACATATCCATCCGCACATACACAGACACAAGCAGACATTTCTACTATATGCATATTTTTCCTTCTTCCACGCTCACCTTGCCTACGGGATTATACTATGGGGAAACTGCCCAATTTCAAAGACTGTGTTTAAATGGCAAAAGAAAGCAATCAGATGCCTTGTTGGACTACCACCCAGAGACTTATGCAGACAGCATCTTAAAGAATTAAATATAATGACAGTCCCTGGCTTGTATATTTATAGTTGCCTGATATATGCCAAAGAAAATTTAAATAACTTTGACCTTAGGATGGCAATGCATTCAGATAATACAACAAATGGACATACAATTGACATCCCGTTTGCCAGACTAGCAAAGATTCACTGCAGTTATAAGTATCTAGCATCCACATTTTTTAACAAATTATGCAAAGGTGCACATTCTATGCCCATGGATAAATTTAAAGTAAAATTATCAAAATGGATAAAAAGTAAAGTATTTATACAGTTCAAGAATTTCAAGAGTGTCCAATAAATGACACTGAATTTTGATGGTACATTTTGTGAAAGTAGTATATATTACAAAATTAGGAATATAATATTATACTAGCAATTTGTCTTGTCAAATATACGTACACATAGATGTATACAATGTATCTGTAACTTTTATTATAGGACACCAATTACACGTAAAATATTTAAAGGTGAATAAATATGAATATAAGCGTTCTGCCAATGAATTGCAGTCTTTGGTTTGCTCTACCCACAACATTATCTATGTGATTGTTCCAATTTAGGGTGTCTTTAATTGTAATCCCTAAGTATTTAGTAGAATGTACAGCCTTCAGATTTGTGTGACTTATCGCGTAATCGAAATTTAGTGGATTTCTTTTAGTACTCGTGTGAATAACTTCACACTTTTCTTTATTCAGGGTCAATTGCCATTTTTTGCACCATACAGATATCTTATCTAAATCATTTTGCAATTCATTTTGGTCATTGATCACTTCACAAGATGGTAAATGACAGCATCATCTGCAAACAATCTAAGATGGCTATTGAGATTTTCTCCTATGTCGTTAATATAGATCAGGAACAATAGAGGGCCTATAGCACTTCCTTGAGGAATGCTGGATATTACTTCTGTTTTACTCAATGACTTTCTGTCTGTTGCCACAAACAGTGACCTTTCTGGCAGGAAATCACAAATCACACCACACAGCTGAGGCGATATTCCATAGGCACGCAGTTGGGTTAGATTACGCTTGTGAGGAACGGTGATGAAGGCTTTCTGGAAATCTAAAAATATGTAATTAATTTTACATCCCGTCGATAGCACTCATTACTTCACGAGTATAAAGAGTTAGTTGTGTTTCACAAGAATGACATTTTCTGAATCTGTGCTGACTATGTGTCAATAAATCGTTTTCTTCGAGGTACTTCATAATGTCCGAAAACATTATATGTTCCAAAACCCTATTGCAAATCGACATTAGCGATATGTGCCTATAATTCGACGGATTACTCCTACTCCTTTTTGGGTACTGGTGTGACTTGAGCAATTTTCCAGTCTTTAGGTACAGATCTTTCTGTGAGCAAGTGGTTGTATATAATTGCTAAATATGGAGCTATTGTATCAGCATACTCTGAGAGGAACCTGACTGGTATACAATCTGGACCAGAAGCCTTGCCTTTATTAAGTGATTTAAGCTGCTTTACAACACCAAGTATATCTATATCTATGTTTCTCAACCTGGCAGTTGTTCTTGATTGGAAATCAGGAATATTTACTTTGTCTTCTTTGGTGAAGGCATTTCAAAAAACCGTGTTTAATAACTCTGCTATAGTGGTACTGTCATCAGTGACTTCACTGTTGTTAACGCGCAGTGAAGATATTGATTGTCTCTTGCCACTGGTGTGCTTTATGTATGACCATATCTCTTTGGGTTTCCTGCCAGGTTTCGAGACACAGTTTCGTTGTGGAAATTATTGAAAGCATCTCGCATTGAAGTATGCGCTATATTTCGAACTTCTGCAAAACTTTGCCAGTATTGGGGATTTTGCATTCTTTTAAATTTGGCTTGCTTTTTTCATTGCTCCTCCAACACGAATCTGACCCATTTTGTGTACAATGGGGGATCAGTACCATCACTTACTAATTTATGTGGTATATATCTCTCAATTGCTGTCGATACTATCTCTTTGAAATCATTCCAAAACTTTTCTATGCTTATATGATCAGATCGGAAGGAGTGCAGACTGTCTCTTAAAACGGTATTAAGAGCATTTTTATCAGCTTTTTTAAATGGATATACTTTGCGTTTCTTTTTGATGGTTGTAGGTGTTACGGTGTTCAGCCTAGTAGCTACTGCCTTGTGGTCGCTAATCCCTGTATTCGTCACAATACTCACTATTTGTCCAAGATAATTTGTTGCTAAGAGGTCAAGTATGCTATCGCAACCATTTACGCTTCGAGTGGGCTTATGAATTAATTGCCCAAAATAATTTTCTGAGAAAGCATTCAGTACAATTTTGGATGACATTTTATGCCTGCCGCCGGCTTTAAACGTATAATTTTTCCAGCATATCTTGGGTAGATTAAGGTCACCACTGACTATAATTGTATGAGTGGGGTACCTATTTGAAATGAGACTCAAATTTTCTTTGAGCTGTTCAGCAACTATACGTTCTGAGTCGGGGGTCAGTAAAATTCTCCAATTAATAGTTTAGTCCAATTGTCAAGTATAACCTCTACCCACACTACTTCGCAGGAACTGTCTACTTCAATTTCTCAACAAAGCAAACTACTTCTGTCAGCAATAAATACTCCACCACCAACTGTATTTAATCTATCCTTTCTGAACACTATTGGATCATTTGAAAAATTTCTGCTGAACTTATTTCCGGTTTTAGCCAGCTTTCAGTGCCTATAACTATTTGAGCTTCAGTGCTTTCTACTAGGTCTTGGAGCTCTGGTTCTTTCCCAACACAGCTACAACAATTTACAACCACAATACTGATAGTTTCTACAACTAACTTACTGTGTTTTACCTGCCCCCTTTTAGACGGACACCTTTCCTGTGGTTCCCTGAAGCCCTCTAACCTAAAAAAAAAACCCCAGTCCCTTCCACACAGCCCCTGCTACCCACGTTGCTGCTAACTGTGTGTAGTGGACTCCTGACCTATTAAGTGGAACCCGGAAACCCACCACCTGATGGTGCAAGTCAAGGGACCTGCAGCTTGCACAGTCACAGAACTGCCTGAGCCTCTGATTCAGACCCTCCACTCGGCTCTGCACCAAAGGACCGCAGTCAGTTCTATTGATGATGCTGCAAATAGTGAGCTCCGCCTTAATCTAGCAAGCAAGACTGGCAGTCTTTACCATTTCCGCTAGCCACCCAAAACTAGAGACTATCTCCTCCGATCCAAAGCAACACACATTGTTGGTACCGACATGAGCTACCACCTGCAGTTGGCTGCACCCTCTACTGTTCATGGCATCCAGAAGCAGCCTTTCCACATCCACAATGACTCTCCCAGTGTGCACATGGAGTGCACACTGGCTTCCTTCTCCTCCTTGGCAGGCATGTTCCTAAGGGTTCCCATTACGCACCTAACATTGGAGCTCCCAACTACCAGCAAACCCACCCTCTGTGAACGCCCAGACCTTGCAGGCCGAGAAGCTTCCTCTGGAACAGGGTGGACGACTCCATCGGGATCAGAGACATCATCAGCCACAGATACACGCCCGAAACCTGTTCGTCAAACAAACTGGAGAGGCCCTACGATCGGCCTCTCGGAAAGTTTTTCAGTGCCTGCCAGACTTTGGAATGAACTCCCACTCGACCATAGGTGAGGGGTCAACCTCAGTGCAGGCAGTACTCGGGTAGGCCACAGCAGTTGACTGATCGAGAGACACTTGGGACGTGTTTGACATTCCTCACATCCCCGCGTCTGACCCCCCACAGTGATGCCCCTTGGCAGCAGCCTCAAGTTGTGTGACAAAAGCCAACGCAGCCTGAAGCTGTGAGCGATGGGTCGCCGACTCAGCTCGCATCTGTACACAGCAATCACAGTTCCTATCCATTCTGCAGTCGCTCCCATTTGAAGCTCATAAAAATATGTAACAAACGAATGGTGTACTTGCCTTATTAGCTGCAGGAGGTGCTCTCTCACTACAGTCTAACAGACACTGAGCTATACTAACCAAGCCTGTACGATACGAGGGTCAATAGCAACGGTGGTACTGTACACTACACTGTTATTAAAATAAAAGCTTGTGCCTAGTATGCATTCAAACATGCAAGAAATTACAAAAATACTCTAGGTATTTGTAAAGAAGTCAGTCCTGTTTGAAGTTCGTAAAAATATGTAACAAACAAATGGTGTACTCGCTTTATAAGGAGCAGGAGGTGCCCTCTCACTGACTGTCTAACAGAATAATCCGACGGTCTAACAGAATAATCCGAATTAACTGGTGATCAGCTTTCTTGCTGGCCTTAAAAGCAGTAGATGATAATTCACATGATAATGAAATTTGAAGAACTTCATGAAGAAATGATTGTTGCCTAAAAGTTTTATAATGTCTGATGAAAGTACTAGAACAAGAGACTAGATTTCAAAACAGTTCCCATGACTTGGTTTTTGGATTGCAATAGTATGCACTGGATTATGAGCTTCTGCAAAAGAGTTTTAAAAAATGTTAGAGTAAGTATCACCAAGTGTACAGAACTAGGCAGAGATACAAGTGTTCTCCAGTTGACACACTACAAGATAACAGATATGGGTAATCTTATCACTTGCAAGGATGCTGCCGGCCTCCTCTCACTGCTGAGACGTGAGCTCCAATGTTGACTCATTACATGGGGGAGAACTCTTTCTCAATAATACAAATAAATATCGATGGGGTTCACACCAGGATTTTTTTTTTAAAATTCAGAATTTGTTCACTAGAGCTTTGCAGTTTGGGGGAGAAGGAGAAGCTGAGTGCAATAAGTCTTTGCAAGTTTCAACACATTTTTCCTTGTTTTACTCTCAGAAAAAAAAAAAACAAGTGTTGCACCTTGCTTAGCTTTACCTATTTTGTGGGAAACAGATGTTTCTGGGAATGTTCACTGTTTGATCCCTGAATCAGCACACAGGATAAGAAATTCCTGCTGAGTCAGCAGGAAGGTTACTATAAAAGCTGGAAAAAAACTTGCTAGGAAGCTATCAGTTAATGCTGAACCTTTGGAGAGCCAACATTGCAGTCTCTGTCTTAGCGAAAGATGTAAGTAGAGCAGGCATTGCTACTAATAAGAATTTATATATTTTGCTTGAATCACTTGCTGTAATACATGAAAGCAGGGATTGCATGTTACAGAGCTCGAAGAGCCTGATGAGCACAGTAAGCATGTCGGTTTTGGAAAAAAAAGAGCTTGGCCATTCGATATTAAGCACAAAACGCATCACCACCATATCTGGAGTAATGGTGCTGGTTTATCAGAAGGACTGCAAGGTATATCTACCGTTAAGATTCTTGACCGTCAGTTCCACTGAACTTGGCTATCTCAACAGTAGTAAAGCGTGCACAATGCGCTGTGGAAAAGAGAACAACATTGAGATACGTGATTTTGAAATAATTGACAAATAATTGTTTGTGTATACAAAAATGTTAGTTTCTACTTACAAAGTATCACACAGAGCATGACGTTATTGTTAGATTTCTAAAAGAAGACTGTTGTTTAATTCTCAAACGTGTTTAGCTCTCACATACGAAGTTATTGGTGATCTAAAAGCTTTTGCAGAAGTTGATGAGTGAATAATACAATCGCTTCAGAGAGAATGCTTCATCAATTCCAAATACTTTGATGTTTTTGAAGTTTATGATAGTTACTTGTGTATTCACAATGCAGAACTACTACTGTCTGAGCATAAGACGCTGGTCGATTGCTATATTACAGATACATTATTCATAATGCACACAGTTTACCCACAAAGCACTATTCGGTGCCACTCTGATTTCATTAATGGAGATAACAGCAGTGAAACCTTGATTATCAAATTGAGTTGCTCCAAATATCTACTCAAAAAGCAAGAAACTGCTGTTTGCAATAGTCAATGCTGTAAAAAGTGTGGAGGTTCATGTAGAAAGTGTATGAAATTTGCAGAGTATAAAATGTAATGAACTTCCTGCGTAAAATTTTTTATATAATAAAATTATTATTTTTATACTTTGTTTTTATTTTATTTCCAGCAACATAATACAATAATAAGGCAATTTTGATAAGTTGTATGAGAGACAAGAAATGATTACTAGACAGCAGAGGTATACACAGTATTTGTGGTGTAAGAAACAGTGATATGTGTGTACATAAATGATACACAACTTTTTGTTCTCTGAATTGATTTCTTATAATATTATGCCAGAAGTATGCTTATGTACACAATTATCTTTGAAACTTCCTCGCTGATTAAAACTGTGTGCTGGACTGAGGCTTGAACTCAGGACCTTTGCCTTTCACGGGCTCCACCGACTGAGCTACCAAAGCACGATTCACGCCCCATTCTCACAGCTTTAATTCTGACAGTATCTTGTCTCCTACCTTCCAAACTTTACAGAATCTCTCCAGCAAACGTTGCAGAACTAACACTCCTGAAAGAAACGAACGTGGGGGATTTTTCCAGAGCTTCTGTGAAGCACTGTCGTCATGTATTAGAAAGTGAAAGTATTTTGCAGTCTTCAATTTTTATCGCGCCTGTGTCTGGCATTGAAAAAACATAATGGAATTTTTTTAAAAGTGATATAAATGATTGTTTTGTTCAGTTATGTAGGAATATATTCTCAGAATTGAATCAAAATTTGATTCAAGTCAGATGGGTATAGACCACTATTTAGATCTCACTCAAAACGAAACTACCCGATTTCCTCAGCACAATGGGGGAGGAAAAAAAAAATTATTATTATTATATTTTGAATAAAGTCAGGCAATCAACACATTTTTATATCACACTGGATTGCACACCAGGTGCAAGCAACACAGAATAAATAACAGTAATACTTAGGCATGTTTACCAAAATTCAAAATTTATGAGGGCTAGCTTACAATAATGGCTCAAACATGCGTGGAAAACACAAGACATTGCAGAAATATTTTTTTTTTATATCAATTAGTGTGAATATAATGTTCCTTGCTCAGCTCATAGTTTAAACACAACAGTAAATAATGCAGCAAATATTTCTCACAAAAAGATCATTTTCTTTGATGTAGTTCAAGAAATTCACATTTTCTTTTCGTCTCCAAGACTATTGTTGATTGTCTGCTAACATTTACCAGGGTTAAATTAGAAGCTCTAAGTGCTACGAGATGGAATTGACACAATCAAACCGTTACAATATCGTACTGAACAAATATCTGATGCTCTGTTGGATATATCAGAAAACTGGCCTAGTTGGGATTACATTACAACTTACGAAACTTGCTTCCAAAATTTAGAATTTTAAATTTATTTGCTCTTTTCTAATCTGGTTCAGTGCTCTGAACAAAGTTAATTCTTTCAGCAAAATGGTGCTAAGTCTGAAAGTTAATATGCAGGTATGCATAAATCTATTAAAGAGTTTTATTAATAAAATTCACACAATACCTCACAGATGAACAATTTGAAATCGTTTTACAGGAATGTGCCAAAGTGGTACACAAATTAAATGCTGAAACAGATTTCCCTCCAGTAAATATACTTTGCCCAAGAAGACACAATTTCAGTATGAGCATCATGAGAAAGTTTTATTAGACCTGAAAATCGATTACAAAGTTGAGTTTTCTTTTGAATTCCAGATCACACATGAATTTCCTTGACAAATATACTTGAAAAGCTAAAACTGAAGACGATATTTTTAGTTTGGTCAGCACTACATTATTTAGATATCCGAAAGAAGAACTGGTCAAACATTGTGAAGATTTACAGCTGAAATCTAAAGACAATTTGAGAACCGAAACTGATATTGGCAGTGATGGTATGTAGTATAATAAAAATTAATGCTTTAAACTACAATTTCTAAAAGTTGGTCTTGTGATCCACATATTGTCCAGCAATATCTTAAAAAATGATTTGGCACAAACTTTCTCAACACAGCAATAGCATTAAGAATATTTCTTAATCTGCTAGTTCCAGTACCATCCAAAATCCAAATAATTCTGTAAGACCAACAGTGCAACGGAAAAGACTTACAACTTTAGATATTATTTCAATAAAACATGAGATCTTAGATAGTTTTTATATTACAGAAATAATAGAAATCTAAAAGCAAGATACATTCAATTTATGTGAGGATATTTCAGTTTTAAAGCAACTTTCACTTATAAACTAAGTTGCCAAACACACATGAATTAAAATATTCTCAGATTTGGAAATATAATATTTTCAGTTATACGTAATACCTAAAAAATTACACATAATGATCTACGAAAATTCTGTTTACATGGTGTTTTCAAACTGTTCTGTTATGTGTGTTTAGGGCAAATGAATGAATTGGAATACCAAAAATTTACAAAATTCTTTCAGTTTATCACCAACAGACATTCATCCCCAGTTGGTGAATGTTTTACATGGTATCTGCTTCATTTTTTGCAGTTAAGAAATGGCTGCTTGAATTTGTACTTAACTGTAGGTGATCCATTTGAGGCACATACTGATGCTGCAACCACACACAAAACATCAACAAAAATATTGCAGCGTAAATCAGCTAATAAGGATGTATGAAATATCTGACACCACATAAATATCAGAATAAAGTTTTGGATGGAATTACAATAATATGGAAAGGACAGATCGCTACTCATCACACAGAGGAGGCATTGAATCACAGACAGGCACAAACAAAAAGACTGCTAAAATTTTAAGCTTCCTGATAAAGTCCTTCTTCCACAATAGAAAACACACACACACACAAACGGCCACTGTCTCCGGGCATTGGAGCCCAACATAGAACAAATAAATCTGACTCTAAAGCGAATTTGAAAATAAATTACTCAAAAATTTTCAGATTTTTTTTAAAAAAATTGATGCAACTAATTTTTTGGGTCAATTAGTTGCTGCATAATATGAGACATGGGTCCACCACTTGATTGCATAAATTGAAAGCAATCTTAATAAAGGGTGAAGGCAGTCACCCTGTGCCAGTTTTTCCTCAGATGCAAAAAGGATTCTTCTTATTGATTCCATTGAGGAGATTAAAAAGTTAAACAACGAAAAATACAAAGCCATCTGGATCAGCTGAATTAAAGAGACGATCTGAAAACCATTTTAAGACCTTCAGACCAAGACCCTCTCAACTTGTCCTAGTATGTTTCATGGACAATAAAGACAAATTCATTATATAAGTCAGTTTATTTCAATTTTACTTTACAATATTTAAAGAATTTTACACTTTTTAGTAAAACATGCTAAAAATCTAAAGGCCACATATGAAGCCACAAACAGCTGCTGCTATGATTACAAAAACTGAATGCATACACTGATCAAATAGATTCTGTGCACAAGAAAACTGTTCTTTGTCAAGATTTAAAATGAAAATATGTCTTTTGAAACAAACTTCACAACAGCAGCAGCACCAATGATAACAATAAAAAGAAACGAGAGGTTGATTTACTATGCTATTGTACAAAAATATTTACATCCCTTAAAAAGTACAGTTTCATCAGTATTGAGATCAAAATTCTAATACTTTTATGTAAGTACTTGATTTAACAAAAGTCACACTGTTAATATGCATACTTTTTATACATACACAACCAGTGTTTTACAAGAAAATGCAGCAGGAATTTTTTACTGATCACAAGCAAAAAGTATATCACAAAAAATAAAGAAAATGTCTCATGTAGTTCTCTCTCTGGAAACTTTGCAACATACATTTTGAGCAGCCATCGAATGAACATTACAGTTAGAAAAAGGTCACAACCTGATGACACTAGCTGCATATATTCAAATAGCTGTGTCACAAATATAAAAAGAGGTGAAAGGTAACCACTTCACCACTGAAATAAAAAAGTCTATAAATGTCAGCCAGAAAAAATGAATATTTTGAAGGGGGTCTTTCAGTAACAGAATTCTGCTATGGAATGAGAAGCAAGTAGTGCCACACCTCATGTCCAGGCTCTCAACTTACCAGTTATTCCAATATTCCTGTCATTAAACATTTATAGCTGCCTACATTCAATTAACTGCATACAGTATTTTTTTTAAAAATGTGCAGGGACACATTACATAGCCTTTAAATATTTACCAGTGTTCAAGGAGGACAGAAGGTTGAGGGAAAACACGATGAAAATTAGTCCTCATCTTTCAATTTGATAACTTTAAGTTATGTACACTAAGTAACAGTTTGCACCACAACCATATGGTATTTGCAAGTATGTTGATTTGATCTAACAAAAGATGCTAATTTAGTTACATAATGACTACATACTGACTGAGATCTATATGTATAAGAAAATGCGAGCGAATACCACTCATCACAACGTAAGCCAAAATTTGATTTATGAGAGAAGTCATGCAAATAGCAACATTTTCTCTAAAAATACACAGAATGCTGCTGCACACTTTATCATCAACTTGTTACAAGAAAAGTCATGCAACAGTAGTCCTAATGATAAAGATAAATTCTTTTATATTTTCTATTGTTTCTTCACATGTTCATAATTTAAGTTTTCTAATGAAAAATGTATAAAATCACATTTCTCCAAAGGACAAAACTTAGTATAAAAGCCACCTTCCATATACATAAAGTTGTCAAGTTATACACATCCACATTGTAGTTTACTGCAAAGTCCTTGTGGAAATAACTGCGAGGCATAATATAACACGGGATTCCGAACTGTTTAGTTTCTAACTACACAAGATCAATATAATACTTCACAATAAACACACAACTATATGTTACAAAATAACGTCAAATACAAGTTACTTAGATTTCCAATGCACCAGGAATGTAAATCATAACTTTACAAGTTTCTACACAAGCATAGTGTGTGCTAAAACTAACAAGTTACTAGACATTACTCTTACAAATGTGGTAGTTTCTACAGCTAACTAAAATGCTTTGCTTAGTTAATTTAGTATCAAGTATATCAAAGTAGAACTGGAACAGCCCAATAACCTGCAAACTTAACACGTGAAGATAACACCACATATGTTAGGTTACAAATACTCAAAGTGTTACAAGTTCTAACCTGTTAAAAATTATCCTAACAAACCATGTTCAGAATTGAGAAGCCACTTATAATGTCAACAAATACCCTTTAGATTGTGTTATATTCTAGATTCACATGTGATTTGTCCTCCTACACTGGTTCAACCATATAAGACTGCACTTTTCACCAAGACGTGGAATATCAAACACAGCAGATGTTTGTCCGTAACAAAATATGTAGATTTTAAATAACCAAGATATTAACCCTTTCTCATGGCTAGAATAATGGGTATAATTAATTATAAATTTCTGCTATTTTATTGAGATATTAAACATAAAACCTGTCTGCCAGTGAGCTAATTTACAGTTCCTTTGTTGTTTAACAATATCTGTCTATAAATGTGAACACGATGTTATCCTGTTTAGTTATGCTGATTATACAGATGAAATGTGCCAATCATGTTTTAGGCAATATAGAAGCTGAGGCTGCTGTTAACTTAAGAACAAGCCACTGTAGTCTAAAAGGAAACACTTACAAAAGTTTGTCCTCACACAACTGTCACAAAAGAAAGTTTCCTCCATCTTCAGATATGAAAACGAGAGCCAATGAGTGTATTCACTTGTTCTTTGAATAAGTATATTAAAACAGAGTCCCCTACTTCTTATTGTTCACTAGTACACAATCTTGCAACATCATATTTGCTGTTTTCAGTAGGTTTTATCCATCAGGGTTGCTTCATGGATAACATAAAAAAGTGTCTTTTCTTTTATGACATGGACGTGTTCTTGCTGGAGTCACTTTTTTTCATATTTGGTGTGTGACCAAATCTTCATCAGTAAAGTGGCTTTCACTACAGGAACACAGCAATAAATGCGGACACAAACACACACACACACACACACACACACACACACACACACACACATAACTATACACCAGCGCAGTTTTTAAGGTTACCTTTGTAAATAGCACTCTGATACATGCCTGAATAAATATCACATGTTGAACACTATAAAGTAACAATACTTGACACAGTTGGGAGTGATAAATCATAAAAAGGTTCCCAACACATAAATTACTTTTTAAAGCAGAGGGAAAAAGGTCGAAAATGCAAAAAAATATAAATTTAAATGCAAAGGAAGAAAGAATAAGTAAGTTGCAGAAAAAAAGAGAATGGCCAGTGTAGAGAATCTTGAGAGTGTTGTGGCATTTCTCCCAACCCCTCCTTTCCATGCAGTTGATCAGTAGGTAAACCATCATAACTGCCAGCCATCACTAAATGTTTTCATTCAGTATGTTCACTTGTATTTTGCTTTCAAGATACCACATACGGTTATTGATTTGCTAATCAAATGGATTTTTCAGTACTTCCACATATGACCATCTCTTCAAATATAACTACACAATTTTCTTTACCTCTTGAAATAGGAAAATTATGATTTAATGACTTTTTGCTGACAAGGTCATTTTAGACAAAGCATAAGTTTGGATCAGGGAAGGAAACTGGCCATGTCCATTTCAAAGAAACCATCCCAAAATGCCTTATGTAATTTAGGTTTATTAGTATGTCTATCATTACAAATTTCATAGATCCGAGTCACTGCAATTAACATGATTTCATTATTTGCTCTTTGTTGGGAAGAGTTGAGGAAGGAGGGAGGGGGCATGAGAGGCAGATGGGGGCAGGGTTATCACACTAAACACTGTGTTGATCCAACATGTACTATTATAAAAAAGTGGCACAGATCAGTTGACACAAAATATTAAATGAGACTTAAGCCATTTACTAAATTTGATGCTGAGCAGTATAAGGGAAAGGTAATCACTCACCTCCAGTGGATCAAAGCATGCAGCACCGAATCATATAACAGGAAATGGCATTCACACTAGCTTTCGAGCACTAGCTCTTTTTCTAGCAATGGTATACAAATTAAAACATACAACTCCAGAGACACACAAATACACAAACCTATGGTCGGGCCTTGCCATGGCCATGGGAGTGTGCATTTGGGTGTCTGTGCGGTTGTGTGCGCAACTGTGTGTACTATTGCCAGAAAAAGAGCTAATGCTCAAAAGTTAGTGTAAAAGTAAGACATGGCCACGCGAGTGCACATTTGGGTGTGTCTGGTTGCATGTGTGAATGTGTGTGTTGTTGCTAGAAAAAGAGCTGCTGTTCAATACCTAGTGAGAATGCTATTTACTGTTATGTGTTTCTGTGCTTCAAACATTGACCTACTATAGGTGAGTTATTGCCTTTCCCATATTTTATGTACTGCTCCATCCAGGAATTTCCGTAAACTTGATATTGAATTAGTTGCTTAAAATATATTGCATAAGAGACTGCATTCAGTTACAAATTGAGAATTTACTGACACCAATGCTTCCATAAATTCATGATTAGTAACTATATCTAATCAGTTATGATCACTACACAGCACAAACTGTGCAACAAACTACCTGTGAATTCTGTACTAACCATTGATAATTTTTAAGCAATGATAATAAGTTCTTTTGTCAATGATCTAAATGTTTCTATCATTCTGCAATCAAATCTTGGTGGTTCACTGCAGGACTCTGTAACATCCAAACTGACGTTGAGAATTTTTAGCTCCAGAACACTATTATTGTATTAAAACCACAGATAGCTCTTCATAAAGAAACATCTGAATTAACACAATGTCATCACTACAAGGATGAAACATAACATTCACCTATTTTCTCTCTCTCTCTCTCTCTCTCTCTCTCTCTCTCTCTCTCTCTCTCTCCCCCCCCCCCCCCCCCCCTATTTTACTACTGCGCAGCTATTAAACCTTGTTATGTAACATGAATGTGCACTGTTCTTAATAATTTTTATTCTTCAATTCATAAAGCATATTATAACGCTTGCCACTTGTGTTGTGCTGACACCTATGGCTAAATATTCTTACTTATCGCTGTATCTAAATTTTATAAAAGAATTCACGTGAAAGGCTGCGTACATGTTACAAACAAAAGTGCCAGATGCAAGTAGCCTCCTTGTGTAAAAATTATCACTATGAATTACTTAAAAGGAAGGTAGTTTTGACTGGGGGTAACATTTATATGTACTTTTTTGTTGTAAATATCCAGAAAAAATAAAATAATTAAAAATTAACATCCTAATATGTAAAATATATCATGTAGAACTGCTTGTTACCAAATGTACTGACGAGTCCCTCTTTGCAAAGAAAGAAACTAACTACAATTTTTTTTTGCTCGTGGCATTATTAATGCGATCACATAAATTACGATAAATACAAAAATGGATAAAAATACATTGCTCAAATAACACATGTCATTGACAAAGCCATGCTATTCAGTACCAATTAAGATCGCTTGTTTACCTATTAAACTACAAATGAGAAGTAGTAATTCATTTCTCTGCACCAAATTGAGAAAAATCTCTCATTCTAACTGACCAGGTGTCTTTGTACCTGTTTTTGGTTATTCTATACTAGATGTTACGTTACCCACGTTTGTGCAGTGTTGTAAATATTTTCATCTTGCAAAGTTAGAAGACTTTTTTTCCAATAATGAACAGTGCCATGAACTGAGTATTACACTACAGAATCTGCTTTGAGGAAGCATAACGCAAATTTGTATTGTTTGACTATGTAGGTCTGTAACAAAATGTGATATACAAACTAAATTTCCTTCAAAGGACTTTGAATCAGGACAACTGCAAGTTGACTTTTCCTGGTCTAGAACTCAAAGTTAAATTATCTTTAATACCTGTAAACTCGAATTGAATTAAATTAATAAGCAGATCAGTGTCCCCGAACAAAAGAGAACAGTCCATGGTGTATCATGTCATCACAGTGATTAACCACTGAATGCTTATTTCCAAAGAATATCTATTCTGTAAAAAATGTTGGTATCTACTGGAAACAGAAGCAGCTAGTCAATGCTGAATCTTTCAAACTTTCATTTTATGTGCACTTGACCACATTCATGTCTCTACACTAAAGGGATACCCTGTGCACGGCACCAAGACAATGCAGTAAAATACAGAAAGTTATCTTAAAAACAATAATTAGCTTTTAGAAATTTTCCACGTTTCTCGCTGTCTCTGTAACTAAGTTCTGAATTTCTGATGAATTGCTTTTCACAACACTTACTGTAAATTACTCACTTTACAGTCTTTACTGCTGGCCACAGTTATTCTTAATTCTATACCCTGTCTCACACTAGAAATGGGATGAATATATCCTCCAAGTTCTGTTGAATACAGTGTATTCTTTTCTGTCAATGACAGTATGCATTATCAGCAAATGATACTCTGAGTTTAAAACTATCCACTTATGTACTAGAGTGTTCGAAGTGTGTATAAACTGAGATTAAATTTGATGTATCCATATTTACATTTTTTTAAACTCAGTGATGTACAATATGACCTTTCTGCCAAACAATCTTCAACCAAACATCCCTTAACTGCTGCATTCATTAAATTTAATAAATATTATGTTTGCTTACCTCTACTCTATTAGATATTTTCTTTATGTTCTCTGTATAAAACTGACTCATTCAAAATGTATCAATCTCATTTTGTATCACAGTGGAAGGGGTAGGGTGGCGGTGGGGTGAGGAGGAGTGGGGAGGGGGGGGGGGGGAGATATGGTGTATGGCGTGGATAAATGAGAAACTTGGCCAAAGGGCTACACTCATTCCTGTTAATGTGTTCCCTATCTTCTAACTGAACAATGCTTCCTCTAAGTATATTTATAGAAATAGCTATGTGACATCAAAGCTATTTTCAAAGCAAATTTATCATAACAAATGATCAATTTGTAGCTCATAACCCCTGCATGAATTACTTCATGCAGCAAGCATTAATACAATAATCCATATAGACTATAAAATTTTTATAATTTGCAAATAAACATACATTATAAACATTTTTTGGCAATTACAAGCATTGCTACAATGCTTCAACAAGGTCACATAAATTGTAGTAAATTTTACAATAAGTTGTAAACAATAATTTAACTACACGGCAATAAGAAACTGCTCCGATGGCTGCAAAAATATACCACCATGGTATTGTTGAGTGTCTTCTGTCACTTAATGGCATGACAACTAATATAAAGCCAGTTCAGAGTAAAGCTTTAAATAACACATTTAAAAACAAATTTAAGGTGTTATAGCTCATTGGCTGTTAAGTAAATACTGTTTTCTGTGATTGTGGCACTACTACAAGAAAAGAAGACTGCTGAAACGAAATAGAAGTGAGTAGTGAAGCAGACACAGCATAGATGAAGCACCTCCACG
Source organism: Schistocerca piceifrons (assembly GCF_021461385.2). Classification (NCBI taxonomy): domain Eukaryota; kingdom Metazoa; phylum Arthropoda; class Insecta; order Orthoptera; family Acrididae; genus Schistocerca; species Schistocerca piceifrons. The sequence continues at coordinate 128,353,296 of NC_060138.1, read as the reverse complement.
AAATTCAACAACAAATAACATATTTCATAAATAGCTCAAGTACATTAATTGTGGCAAATACAGTTATGGCTACCGTTTCTAAAATATTACAGTGTACACGAAAATTTATGTAGTTTAGGTGGCTGTACATGCATTACACTTAAAAATTACACTTTGTTTTGGTGTGTTACAGTCTTTGTGAAACTATTATCAATAAGGTTTGATGCAGCAATAAAAATACATATTTAACCTCATTAATTTTTTATGTACAGCATACAACAGCACTGCAGAACAAACAGCCAACATAAATTCCAGCCTTGATGTTACTCATGCAGATTCCAACAAATAATATAATTTCTCATCATTATGATAGTTTTTTTATTTATTTTTGAAGTCACTGCACTTCAGATGGCAACTGCTCTACTTCACCCATTTCAGTTATAGTGTCATCATCCATTGAATAACTTATCATGAATTTCAGGGAAACTGGTTCCTGAAAATGGAAGTAAAAAATGTCTAGTCCAACTTTCAGTAACAACAACAACAACAACAACAACAAATGATAGCAAAACACTGAATCAATTATGCACTTCATATGTCCAGTGAAGTGTAGTAGTGCACTTAAATTAAAAACTAGTCCTATGGCACTTCTGTGAGAGCTAGTGAAATGGCAAAAAGGGAGCAGGGGTGGAGGCAGTCGCCAACTGCATTGACCATTTTAAATACAGTGGACATATTTAAATTTTTTAATAAGACGAACAGTAGCCACCTCCTGATCTCACTTTTCAATATAGTGAAACAGCTCATCTTTTAACAAGCAATGCAATGACTGTTCATTCAAAAAATAATTCAGTTGTAAATGTGTACAGGCAAAATGATAATTTCCTTCTCTTAAGGAGTTTAAAATACTATCAACAGTAATTTAATCATGTACATGTCCCATAATAGATTATCAGAGAACCACTGGGAATTTGCTGCATGTTATTGCTTGTATCAATGTCCCACTGATAGAGGGAAACCTGCTAACATTTTGCAGAATTCTTACAGTTACAGTTTGCACCTGTAGGTTGTAGCTGCTATTTCTTGAACTGAATTACTTTGTGCCAGCAGAAAGGTAACCCAATGAACAGATTTGCAATGCAGGCTGCTGTTGCGTCTTCCTGGCCTACTTATATCAATGAAGTGCATGCATATACTGACATTTGTCCATACTGAGCACCTGTTGTGTGAGTTAAAAACTTGGGAGAGATGCACTACCCACTGATGCGTGTGTGCGTTTTACCTGTCTTGTAGTTTTTGTGCAGTCATTTTCTGAGAAATTAGAGGTTACAAATAACCACTTATGTCCCACTCCTACCCATGTGGTACATCAAACAGTGGGAATGTTTTTTTTTTTCATACTGTCATTTCTGACCACAACAACAATAATTAAAATAACCATATACTAATGTCTTTCACCTGTGGGAAAGGGGGTGGGGATGTGAAAGAAAGAAAGCCAGATTTTTCCCATTTAAAAAATACACTTTTTCCATGTTAACTGACATAATTTCCATCTGAGCTGTAATAGTTATTAATTGTTTGCGTGGTAATTGTTTTATGCACTGATGTAGAACTTCCTGGCACTTTAAGAAATGGGAAAAAAAGACTATGTTTTTGAAAAGATCTCTGATGCGCTGGCTGCAACATGCACACTGCACGTTTTCTAATTATGAAAGTATAAATGCAAATTCCACCAAATGCAGCACATTAGTTTCCGAAGCACTGAAATCAAGATTGCAATGCACTTTTGTCAGCCAACTAAAGCTCATGTCACCTGATCTCGCCAGCCGATTACAGCAGATATTCAGAGCATAGGACACGTGATGCAGTCAGCCAATAGCTACATCCCTGTTAAGTGGCGTGAACACACAAATAGGAAAAGTTAATGGTTTAGATTAATGTACTCTTAGTTAGTTACAAGCAAAGCTAAACTTTCACATATATTAGCCCTTTGTTGTGCTTGTTATCATTTAAGATATATTACAGACAAATGTGCCACTAAAATTTAAAAAAATGACATAAATGGCTGGTCTTTTGGATCCGAAATTTTTCTCCCTGGCTGAACCTCAAAGTGTTAAGTTTTGAATGAGAGTCCTACACACTGTGATTTAAGGAATTCATTGCACATTCTCACACGTAACTTAATTCATCTTGTGTAAAAGGAAATTTACTTAGAAAGTAACACTTCTCAAATCACCATCTGCAACATTCTCCTTGATCTGTTAGAAATAGGTTTATTTGACCAGTTGCCAGAGATGTCGGGAAACATGCGTTACTGCACACACAGAGCTACGATGATGTTGTAAGGCCTTGCTTGGCATTTGCTCTACTCATATGCCTCAAACACTTGTTTGTATATGCCAGAACTAAGCACCATAATTTTTTATGACGTCTTCAAACACTATAAAAAATTAATAAGGTCATCTGTGAAGCCAAGAAATTGTACAGCTGGCAGTTTATATTCTACTTCAGCATTAAATATAAAGCTTTATGGGGAGTTATAATGTAAACACACTGTGTGCATCCAGCTTATAGTTTACCGAAGAACGGCGTCCTGTAAATTTAAGCCAAAAACAACACAAATTAAGAAATAACGTCAAGCCTAGAGGATGTATCAGATAAGAGTTGAAACATGTATTGTGATAAAAAAAAAAAAAAAATTGTTTCAAGGAAGGCAGATTTGTAAAATTCTGCTTAAGCTGTCAATGTATTTGAAATAACATAATATATTCAATACTACTGACCAAGTTTGCCCTTTTAGTCATCTTCAAACGAACATTAACTTATGTTCATAGGTATATAGGGTGGTCCATTGACAGTGATCGGGCCAAATATCTTACGAAATAAGTATCAAACGAATAAACTACAAAGAACGAAACTCGTCTAGCTTGAAGGGGGAAACCAGATGGCGCTATGGTTGGCCTGCTAGGTGGCGCTGCCATAGGTCAAACGGATATCAACTATGATTTTCTAAAAATAGGAACCCCCATTTTTTATTACATATTCATGTAGTACGTAAACAAATATGAATGTTTTAGTTGAACCACCTTTTTCGCTTTGTGATAGATGGCGCTGTAATAGTCACAAACATGTAAGTACATGGTATCACATAACACTCCGCCAGTGTGGACATATTTGCTTCGTGATACATTACCCGTGTTAAAATGGACCGTTTACCAATTGCGAAAAAGGTCGATATCATGTTGATGTATGGCTATTGTGATCAAAATGACCAATGGGCGTGTGCTATGTATGCTGCTCAGTATCCTCGACATCATCCAAGTGTCCGGATCATTCGCTGGATAGTTATGTTATTTAAGAAAACAGGAAGTTTTCAGCCACATGTGAAACATCAACCACGACCTGCAACAAATGATGATGCCCAAGTAGGTGTTTTAGTTGCTGTTGAAGCTAATTCACGCATCAGTAGCAGACAAATTGCGCAAGAATTGGGAATCTCAAAAATGTCAGTGTTGAGAATGCTACATCAACATCGATTGCACCCGTACCAAATTTCTACGCTTTAGAAAGCATCGTTCCTGCGAAACACAACTCGCCCTTTTTGCACATGATATCTTGCAAACCATGGATGAAGGGTATCAGACGCATGCCATATTCCTTGATTTCCGGACAGCATTTGACTTGGTGTCCCACTGCAGACTTCTAACTAAGGTACGAGCATATAGGATTGGTTCCCAAGTATGTGAGTGGCTCGAAGACTTCTTAAGTAGTAGAACCCAGTATGTTGTCCTCAATGGTGAGCGTTCATCGGAGGTGAGGGTATCATCTGGAGTGCCCCAGGGAAGTGCGGTAGGTCCGTTGTTGTTTTCAATCTACATAAATGATCTTTTGGATAGGGTGGATAGCAATGTGCGGCTGTTTGCTGATGATGCTGTGGTTTACGGGAAGATGTCATCGTTGAGTGACTGTAGGAGGATACAAGATGACTTGGACAGGATTTGTGATTGGTGTAAAGAATGGCAGCTAACTCTAAATACAGATAAATGTAAATTAATGCAGATGAATAGGAAAAAGAATCCTGTAACGTTTGAACACTCCATTAGTAGTGTAGCACTTTACACAGTCACGTCGCTTAAATATTTGGGCGTAACACTGCAGAGTGATATGAATGGCAGTTGTGGGGAAGACGGATAGTCGTCTTCGGTTCGTTGGTAGAATTTTGGGAAGATGTGGTTCATCTGTGAGGGAGACCGTTTATAGAACACTAATATGACCTATTCTTGAGTACTGCTCGAGCGTTTGGGATCCCTATCAGGTCAGATTGAGGGAGGATATAGAATCAATTCAGAGGTGGGCTGTTACATTTGTTACTGGTAGGTTTGATCATCACGCGAGTGTTACAGAAATGCTTTAGGAACCCGGGTGGGAGTCTCTAGAGGAAAGGAGGCATTCTTTTTGTGAATCGCTACTGAGGAAATTTAGAGAACCAGCATTTGAGGCTGACTGCAGAACAATTTTACTGCCGCCAACTTACATTTCGCTGATAAGATAAGAGAGATTAGGGCTCGTACAGAGGCATATAGGCGGTCATTTTTCCCTCGTTCTGTTTGGAAGTGGAACAGGGAGAGAAGATGCTAGTTGTGGTACAAGGTACCCTCCGCCATGCATCGTATGGTGGATTGCGGAGTATATATGTAGATGTAGATGTAGACCAGGAATTGCATGGCAACGACTTTGAACGTCGTGTACAGTTCTCCCACTGGGCACAAGAGAAATTACAGGACAATGATGGATTTTTTGCACGAGTTCTATTTAGCGAAGAAGCGTCATTCACTAACAGCGGTATCGTGAACCGGCATAATATGCACTATTGGGCAATGGAAAATCTGCTATGGCTGCAACAAGTGGAACATCAGCAACCTTGGCGGGTTAATGTATGGTGCGGAATTATGGGAGGTAGGATAATTGGCCCCCATTTTATCGATGGCAATCTATATGGTGCAATGTATGCTGATTTGCTACATAATGTTCTACCGATGTTACTACAAGAGGTTTCACTGCATGACAGAATGGCGATGTACTTCCAACATGATGGATGTCCGGCACATACCTCGCATGCGGTTGAAGCGGTATTGAATAGCATATATCATGACAGGTGGATTGGTCGTCGATGCACCATACCATGGCCTGCACGTTCACCGGATCTGACGTCCCCGGATTTCTTTCTGTGGGGAAAGTTGAACGATATTTGCTACTGTGATCCACCGACAACGTCTGACAACATGCGTCAGCGCATTGTCAATGCATGTGCAAACATATCGGAAGGCGAACTACTCACTGTTGAGAGGAATGTCATTAAACGTATTGCCAAATGCATTGAGGTTGACGGAAATCATTTTGAGCATTTATTGCATTAATGTGGTATTTACAGGTAATCACGATGTGACAGCATGCGTTCTCAGAAATGTACATGTATCACATTGGAACAAAAGAAATAAAATGTTCAAACGTTTCTACGTTCTGTATTTTAAATTAAAAACCCTACCTGTTACCAACTGTTTGTCTAAAATTGTGAGCCATATCTTTGTGACTATTACAGCGCCATCTATCACAAAGCGAAAAAAGTGGTCCAACTAAAACATTCATATTTCTTTACGTACTACACGAATATGTAATAAAAAATGGGGGTTCCTATTTAAAAAACACAGTTGATATCCGTTTGACCTGTGGCAGCGCCATATAGTGGGCCAACCATAGAGCCATCTGGTTTCTCCCTTCAATCTAGACAAGTTTCGTTTTTTGTAGTTTTTTCATTTGAGGCTTATTTCGTGAGATATTTGGTCCAGTCACGACCAATGGACCACCCTGTATAACATTAACAAATCTGACTTTATGTCATAAAAGAAACAGGACATTTTACTCCAAGAGCACCATTTTTGTAAACCATATTAAAATTAAAGTGCACATTCGTACGTCCAGAGTCATGCAGAAATAGGCTCCTAGCTGGTATTATGCTTTTGAGTGTGGTTTTCAGGATGTGAATTTTTTTGGAGTACCACCACTGCATTATCTCAGGTTCGGTTTTTTATTTTAGAATTATGCTGTATGTTGCAGAAGATGAAAACATGCACCTAAAATTCAACAAACAGTAGAAACTAGCCGGTAGTGTGGAATGAAATACTTCGTTTCAAATAAACTGGTTGCCTCTGCGAAACTGTTACTAAACTCCAAATTTCCTTAGCAATCAACAAAAATAACTCCACTGCTCTGCAAGATGATTAATGCTTGATTGCCAACAATGTGGAAATAAAATAAAATCAGAAAACTGAAACCTGAAACTAATGAAATATTTCAGTCTTCTGTAGTTATGTGAATGTATTTTAATTCACTTGATAGCTCCCACCCACAGAAATCCAGTTCGTTTTCATTTGACGTGAGATCTATAAACAAAGAGAAAACCGTAAACTCACGAAATGTGAACACAGGTCATGTGGAGACTACTACCATCCGCCCGCCCCCACTGCCAAATTACAACTCAGACTGCTCTGCATATGCACGAATCTGGCAGCCTGACCAGGCTAGAAAAAGTTTTCCAGCTAGCATCTGGCTGCTTGCTGCTACTGCTTATGCAGCTGACAGTCATGCTTCAAGTAGCGAGAAGCGGGAGAAGGTGCCGCTCACACAATACTTCAGCTCTTTGCATGTGCATGTGTCCTCTTGTAACTGATCAAAGGAAACTAATGTTAACAGTTGTGATGTCATGATCATCGAAAGCAGTTTGTTGTTGCAAAGTATTGCACAGTTCTGTCGTAAAGCCTCTGACACATTTTGCTGCTGGCAGACGCCTGTGTTTTGTTGTAAATGGACCATTTGCTTTGGAATTTAAGTTTCATTTTGGTGTTTTTCCCTCATTTATGCTTTATTGCTGCAGTACTGTTCTCCAGCATTGGGCTAAAGTAAAATTCTTTGTTAGAGTATCAGTTCTTATTATAAGTCAAAATTACAAAAATTTAACTGAAAACTAAAATAATGAAAAATTCCCATGTTTTCTTGTATGAAAACAAAATCCTGTTGTCGCCCCCCCCCCCCCCCCCCCCCCCCCCCCGGGCATATACACCCTGCAAATACGTATTTACGATTTTTGCCATATCAGCCAGTCAATACTTCAAACATGATATTTGGAAAAATTATCAGTGGTTTACAGCCGTATTATACATAATGGTGAATATGATTTTGTAGATTTTCTGCAGGAACTTTTAATTTGATATTTTCCTTGTTAACTACGATGTCACCTTTCTTCGGCTATCTGCCTGCACTAAATCTTTTGGATAGATTCATTATGGGTTCTTCCATCACTTCCAAGTCAGAAAGAAACTTCATTAGGATAAGAATGATGTTTAAAATTTAACCAATGTAGCTATTGTCTTTTTCAATATCCACTGCTGAGCAATGTCAATCAGTATTTTTTCTATTAATTAATTTGTTAATTTTTTCTTCCTAGTCTACCTTTTCTCCAGCTCTAAATGCATAGTGCAACGTCATATCAAAATATTATTTGACCAGGTGTGCAGAAGTGAACATTTGTAGGAAATCCTTCGGATGTTAACACTGAATCACATGCAAATGGAATTAAATCTCAAATCTCACTGTACTGAAATGGAACAGACTTATCTTTGCTAGCAGAATATTGTACACCAAAGGTAATTATTCTGTTTTATGCTGTACTCATTCACAAGTTTAGTTAATTCTTACTACAGCAAATTAACAAAATGAATATTGTTACTATTGTAATGCTGAACACTATAAGCACAAAATGATAAAAAGTGCAAAAGGTCTGCATTTGTTGACCATAATCTTTTTAAGCCTCAGACAGGAAGTGCGAAATGCAAATAAGTTACCTGACTGTATACCCACTCCCTTTTGCTATATGTGTGTTATATTGTTGCATTAACAGGTGTCAATATATGTAAGCACTATTTTATAAAGGTCCCGTAGTGTGAGGTGTCTACCCATGCCAACAGATAATGTAACAGACATTCTCTTATTATTTTTGAGTTGTTTAACCTAAATACTAGACGTTAAAATGACTGCGGTTTCAATACTTTACATTAGTTGTGTGTGTGTGTGTGTGTGTGTGTGTGTGTGTGTGTGTTTGTGTTTTTCTACAAAGGTTATAATATCAGTTTAACATGACAATGTTAGAATTTTTTAAGTCTTCAGAGAATTTTTTAGGTCTTCAGATTAATATACAGTGTCTTTCTAATGTGAATATTTGCGTTTAGGTGTCAATGCAAATGGTTTGAAGATTCTAACATATCACCACCACATTACAATAATATGCAAAATTAATTGTTTCCATACTAAATATTAAAAATACCCTTCATCATTCAATTGAGGCAGAGTCATCAAAATACTTTTTAAATTATCATTGTGGCTTGATTCCTCACCTTTCTTGGATTTGCAATCAGCATGACTTGCGTGATGGCGGAAGGTGGCAAAAATGGGCTGTGCCCAGGAAGTTCAGATCCAGATGGAGGCTGAAGCCTTAACTTGCACGACTGTAACAAAATAAATTATATGTCATGCAAAAAAAGACAAAGAATCATTGAACAAGGGCCTGCAATGTAAATGTATGTCTTTCAAGTTTTTGCACTTAAGGTGAACCAGTTAGTATTCTTGATAAAACAGTCTGACACTGATATTGTTTTTAATTTTTTTTAGAAAAAAAAAAACAAACATAAAACACGAATTCAGTTAAGTCAGACTAACTTTCAGATTTCCATTTACGTTTACAAATATCATCACTTTAAAACTACAAATGGCTGAAAGCAGGGTGAGACTACAGCCATTATATTTCTCAAAGACATGCAGCTCCACTCTATGGTTTGTTGATTTTGGTATACTTACCCCTTTTGGAATTGCAGGTGTGGACTATTCAGGATGATGAGGTCACCATAAAAATTGAACTCTAGCATTCTACAGGTGAGAATGTGAAGTGTTAGATCCCTTAATTGGGAAGATAAGCTACAGAATTTGAGAAGAGAAATGGATAGGCTGATGTTATGTATACTGAATATAAGTGAAGTATGGTGGCAGGAAGAACAGGATTTCTGGTCATTTGTGTAAAGGCTTATCAATACAAAATGACATAGGTATAACACAGGAGTAGGACTAACAATGAACAGGAAAACAGGGCTACTGGTAAGCTATTATGAACAGTATAGTGTGTGTACTACCGCTGACCAGATGCACACAAAGGCAAGATCCACTACAATAGTACAAGAAGGCCCTATGAATTATGTCCACTAACACTGTAGACGATGAAGAGATAGAAATAGTGTGTGATGAGATTAAACAAATTATTCAGTATGTTAAAATGGAAATTTAATTGTGTGGGACAGGTACCTGATAATAGGAAAAGTAAGAGTTGGAGCTACTACAAGGTTCGAAATAGATTGTATAAAGGCAAAACAAAAGACTTTACAACAAACACATTTCCACAAATAGATGTGCACTCTGATCATAATGTATCTGTTATGAACTGCTGATTCAAACTTTACAAAATTGCAGAAAGACAAGGGGGGGGTGGGGGGGTGGACCACCACCAAAGATTGTCGTCAGTTTCAAAGTGAGCCTTAGGTAAAAGTGACAAACTGGGGGAAAGGAAACAGTAGAAGACAACCAGGTAGCTTTCAGATGGAATAGTGAAGGCAGCAGAATAACAACTACGCAAAAAAAAAGAACCAGTCTAAAGCCCTGGACAAAACACCACCACCACCACCACCACCACCACCACCACTGCACAGTTCCAGTTCCTTTGGTACTGTTAATGAGCCCTCTTCCCGTTTCTTCTGTCCATGCATAATCTGTCATGGAGATCATCATCCACTGTCCTTCCCCTATCAGCACGGTCTTCCTTTAACATGTCCAATAACAGGTTCTGGATCTTCCTAATGGGCGTTTTTCTTCCACCTCTCTTTCCAAATCTATTCGGACTGTTCTTGAAGTCTCCAACCCATTACAAGCCCTTACCACAGTAGTCGGGATGTACTGCTTCTGTCCAAGTGGAATGTCTTGATACCCGCTTTGTTCCTCATCTCCTCATTCCTTAACTTATCCACCTTAGTTTTCTGGATGGTGGATCTAAGGAAAGTCTTCTGGATGGTGGAACTAAGGAATTTCATTTCTGATCTGATGCCCAGTCTCGTTCTGGAGATTAATTCTACACACTCTACCTATGTGGTCTCCTAATTTCACGATTGATGAATGCCCTTCTCTGCTGACTGCTATCACCACTGTCGTGGTCTCCCTGATGTGGAGGTTGTAACCCTAGAACTTGAATTTCCACACATTTGAGTCTGGTCTGAACTTCCTCTTCTGGATCACCTCAGACCATGACATAATCAGCAAAAGCAACAGCCTTATTATTATTATTATTATTATTATTTAGTGATGCTGCTGCCATTTGACTGTAATAATTTTTATTTTATTGCTATACAATCCAGATTTCAGCCTTAGGCCATTTTCTAGTACAAAAACTTATATGTATGTCATAAGACATCAAATAAGTTTTTGTAACTAAAAATGGCCTAAGGCCAAAGCTGGATTGTATAACAATAAAGTAAAAGTTATTATCAAATGGCAGCAGCATCACTCAAAAACTTTACTATGATTGTGGCCTCAGCCAAAATAAAAACAATCACCTGTATCGAGTTCACCAAAACTTTTCTTAGTGTTCTTTATTATATTATCCATAAGATGATCTTCTCTCCTCAATTTGTTCACAGCTAGCACAGTTGTGGTATAGCGCCTGGATTTTTCATACCTGTCCTTCCAGTCCATTCCTTTTCCTCAGGCACTCCCAGACCTACTTCCTCAGAACACTACAGTACGGCTTTTTCTACATCTTAAAAAACAATTAACAGGTTTTTGTCTTCATCCCAGTATTTTTCCATTAGTACACTGGTACCAAGGAAGATCCATTGATTATATGTTATTTCTGATGCTGTTCTGATCGATTTTAAAACCATTCTCAATCTTCACGCTATGATTTTCTCCAGACTTTTCATCCCGTGTGACAGCTGGGATATTCCTCTCTGAACTAATCATTCTCTGTCTACTGCCTTTCTTAAACATAGGAATTAAAACACTATTGCTCCTGTCTGTGGGAATCTTGTTGTCTTTCCACAATGTTCTGAGTGTTTTGTTTAGCCATTGTAGGCTCTGGATATGTTTTGCCTTTTATCGTGCCTGCCCTTACTACATCTGCACCTGGAGTTTACCACTAAACACAGATTTTAAAGTTGTCTCTGTTTCTGTCCAGATGGCAGGAAGCTCCTCACTGTGGTTTTGATTACCTGTTTTTTTTTTGGTGCAGTTCTTTAACTGGACAAAATGGTCCTTCAGGATTTCTCTGATGACAATTTCTTTTCTAACCAGATTTACATCCTCATCTCCAAGTGCCTTTACAACATTCACTTTACCTCTGATAACATTGTACAGTTGTTTCTCATTGCCTCTGCTACCCTCCTCAACTTTCTGGGCAAATACCTGCCATGTCTCAGTCTTCTCTTCTGTGACTGTTCTTCCAAATCATAGTTTTTTATTTCAGTATTTCTAGTAAGTTCGGGTTTCCGTTTTTCTTGGTCGCTTTCTTTTTGCCCAAGATTCTTTTATGGCTGTATCACTCTTTCATTCCACCATGGCATTCCCTTTTCCCTTGTTTTCACACTTGTCTTCTCACAAACTGCTACTGCCTGCTTCACCAAGCTGTTCTGTAATGTAGTCCAGTCAGGCTCTCCAGTTTTCATTTCACCTTTTGGTATCTCAGTTATTATTTACATATTTTACAAAAGTTGCAAATTTTTAAATGGGTCAAAGCCAATTGACAGTAAAATCCTAAAAGTACGACAAATGAGAATGTCAGTGGTGTTTCGTGCAGCAAGCTAGTGCAAGTAGTTTACGAGTTATCATCAGTGAAAATTGTAAACACTGACAGCTGTTTTTTCCATCCTATTTGCTTAAATGCTATGCAATGATGCTATGTTTGTTTACATTGTTTGTGTGTACACTGTGATTGCACTGCAATGGTCCTGACAGTTATTGTGTGATAGTGGACACAGGAGGACATGCTTGGAAGAAGCATACATGTTTATGGTGAATGTAAGAAGATGTAGAAAGAATCTCGTTTGTTTGTGTACTGTCTACACAGAAAGGTATCCCAAGAGAAATCAATCAACATGACAATTATTTGTGAACCTCTTCAAACAATTGCATGTAACTGGTGGTGTAGCACCTAAAATATATAGCTGAACAAAACATAGCTGGTGAGGAGGGTGAAATTAATATTCTGGCTGCTGTAGCAATAGATCCACAAAGTACTTCCTGTACAATCACACAAGGAAGCGGCCAAAGTTGGGCAAATGTAGTATGCATTTTAAATCATCATAAGTTCCATCCCTATCACATTTCTCCCCCTCAAGTTCTGCACGGAAATTAAAATGTGATACTCCAGATGTGTCATGTCTCTTGTTTATGGATGAAGCAATATTTACTAACTGTGGCCAAGTAAACTGTTGTGACTCATCGATCTTTCAAAGTGCCACCGCGCAGTTACGCATGTCCTCTACATGCGGCGCTGCCTGACAGCCAGCGGCCGCTAGACTTGGACTCAGTTATGATTTGACTGTTAAAGTGTACACACGTCTTACTCTGTTTAGTTGACATGTGACTTTCATGTATTGCGTCTTCCTTGAAATATATTTGTTCAACTTGAAAGTTATAACAATTGACGATGAGGATGGGATTTTTCTTTTCCACCGCTGACCCACATGTTTCCATGGCTACTTTAGAGCAACTATTGCAAGGTCTCATAGAGCAGCAAATGCTTCTCACAAATTCGATTTGTGGTTTCATCACGGAATTGTTGTCTCTACCTACTTTTCCTCCTTACGACGAGACGGTGGAAGACTGGTCTGATTACGAAAAACGTCTTAGACAGCACTTCTTGGCATTTCATGTCGCGGACAAAAAACATGTAAGTCTCTGTTCCTTTCATGGATTTCACCTCAAATGTATCGGTTGTTGTCGCAATTGGCTCCTTTGAAAGATCCTATGTCTTTGTCCTTTGCTGAAATGTGCTCACTTCTGTCCATCTATTTTCAAAAGCAAATGCATGTGGTAGCCTCTCGTGTTGCCTTTTATCATTGTCAAAAACAACCGAATCAATCCTATCACACTTGGGCTGCTGAACTTCATGGCTTCAGTAGAAAGTGTCAATTTGTTACTGAAGTTCACAAAGAATCCTACGCCGATTCCATGGTACGAGATGCTATTATCTGAGCAGTGCCCGACAAAGAGGTTAGGCAACATGCCCTTCAGTTGGCAAATCCAACTCTAGATGAAGTCCTATCCATCGCTCAGTCTTTTGAAATTCCTCGCGCCGCTTGAGCACAAATAGAGGCATGGGACGATGTCGGGGAAATACAACCTCTGTGCGATGTTGAAGAAGCGTGTGGCATGTCCCCACTGGCCGACGTGGCCGCAGTACGCTCCCTAGCGCAGCCTCGGCCTAACCGTAAACAAACCTCTAAGAAACTGCAGCAAAACCCAAGGCAACTTCCTTCATGTCCGCGGTGTTTTACGAAACATTCACGAGAAGATTGTCCACAACGTTGGGCTGTGTGTCACGAATGCAAAAAAAAGGGTCGTGTGTCATCCGTTTGCAAATCCGACCGCAAACATGATGTTCATGAACATGACGCTGATTCTTATTCTGTGTTGTCTGTCAATTGCACTTCTTCCCTTTCAGGGAAGTTATTCCTCACTGTCCAAATACTTGGTCGAGATATTCGCATGCAGGTGGATACTGGTTCTGCTGCCAGTATCATCAATTCTCAGTCGTATCTTCAGTTGGGTTCTCCAGGCCTGTCACCTGTTACTAGGCAATTACGGACTTACAATAAACAGAAGATTTCTCTCTTGGGACAATTTGATGCTGAGGTATCTTCCAAATCTGTCATTCACACTGTTCTCATATTTGTGGTCGACCATAGTAACGCGGAGAATCTTTATGGTTTTGATGCCTTTCGCATTTTTGGGTTCTCCATACATGACTCTGTCAATACCATCTCTGATGCTATTCCTTATGCTCAACTGGATTCCTTGTCGACGACATTTTCATCACTTTTTTCTCCTGCGTTAGGCCGTGCAAACGATTTTGAAGCTCATATCACGCTCAAACCCACTGCTCAGCCTAAGTTTTTTCGGGCTTGGTCCATTCCTGTGGCCCTTCGTGATCAGGTCAAACGGGAGCTGGATCGTCTCACTGGTTCAGGGGTCTTGCTTCCTGTACTTCCAATGAGTGGTCCTCTCCTGCCATTGTTGCTAAGCCAAATGGTGATATTCGTCTCTGTGGCGATTTCAAAGCCACTGTAAATGCTCAATGCCTTATCGACACTTACCCTATGCCTCAACCTGAAGAATTGTTCACTAAACTTGCTGGAGGCCAGTAGTTTTCTAAACTTGACCTGTCAGAAGCTTATCATCAACTTCCTCTCGACACTGCTTCCCGGCAGTTTCTGGTCCTTAACACGCCTTTTGGCCTCTACCAATACCAACGATTGCCATTCGGGGTTGCCAGAGCCCCTGCTTTCTTTCAGCGATTCTTGGAACAATTATTGCTCACTGTCCCTGGGTGTATAAATTACCAGGACGACATTGTTGTCACTGGCTCCACCACTGACGAACATCTTCAAAATCTCCGCACACTTTTTCATTTCTTACAAACTGCCGGTCTTATGTGTAATCTTCAGAAATCAAAATTTTTTCAGGCATCTGTCACGTACTTGGGGTTTCAACTCTCTCGGGATGGTATTTGTCCGCTTCAGCAAACTGTCGCTGCGATCGATGCCCTTCCTCGCCCTACATCTGTTAAGGAACTGCAGGCCTTCTTCGAGAAAATAGCATACTATCACAAGTTTTTACCGTATGCTGCTTCGGTGGCTCAGTCGTTGCATCGCCTGTTGCATAAAAACGTGCCTTTTCACTGGTCCGCGTCATGCGATGCGGCTTTCCAGAAATTGAAGACTATGCTGAAACAGGCCATGTGCCTGGCTACTTATCGACCTGGCCAACATCTTGTTCTTGCCATGGACGCCTCTCAATACAGGGTCGGTGCAGTCCTTGTGCACCGTTTTTCTAACGGTTATGAACAACCCATTGCTTATGCCTCCAAAATGCTCACGGATGCCCAACAAAAGTATTCTCAAATTGAAAAAGAAGCTTTGGCCATTATTTGTGCTCTTCATAAGTCTAGTGTTTTTCTCTATGGATCCAAATTTCATCTTGTTACGGATCACAAACCACTTGTTTCCTTGTTTCATCCATCAACGTCACTTCCCGACAAGGCTGCACACCGCCTCCAGCATTGGGCTGTTTACTTGTCTCGTTTCAATTATGAGACTCATTTCCGGCCGACGGCTCAACATGCGAATGCTGATGCACTGTCTCGCCTTCCCATGGGTCCTGATGTGGCATTTGATAGGGACAAACTTTTGTGTTTCCACCTGGATGTTGCTGAGCAGCGGGTTGTGGACGGGTTCCCCATCACCGGGGACCGGCTGGCAGCTGCTACAGGTTCTGACCCTACCCTATCCCGGGTTTTACGCTGTATTCAGAAGGGTTGGCCAGATCGTCCATCTGCTAAGACTTCTGATACGTTGTGGAACTACTGCGCTTTGTGTTACCGCCTCACGGCTAGGGATGGTGTTATCCTCCTTTCCACCGAAAATGCTTCGCCGCGTGTTGTGATACCTGCGTCTTTGCGTGCTTTGGTCTTGCGCCTCCTTCACCAAGGGCACTGGGGTGTCTCTTGCACAAAATCTCTGGCGCGCTGTCATGTGCACTGGGTCGGCATTGACTCTGAAATCGCACACATGGTTGCTGCTTGCGGCCCTTGTGCGTCAAGGGCCGCCGCCCCGAAGTCGTCTTTGTCACCGTGGCCTTCGCCTGAGAAGCCCTGGGAGCGTATTCATGCTGACTTCGTGGGACCTTTTTTAGTCAAACGGTGAGGCTGAACGACTGGTCCACACATTTAAGGCTCAAATGAGGAAACTCCTGACTTCTTCTGCTGCTGCTGATGCGCTTCTCCAATTTCTGGCTTCTTACCGTTTCACCATGGGCGACCACAGCCCGGCTGAGCTCTTATATGGCTGACAGCCCCGCACGCTACTTCATCTTCTGCGGCCTTCCACCTCACAGCTGCAGGTGCCTTCGCTTGGCTGGTTCACCGCCAACGACGTTGTATGGGTACGGGGATATGGCAGGTGGCCAAAATGGAGTCCTGACCGCATCATCCAACACTGTG